>NC_056744.1:1751761164-1752071164 GCF_019279795.1 Protopterus annectens | reverse complement strand
CAATACCAAACATGAAAACTTCAATTAACTCACAAAAAAGTCATGCTTGATGGATTTAACCTTACTATTCTTAAATGTTAATGGAGTAAACAATCCAAGGAAAAGATCCAATTTACTTAGATACTTGAAACTATATAAAATTCAGGCTGTATTTATTCAAGAATCCCATCTAAAATCAGATGATAACTTTAATTGGAATCCATTGGAATATATAAATCTATCTTGCTCATCATACAAGAAAAAACAAGAGGAGTTTAATACTTTGGAGGAAAAACGTCATAATTCCCCAAATTATAAGTATGAAGACAAAGAAGGTCTTATTTCAGTTGTAATAATAAGATTTAATAATAGAATATGGACACTTGTTAACACCTATTGGTTTCCTGGTATAGGGATAGGTACTGTTAGGAAACATTTAGAACTAATTAACAAAGTTCATAAGGGTATTTTGATTCTAGGGGGAGACTTCAGCTGTACTTTAGACATTTCTGAAACCTCGAATAAAAAGCACTTCTTTGTTACTTCTGTAGGAAAAGCTCTAGAAATTGGTGTGACAACCTAAATCTAATTGACACCTACAGTTATAAAGACCCTAACTCACTATCCTTTTCTCATAGAGATTGTAGATTTGGCACCCAAACCAGAATTGATAAACTTTATGTATCTGAAGATTTAAATATGAAAATAAGTTTTCTATAATCCCTTGTCCCTTTTCAGGTCATAATTCCCTTATTTTAAAACTTGAAATTGATTTTAAAAGGTTGATCTTCACAACAAGGATACCAGCATACATCACCAAACTACCACAATTCAAGCCATGGTTAGATCACGAAATTCAAAACTTTCTTGACATTAACCAATGAAATGATTTATGTTTGACAATTCTCCGGGATACACTAAAAGCTTACTTATTTGGTAAAATTCTAGCTTGGTTTAAAAATAAGACTAAAGAATGGGAATTGGAACTTCATAATATTCAAAATAAGCTTATAATTATAAATAAAGATAATTCACAACATCCAAAAACAAAAAAAAAAAAACAATTACAGACTTAAATAACAAATAGAATGAAATATTAACTGATAAAACAAATTTGGCATTCGAAAAACTAAAAATCAACTCACACTTGTCGACCAGACATCTGCATAATCTTTCAATGAGAGTTAAAAAAAACAAGCCTCAGATAACAATATTACAACAATTATGCATGAAAGTAGAAATAATAAAATGATATCAGACATTAGTGATATTCTTGAAGCCCTTAAATATCATTACTCTGACCACCAACTGAATAATTCAGCACAATTTCAACATATAGATGTAGATAAAAGTTTACTTAAAATAAATAAAATTCCAGATAATCTAAAATCTGAGATTTTAAAACCGATTTCTCTTAAAGAAGTAGTTGATAAAATTAAAGAAAGCAAAAATAATAAAGCCCCCGGGATAGATGGAATTATAAAGGAACTGTATAAGTTATTTCCTCCCTCAGCTATCTCAATTTTCCATAAAGCCTTAAATGTAATTCATACCGATAATTTAATTCCTCCCTCTTAGAAATATTCTTTAATCACTCCTATATTAAAAGAAAATAAAGATCCAAAACAATGTAGTTCCTATAGACCAATGTCCTTGCTAAATAATGACTACAAGATATTTGTATCCATTCCTGTAAATAGAATTAAAAAATCCTTAACACATATTATAAATTCTGACCAGTCTGGTTTTATTTACAATAGGCACACTTACGATAATATTTTAAGAATACTGTCCCTTATCGACATTGTAAATAGGGACAGTCGAGAAGCTCTTCTAATAGCTCTCGATATTGAAAAAGTTGATACGCTGAAATGGGATTATCTCTTCAAAGCTTTTGATTTTCCATCTCATTTCATTACTTTGATAAAAAATCTATATAAAAATAATCTTGTGTATGTAAAACTAGGCCCTTTTACTTCAGAATCCATTCATATACTCAAAGGTACAAAGCAAGGCTGTCCTTTGTCGCCCATTTTATTCGCTCTTGAAATATAATTATTTCCTATTACATTACGCCAAAACACAAAAATTAAAGGTATAGACATTTATGATCAATTTAATTCCAAAATCATGCTCTTTGTGGACGATATACTTTTAACTCTGAGTGTCTCACAAGAATCTCTTAAAGAGTTTGATCTTCAGACTAAAAGGTTCTCTGATAGCTCAGGTTTACGTATAAGTGAATCTAAATCTAATTATATGCATTTAAATAAAAAACAAAATTCTTTCATAACTCCAGTCCATTTAATAGAAAAACAGGTCTCTTCTGTAAATTACCTAGAATTATTGTAGATGACAATCTTAATAACACTCTACAGATTATAAAAAAAGTCTTAAATACCATAAAACTACTCACTGACAAATGGAATAAATTATTCCTAAAGTTTGAGGATAGACTTCAATTAATAAAGATGGTATTATTATTACCAAGAATAAACTATATAGCTTAATCCATTCCATACTACCTAATAAAAAACTATTACAAGACATAAATAAAATTATTTAAAATTTTCTCTGGTTCCCTAAACGAAGCAGGATAGCCTGTGCTCACCATATCAGACCCTGGGAAATGGGAGGAATTAATTTTCCAGACTTAGAGACATATATTAAGGCTTCTATATTCAAAATAGTTTTCAACTGGATAGACCCAAACATTTAATCAGCTTGGAAATCCTTTCATATTTCTATTTTTTTAAATGAGAATAAACTCACAAAAAATACTCTTTCAAATGATCAAATAAATAAATTTTGGAAAATATTATGTCTAAATTTACAATTTAACGTTTCGAAACCCACCAACCCAGTGTTCATAAACTACATCTACAACTCATTAAGATCTTTCATAAGCTCAAACTTAGACATTAAGTTATGGTGGGAACTCTTAATTCCTTTCAAAATAACTAAAAACTTTCCCAACAAATTACATGAAAACATTATAAATAATTGGGAACTAAAAAATTTTACTTGTTGGCAAGATTGTATTAGGAACTCATCAGTCTTCAACATACAACAAATAATAAACACCTTTGATATTCCAAATTTGGATTGGCTTATACTTCAGAGCATTTTATTTCATGCTCAAGAGTTATACATAATAATGAATAATTCCTCCTTTAGTTCTGAACCAAAATTAATTTCCATTATCCAAGAAATGGTTTATAATCATAATTGGTCTAATTTAACCTCATTGCTCTATAAAAACTTAATAATCTACAAAGTTAATCCAAAACAAAACTTCTGGAACTTTATTACTAAAGGTCATCAGATTAACCTTTCCTCTGAAAACAAAATTAATTTATTGTAATCTATTAAATTAACTTCCAATCTACAAGCTTGGAAGATTTTTTCATGGAAATTCTTACACAGGGCATTTTGCACCTCCAATAGGATAGCTAAAATGGACTCTTTAAACAATTGTTTTGTTGGAGATGTTCTCAGAATTGTAATGCTGATTGGATTCATATATTTTTGAATGTATCAAAATTAAAAAATTCTGGGAGGAGATTGGAAATTTCCTTCAAGCTATTTTTTCAGATTCCTTCATACTAAGTCCATGATTTTTCTGAATGTAACTGAAACAAATGATCTGAAGTAGGAGAATTCATTTGTCAGAAACCTGTGGGTATGGATCCGATATCGAATCCGAACCGGCATGGTTTATCCAGCTATGGATCCGAGCTCCTAGCTCCTCCCCTCACCCATAATGCCCTGCTCTCCCTACATGACCTCAGATCTAGTTTGCCGCGCATGGTGAAGGCTGGGTCGTCAGAGCTCTGAAAGCTAAGTTTAATTATTGTTAAAAAAAGGGTTTAAAACTTTTAAAAATTTTTTAGTTGTGTGAAAGTTATAGGTTTCCCTTCAGTTTATATCTTTTTTTTTTAATTTAATATAGTTTTTACCCTCCCCTCGCTGGTTCGTAGTTGGTGTGTGTGTGTATGTTTCTTTTTGGGACCTTGTGTGACTGTTTTAGTTATTTTATTGTTTAAAAAAAAAAAAAAAAAAATAGTTATGTCTGAGGCCCCAAAGGCTATTTTTTCAAAGTGCTCCGAGTGTGGCCATAAGCTTTCCTCTGCTGATGGCCACACTCGGTGCATTCGATGCCTTGGGGTTGAACACCTCACTTCAGGGTGTGCAATCTGTGCAGGGTTCAACCCCAGGGCATTGAAGGAGCGGAGGTCGAAGCTGGTCTTGGCGGGACTCTTGCCCCCAGACTCGGCTTCGGCCCCGCCTCCTTGGTGGTCACTGCTTCGGCAGTCCCTGCCTTGCCTGCTCCCCCTCCTCCACCCGGGATTCAAACTCCCGCCAAAGGGTCGGAGGAGAGGGAAGCCAGGAAAAAGGACCGGAGAGAGAAAAGCGGCGGGCCGAGACCTCCGTTTCGGCCCTGCTGGCTAAGCGGGCTTCTCCTCCGGCCTCTATGGCTGCTGGCTCTCCCCCTCCTCGGCTCCGGTCCCCGTGCTTTTCACCGGAGCCTGAGGATGAGGAGACCCGACCTCCTTCGAGGCTATCGAGGTGGCACTCAAGGCCTATCTCGGTAGCCTAGTCGAGGTCTACTTACAGCCTCTCCGATGCTGATCTGGACCGGATGATGCGAAGGTTCATCCAGGCCCAGATGCAGATGGGAGTGCTCCTGCCTCCCCCCCCCCCTGGGGGGGAGCTCGATCCCCTTTTTTAAGCCCATTGCTCCTTCTCCGACCCACTGCCTGGGTTCGGAGCGCCCGGAGCCGGGCAGCCTCGGAGCCACGGGTGGGTCGGCGCTGACAGTACTGGGTAATTCGGATCCGACCCTGCCCTCGAGTCTGTCGGATCCGACCTCTCGGAGCCTTGGCCCGAGCTTCGGATCCGAGGGACTCAGTGTGCCTTCGGCGCCGTCCTTGTCGGAGCACACTGGTCCCTCGGATCCGAGGGGCTCGGCGCCGACTCCGATCCGCTCATCGGATCTGAGGGGGAGCCGACTTTCGGATCCTATTGTCGAGGCTGGCTCCCCCTCGGCTTTTGATGTAGTGGAGAGGGCTCTGTTGAGGGCATCCGGACCCCCGGCACTTGCTTCGGCTCCGTCCCGCACTCCATCTGCTTTGGGCCAGGCTTCCATCACCCAGCCACTGGGACAGCCCGCTTCACTGCCCCAAGCAGTTCCTGTGGTTCTGGATATTGCTGGTGAGGGCTCCTCACTATACTAGCAATTGCTAGAAAATGTATTACAAGAAAATGGAAAACTTCATCTGAACTCAACTTTCAAGAATTTATGACTCTACTAGAAGAAACAATACATATGGAAACAAAGGTAAAGGAAACAAGAATCTTCCCTAATAGATGGATCAACAATCCTTGGAAGAAAGGTTTTTCTCTCATTGAGACTTTAAGGATCTCCACATCTTCTTGTACTTGGAGAAATTACATTGATGGTTTTGTTGTGTGTGACTACCTCTTTCTAACTCTTAAGTTATTCTCATTTTGTTTCTCATATAGGCCATATGTACATATTGTATATAGTTTGTCTTTTGTTTCATTTGTATTCTAGTAGAAATTATGTTTTGTCTTTTTGAAAATCAATAAAGTATTTGGAAAAAAAAAAGAAACGTGGTTTAAGGCTCCAGAGAGCAACTCAGCTCAGCACTACCAGGCCAGGCTACAACTCATACCATACATTTTGGCCACAGAACCCGGACCGAATTACAAAAGGTGGGGGGGGGGTATCCATATTCATCAAGGATACCCACACCTCCAGGTTAGTGGCACAGCACGATGCTTCAGAGATTATCCATGTGCATCTAACAACGGGCAAAACTGCAATTCAAATTGTAGCTTGCTACAGATCACCCACCATGTCCCAGTACCCCCATTCCGCATTTCTGAAAACACTGTGTAACATAAAGGTCCTACCAAATACCCTAATATTGGGTGATTTCAACTACCCAAACATTAACTGGGAGAACTACTCAAGTACTAACTCCCTTGCCCAACATTTCCTAGAATTTATAAACTCAAATGCCCTGGAACAACTAGTCAACACTCCCACCACAGGTGACAACATATTGGACCTGGTCATCACCAACATAGGTGACCGATGTTCTACACTGAAGGCCAACCCCTCGCTGGTTAGATCTGATCATAAACAAATCACTTTGGATATCCACATTCCTCCCCCACCCCCTGACAAGGAAACCGCCATGAAAAACTTTTCAAAAGCAAACTTCACGTTACTGAAGACAGAGGTGGAAAGTTTCAAAGCCCCCATGCTAAAGGATAACGCTGTCCAACCTGCAAAATCCTTTACTAATGCATTCTATGGGTACCTACAAGAATGTATGGATCGTGCTATCCCAAGCAAAATCAAGACTCACTTCTCTAAGAAAAGGAAACCAGTCTGGTGGACCCTTGCCATAAACAAGCTATACAGTAGAAGGAGGAAACTAGTACAGAAAAGAGTAAAATCCCAAGAAGGGAAGACATCCCTGATCAGTATCAGCAAGAAACTACGATCCCTCCAAGGCAAGCTTTGAAAGAAAACTTGCCAGGGACTCCGAAGATAACCACAAAGCATTCTTTAGCTATGTCAGGAATCTAAGTGGCAATGCTCCAATCTGTTCGGAGTTAGTGCAGAATGGCACAAATGCACTGAACCATCTGATATTGCCAACATCCTGGCAGACCGGTTCAGTGCAAACTTCACCCCCCTCTCACCCCCAAAAGGGCCCATAACCATACCAGAAGAATGTAGAGCCCCTGGAATCACAGACACTCAGGTTAAAATAGGCCTCTCCAAAGTAAAAAAACACAGCATCAGTGGGACCAGACGGTGTCCCAGGCTGCGTTCTACACGAGCTCAAAGACGAACTAACCCCTCATCTAAACACAGTGTTCAAACTCAGCCTCTCCACAGGCTACATACCCATAGAGTGGTGCACAGCAACGGTTATTCCGCTCCACAAAGGTGGAGCCACAACAGACCCCTGGAACTATCGCCCTATAAGCCTAACTAGCTTGGTCTGCAAGGCTATGGAGCGCATCATCATGGAACTCATTACCAGAGACATTGGGAACCTCCAAACACTGGACCCTACCCAGTTCGGCTTTGTTAAAGGCAGATCATGCCTCCTAAGCCTGGTGGACTTCTTTGAGGCAGTTACCAAGGCTATAGACGAGGGAAAAGTGGTACACACAGCCTACCTAGACCTCGCAAAGGCCTTCAACACCATTCCCCATTCTGGTATTATAGACAAGCTCACCAGCCTGAACATAAACCCCTGTGTTACAAGATGGGTTGCCAGTTAGCTCACGGACAGAACCCACATGGTGAGAGTTGCTGGAGCTTGGTCTGACTCTAAACCGGTTAAAAGTGGCGTTCCCCAGGGCTCAGTCCTAGGACCCCTCATGTTCAGCATGTACTTCTCAGAGGTACAGACAAGCACAGGAGGACTATGGCTGCCAAAGTTCACAGACGACTGCAAACTAGGGTCAGTAATTGACTCACCAGCTGACACAGACATCCTCCAAAAGGGTCTCACTGAGATGGATACCTGGTGTCAAAATCATGGCCTCAAGCTAAATGCCAAAAAGTGCATAGTTATTCCCTTTGGAAATAAAGTACCCACAAACTACTACATAGGTGGTAGTCCCCTAAATATGGAAAACGTAAGAAGGGATCTGGGGAACCAAGTAGATAGTAATCTCTCCTTTGCTAATCACATTGCCAAAGTGGTTAGAAAATCCTTCTGTGTGGCCCACCTAATCACAAAAGGGTTTGCATCCAGATCAAAAGAGGTCATTGTGCACCTATACTCATCACTCATCAGACCCATCATATAGAGTACAACACCCCATTTGGGATATACCTTACAAGACACCTGCAACAGCTGGAAAGACCACAGAAGTACCTCACCAAGAGGATCACTGGCCTCAAACAGATGCCCTGTGCAGCTCGACTCCACCTGTATTCGGTTGCATACCGCCTGCTCAGAGGTGATCTCTGCTTGACATACAAGGCCATGTCCACCCCAGAATTGATGGACATGCTGCACTTTAAGAAAACCTTATCCCCTCGAGCCACATGCTCTAGGGATCTAAACCTCACCACAACAATAAATTGGACGTGCTGGAGGGATAGATTCCTGTCCCAGAGACTCCCATGCTTTGGAGCAGGATTCCAATCTACATTAGGCAGAGCTCCTCGCTAGCACTCTTCAAGAGAAACCTTGACGAGTGTATGGGAAACAGAAAGTTTACTCCGGGGATCACTTCAGTGGCTGTGCTGGATAGAGGCACAGGGAACTAATCTAAGGGAGCGGCGAAAGTCGACACATTCTGGCTAGGCTTATAAATGCCTTCGGGCAGATAGCCTACTACCTACCTATGAACCTGTGTGTGTGTGTGTGTGTGTGTGTGTGTATGTATGTATGTGTGTATATATATATATATATATATATATATATATATATATATATGTGTATATATATATATATATATATATATATATATATATATATATATATCTGGAGCATTTCTCCCCGGGCCTCTGCTCTGAAAACAGGATCTGTGGAACCTAGTCAGACTTTCCCAGTCAACAAATGTTAATTAAAAAAAAAATATATATATATGTATGTGTATATATATATATATATATATATATATATATATATATATATGTGTGTGTGTGTGTGTGTGTGTGTGTGTGTGTGTGTATATATATATATATATATATATATATATATATACATATATATATATATATATTTTTTTAGAGAATATTTTAACCTTTAAGAGTACTTGTATTTATTTGGTGACACTGTGGCCGCTTTTGAAAGCCTTGCTGTATTGGTCAAACACTACCATTTTTATTAGTATTAATGGTTTACTATCAGTTTGTCAATCGCAACTTGTACGATTTACAAAATGTCGAGAGAGCCGTATGTCGACTCAAAACATCTACACAAAAAAATGTCGGAACTTACATCAACGAATGCAATACAGCATTTGCTGTTGTGAATTCCGACATTCCAAGCCAGATCGCACTATAGTGGGGATCAGGAAATGTACCCTTACCCTAACTGTAGTGCGATCTCGGAGTTTGTATATATAAGTAGGGGGGTGCAGGGGGCTTGCCCCCCCTGCAAACATGTAATGTAGTGTGGCAACTTTGACAGGCAGACAGTCTGGGATTCTGCTTCTTGTTCGAAATTTTCGGACATCTGGTTTGACATTTACATTAGTCGATGTGCAAACTCACATTTCGGTTCGACAACATGACTATTCGACTGTGTTACAGTCGACAAATTGATAGTAAACCATATTAATTTTACTCAGTATAATTGGGTACCCTTGTGAGAGTTTTAGCTTAGAGTAGCTGGCTTTGGAGTGTTCTATTGGCAATGCCTACCTTATAGTCTGGGCAGAGCGGACTTGGCTAGTAAATCTGTGCCAACCTTTCCCGTGTGTGTGTGTGTGTGTGTGTGTGTGTGTGTGTGTGTGTGTGTGTGAGAGTGAAAATCAGATCTCAAAAGAGTGTCTCTATCAGCTGTTTGGAACAGGGACACAGAATACTGGTTTCAGAGAGAGTGGTGGAGGACTTGGCTTGGAACATTCAGTTGAAGACTGAATTTTTCAGCTATGTCAGTAGGGAGTCTTATTTAGAGCCTGGATAAAGAGAGTGGAAACCCAGCCCCAGGACAGGAGTGTGTTCCCTGTTTGCTGTTAAGGGCAGTTGTGCTTAGTGCAAAGAGCTGCATCTGGAAATACTGTATGTATCTATTTCTGTTTTAAGGGAACGTCCCTCATCGGTGTCTGTGGTGAGGATTGACACTCCTTGATCACTAGCCCAGAGGAGAGACGTCACAGTTAATTTTAGGGCATGTGTAACTAGTTTTTAGAGCATTTAATAACTTGTCCTGTTCATAGCGGCATTTCAAGATTACCTCTTGCTTTCACTGGTTTCTTAGAGTTTTAGATGTCCTAGCCGTATTAGGCATACATTTTGAAATGTACTGCTTCATTCCTAGGTACATCTGTAAAACTGTTCATCTTTTAACTGTGGCATTTCCATTTTTGATCTGACCTTTCCTATATCAGACAAGTCCCTCTGACATAAGAATACATTTATTTCAGACTTGATCAGCTTATTTTTATATGAAATTGCATCATCTTATTCTGTTTAACAAGTCATATTTATCTTTTGCCTTATGTTCACTAATAGCTCATGAGTTAAAAGCTCCCTGTAAGTCTTCAATTCCTGCAAATTTCTGTTGTTGAGAGCTACTGTTGCTTTCCTTGGAGCATGTGTCACTGGAGTAGCATCACAATTTACTTACATGTGATGTTCTGTCAGATTTCCTTTGCCTGTAACTCGGTCGTCTTAGTTGTTAAGGGCATCATTGCCATGGCTATGCACAGTATCTTGAGATGTCTTTGTGACTCTGTGACTGATGTTGTACACTTATATTATTTGATTTCTTGATTTAATTCATTTAGTCAGTCCTAGCTTTTTGTGGTGTGCCCATTTGCAAGGCTGTAGTTGCATTCCTCAGTCAGTCCTAGCTTCTCACAAATCAAATTACTGCAAATATTCTTTTCTTCATTAAATTGTATGTTTAAAAGAAGATCTTTTAGTTCTTTTCTTTTTTTCTTATTCATATGTCTGGAACTTTTGTCCCAGTGCTATCGAATGTGTTAACAATATATGCACACTTTTTTTGTGCTGTGCCCATTCTTAGGGCTGTAATTGCATTCCTCAGAATAACTAACAAAACTGAGGGTGTTGATTTAAGAAAACGTATACCCAATCCTAGTCACCTTAGACTATTCCGCCTATTCTGTGGTAAACTAATCTTTGAGTCAGATGTGTAAAGCATCAGTAATGGAGAGGTACAGCCCTCCACAGTGGCAGATTCTTTAAAGTTATAAATTCATATTTCAAAATGTTTGCTTTTTGTTTGTTATTCCAGTTTACCTTTTCAGGCTGGGTCTTGCAGTTCCAGTAGGGAGTTTCATTTTAATGCATTTCAACTCCATTGCTTCTGAAGTATTTAATACCCTGCACTTGTGTCTAATTTAAATTCAACCATTAAGTTATCAATTCTTAAGATGTCTTCCTAACGTTTTTACTGACTTGTATTCTTGTCGTGCTTTAGCTGCCCTACTACATTACTTATAAATGTTGACTACACCATATTTTCTGTATATTCCTTTTTGATTACATTATTATTATTGGATTGCATTTTCAGCTCTGTTTTTCTTATTTGTTACTGCTATAATGTTATTTTTTATTTTTTCATTTTTACTTTTTATTTTATTTACATTTCAGCTTACACACAGTTTAAGTTTTTAACTGTGGTTGAGATTTCACTTGCTTTGTATATATCTACTGCTTTAAAGCTAGGTTGTTCTTCTTCTTTCGGCTTTTCCCGGTTAGGGGTCGCCACAGCGGAACTCCGGTCCACTAATGATTGGCAGTAGATTTTTACGGGTCCGAGGTGCCAGCCCGACACCCAACCTTCAACAAAGGCACATCCATTCACATATGTCTTTCGAACGCCACTCGACCACGGGGAGGACATGCAGACTCCACAGAGAAGGCGCTGCAGCCAAGAATTGAATGGGAGAACCTCTTGCTGTGAGGCAACAGCGCTACCGCTGCACCATCACTTTAAAGCTAGGTATGTTTCTCTTAAATGCCTTCCCCTTATTTGATAATTTCTTAACCATAAACTGTCCTCTCTATTAGTAAAGAACCATACAACTCACAAAATTCACAATGTTTGCGTCTATTCTTTAGCTCAGTAACCTATAACAGTACGTAGTCTACACAGGACGTTGTGCCCTTGTGAAGAACATATGGAAAAGACCTGGCATATTCTTTCAAGATTTGCAGTAATTGTTAAACTTATAATTGTTGCAGTAATTTTTTTTTTATTTTCAAGAAAAGTGCAGTAGTTAAACACCTTTAAGACTTCTCTTCCCCAGTAGCATGCTATTCCATTGACATTGAGAAGTAAATCTAAGTCCCGGATCCAAACTTTCCGATTTTCTTCTAAAAATTCATTGCAGCAAGAGAATTTACGGTGGATACATTCTATTTCCATACACACAGATTTTGAAACAAATGTATTTTTCACTTTTTCAGTTTTATTTTACCACTTTTAATAACATGTACTTCTGGCTGTTTGTCAGAATGTACAGAAGGCAGTACAGACACTGGGAATGAGCTTCTAGCCACCTGAAGTTGTTTATTCAGTTAGAACTTAATCCAGAAGTAATAAGTATAATCTGGCATGCATTAGCATTTAAAGGTGTGCATGCCTGTACTACAGCAGGGTTGCCAGACGTCCCTATTTGAGGGGGACTGTCCCGAGATCAGCAGCCAGATCCCGAGTCCTGCACTGCCAGTTAAAATCCTGGTTGAAACACCCTCTGCTTTCTGTTTTTTTGATTAGCCCGTGTACCGGCATATGGGATAATTAAAAATATGTAAACATGGAACTACTTGTGTTTAATGCGGAACTGCGATGTTCCGCATTAAAGACACTTTTTTTATTGTCCCTACCTGGCCCGTCGGAAATCTGGCAACCCTGACTACAGGAAATGTAAATACAGAGTCAGATGAAGTGTAGCACATGACATGCATGTTTTCTGTAGTAAGGCATTAGTATTTCAAGTTAGCCACATGACACTGATTGAAATGAAAAGGTCAGTTGTAAAGGCAGACCTATATGGGATAAAAGTGATAGGTGTGGCAGAAAGAAGTGCATGAAAAGGATAGTAGCGGTACAGTAATCCCAGGAGCCTGGAAGGAAAGCCCGAGGAGCTGGAAGTACTAATAACTGATACCGGAGCTAATATGCTCAACAGTACTTAGACATGAGCCTACAGTAAGAGAAGTTGGGACGTAATAGTCTTGGAAAGAAGGTAGTTTGGGAATCATAGTGTAGTAAAGGATAAAATGGATGTCTTTTTGTACAGTAAAAATTATTTGAGGGGGAGCTTTTAAAAGCAGAAGCAATGAGCTAGAGTGAAAATGGGAAGGAGAGGGTGGGGTGGCCAAAGGAGGATGAAGAGTAGGTGGAGCCTACTGTTGATTTCCTATCTGTAGACGTGCTAGGAGAAGAGGGGAAGAGTTTGTATTTAAATACCCTCTGCAGGCTGCAAAGTGAAGCTGCCAGTGATAATGAGTTGGTTTTAGGTAGTATTAGAAGATGGGCAAGAAAGTTAAGGGTAGGTATGATGAGGACCAGATCCATGGCAAGATGTTCTTTATAGTCAGAGTTACAGTACTGATTATTATCATGCAGAAGCCAGTGAACAGCCTGATTTCCAGAGTCTTTATATCATCACTAGTTTATGGAAGGCCGAGGACAATTGTGTCTGCATGTTAGGGTATAAGAAGGTCATCAATCAGCCCTCTCTTTAGTCCTAGTGTACAGTACACTCGCAGTCCATCAGTTGGCTGTTGTTTTGTTTGTTTGTTTTTTCGTGAGTTTCTTCTCTTCTCCAATCAGATAAGTATCCATTCGGGGATTTTCTTTTCCTGATTTAATGTTTAAAAAGGTTAATTGCTTGAAGTCTGGGAAGCAACTCCAACATAAAGTTTTTCATTATCTGTCTCTGTTCTGTTTCAGGCCTCAACACGACATCTCTGATTGTCCTAATTGTGCTAAAATTCCAAGTGAAAACCCTCAAATGCTGACCAAAGTCCTTACTGCTTATACGAAGTTCTCAGTTTCTGTTCCCACTGCATATTTGTAACCCCAGCATTATCAAAAAAAATGCAAAGGCAAAAAATTCAAAGAAAGACATCGAAGATGCAACTGATGTCTCAGACCATGCCACTAAGTCTACCAACAACTCATGTGAGGTGCCTTCACAGCTCCTTGGTCTGGTGGGTTCTAAGCCCACACCCTATGGCGCAACACCTATAGAGGTGTCCTTGCTTCCATGCCTACTGCTTGTGTATTCCACAGTATCAACATCGGTCAGGTTTGAGGTCTCTCTGCAGGCCATAGCTTATGACATTCTTGTCACAGTACTAAGGAAGACATTTAACTTCCTCAGCCTTGGAAACCCAGACCAACATTGTGGTTGACTGAGCACATCCTCTGGTTATGTTGACAAAATGGATACCTTGACTAAAAAGAACCATGAGCCTTCCTGTTCTGTCTCCTCAGCCCTCTGTCATTTTGGCTTAAACTGAAACCCAAGACTTCTTAAAAATAACCCAGGAGTTCATGACTTTATGAAATCCAGGGAATCCAACCACACCCAGACCACTACCCCTGAAGCCACCCTATCCAAGAGGCCTAGGGCGGTGGCCTTTCAAAAAGAGTCATAATCCAAAATTCTGAGGACAAAGAGGAATTATCCTAATCTGAGCACCTTCCAACCCAACCTTATCCAAACTCGGACTCTGATGATACCCTCTCATCTGCCTCTTCCCACAGGGTCTCTCTTTCAAGGATACCCTTTATAAAATGAAGGAGGCTTTAAATTGAGAAGGCAAACAATTCTGTCAACCTCAGGCTTACTGTAGGTAATTACTGAGTTTACCTTCACCAAGACCATTAGCTCTCCCCACAGTGCATGATGTGCTTGATGCTGTTTTTGAAGGCATCTCTTTACACCCAGATTCCCTGCCACCTGCATTTTACAGAGTGCTTTATTCATACAAGCACGTTTACAAAAACCCTAAAACAGGTCTCTCTGAGGTAGTTTCTGCTGAATCCACTATAAAGGGCTGCCAAAGGGTGCAACTAGGCATCTTCTGCCTAATGACAGGTAAAACAGACTTTTTTGCAGGTCACTGTGGACTGCTTCCAGAAGGTTGCTCTCATCCTAAAATTCTTCTACATCCAAATGTCACTTTCCGAGAGCCTTCTTAGACTCTGTGCAGCAAAAACAGCTTTCCATCCACAGGAAAAGTAGCTTTCCTGACAAACTACATGATCAGCTTGCTGGTAGAGCAGCAGATCTCAGCAAGAGAGTTTTTCAAGATCTTGGGATGCATGGCTTTTTAAATGCTCATGATCCCCCTTCCAAAGCTACACATGAGAAAACTACAAATGTTCCAAAAAAAAAAAAAACTCATGGAAGATGGAAGTAGCATTCTTATCTCTGGGAAACACTCCTGCTCTCCTTCCATACCTAAAAAAGGAGCTGCTCTGGTAAAAAAAATGGACAGAATCCAGTGCAGACTATTCTCTGCATGAGGTAGACAAGACCATCACCACAGACAGCTCAGACATAGCCTGGGGAGCTCATCTGGGGAGCATGAAGGTACAGACAGACAACAACAAATAGATGCTGAAGAGGGAGACTTTCCTGGACTTGCCCTTACAGTGGGGAATTCCGTCAATAGATTTTTTTGCCTGCCACCATAACAGACTTAGTTTTTGCTCCAGAATCCAGCAGGCAAGGACATGGAAAATAAAGGGGATTATGTTAACAAATTGACTTTTAAAGTAGGTGAATTTGATATGTTTAAAAAGTCAAACGTATCCCTTTTCGCTTAAACAGCAAATTGTTCTAAGATCGTGGTATAGTGGAGACCAGAAATATGCCTTTTTCCCAACTGTAGGGTCATCTCGGAGAGAGTGCAGGGGGTGTAGGGGAGGAGCTTGTCTGTCTGCTAAAATGCTGTTTTTGAGTTTTTACATGTGTTCCAACTTTTTAAATCGACAAGCATATGAGTTTGATCATATGAAATTTGACTGTTTAAAAAGTTAATCATATGACATAGATCCAAAATAGATTCATTCTGGTTTAAATGGATCGACCTATTCTGTATGCCTTTCGATCCTTACCCCTGATTCCCAGGGTACTGTCAGCATAGACAGGCCAAACATGATTCTCATTACCCTATACTGGCCAAGACAACACTGTGCTTCTCTCTCTTTGACCTACAGCAAAGGGAGATTCCACCCTTTTTCACAGGAGATAGACCTCCTCAACCAGGTCAAGAGCTCAATATTCCATCCTCACCTAAGACAACAGCCTAGAGGATTGTGTTTTAACACCAGAAATTGTCAGGTACTCCTCTGAGGTGCTAACCATCCTTAAGGAGGCAAGGAAAGCTACCACCAGAAAGTAATACTTAGCAAAATGGAAGAGATTCTCCATCTGGTGTCATAGCAAGAACACCAGCTTTATTCAGGCAGACATTTCAGTCCTGCAGTACCTTTCAGGTCTGTTCATCCAGGACCTTTGTTATTCTACCATTAAGGTGCATCTTTCTTCCATCTTAGCTTGCCTACCGTATTCCTCTCCCAATTACTATCACCCCCAACTGAAACTATTTCTAAAAGAGATCATTCACTTGAGGCCACCCAGATGGAGCCAGTTTCCTACCTGGGGTCTCAGTTACATGTTACAAATCTCACCCTGCCTCCCTTTGAACCAGCAACACCTGGCCCATTAAGGATGCTCACTTGGAAGACCACCTTACTGATTCCCATCACGTCTTCAAGGAAGGTATCTGAGCTTCCAGCCCTTATATGCAAAGAGTCTTTCACAGGGATAGGATAACCCTTGGAACTAATTAATCTTTCATGTCTAAGGATATCAGAACTTTCTGTAAACCAAGCTATCCACCTGTCAGTTTTCTTTCCAAATTCTCAGAACAAAGTGGAGCAAATCCTTCATTCCCTGGATGTACACAATCATTTTCTACTTAGGTCAAAAATCCCAAGTAGAGCAGACCAACTTTTGGTTGCTTTCATAGAGGGGAAAGAGGGCAAACCTGTATGCAAATGAACCTTATCCAAATGGTTAGCCATTTGCATCAGGTTCTGTTACACTCACCGTGGACAAATCCCATTCCACCAGGCAATGAGCGGCCTTTCTCATAGGAGTTCCTGTACAACCTGTCCTACAAGCTGCCACCTGGAACTGTGCACACCTTTACAAAACACTAACATTTGGGCATTAACTCAAGAGATAGAGCAGGGGTTGCTACAGCCATCCGGCAAAACTAAGGGCTAACAGCATCTCCTCCCACCCTTCGTGTAGCTTTGGGAGTCCTAAGAATCAGTGCTGCAACATTGACTACAAAGAACATATTACAGGTGTCTCACAATTAACGTAATTGGAGATGTTCAAGTAGATCAGTGCTGCAGTATGTTCCCACTGTCCAACCCGTCTGTCTGCTGATCCTTTCCTTTCCCCTTTGCCAGGTACAGGGGAGAGAGGAGATTCCTGCAGATCTTCATCATCCCCTCTCCCCCTTACTTGTATATTACTACCCAAGCTAACCCTGACACCTGTAGATGGTATTGACTGACAAACCTTCTTAAATCCTGACATCCAGACTCCATTTGGCTAGGAATGATGTAAAGACTTCAGAAATCGGGCTGCTTGTAGGTTTCTACATGGCAGGAAGACCCAAGAATCCGTATTTCATCACTCATCTACTCGAACATCTAAAAGTATAGTAAGTGGGACACAACTGTACTTTATTGAGCTTAGTTTCTTTTTGCCACATTTACATTTAGAGTACAGTATTGTCAGTTTTTATGAAAAAAAAAAAATTTACAGGTACAAGCTCCTCTGCATCCTCACACCACTATAACACTCTGTATGTATGGTCTTTGACATTGCTCAGCTTTGTAGGATAACTTTCCCTGACCTTACAGTTAATATAAAAATTACATGCAACAAAATGAGACTTTTTTTTTAGTTTGATATTATGAAGCTCAAAGAAATTTAAACTTATTCATTTTCAGGTTCCCAGTGGGGACCTTGGTCTTTTTGATGTTAATTGAATCATTCCATTGTCTATGATAGGGAAAGAAACTAGGGTACAAAAAACATCGAACATAGAAGGCTTTGAACAGACGGTAGTACATAGAAGCAGGAAAGTCTAGTTCTCTGCATAATGAATATAGTGAGGCATCTACAGGTTAGGGCTCTACTCCTAAAAGGCAGCCATGTAATGAGTTTAATCCTATTTATCCTATCTGTTCAATTTGACTGACTAGGTATTGGGTTGCGTGTAGTATGTGAGCCAGCAAAATTATTGATTCAGCCTCAAGTTCCTTTAATTTTTTTGTCCTACCAATAATGCACCTCTGAAACTTACCTAAATCTTGTTTAACTATTCAGAGTTTGGACGTGGTCTCACAAGCTGCTAAGTGCTCCACCTCATATTTTTTCATTTAGCTATTTCATGTCCGATAAGTACATACATATATTTATATGGATGCCGGGCATTGATCAAATGGACAGTGTACCGATTCCCAGCAGATTGATGTTGTAATGTTGATGTCACAAATATCGACATGCTCCAGGGATTTCCCTGGAGCAAACAAAACCCAGCGGCAAATGTTTTTGAAAGGGGGCAGTACTCCCTTGCACCCCCTGTTAATTGCATGTACTAACTCCAAAATCAAACAGTGTCATCCTCAGGGAAAGAAAATATTTAGCAACCCAGAAATTGTTGATCTCGCACATCTGTCAGCCACATATCTGCGTGGACCAAGTGGGATCAATCTCCTGGGTGTCACCATTCTGTCATTTCAATAGGAAGTCCAACACCCATTTACATTTTATATATATGTGTATATGTATGGATATATATATATATATATATATATATATATATATATATATATATATATATATATATATATATATATATAAAACACACAATTTTAGTCCTGTCTTGTTTATTATTATCCACCAGTATTTTAGTTCCTTAAGATGGTAACCTTTTAACTGCTTACTTATTTGTCATTGTGTTGTCATGTGGCCCATGCACTTACCTTTTTTCTTCTCTTTAAAAAAAAAAAAAAAAAAAAAAAACTTCTAGTTTTCTATTCTCTATACCCGAGATGTATTATTAGAATTTTGTTGTTAGGAAAGGGTTTTGTTTTCTGTATTGTGTTGTGTGTGTATCTTTACAGTGTGAACTATGTGCAAATAGAAAGAAAAAAAAGTTTCAAAAATTGTCAGTATGGCCATAAAACTCCCCCTCAGGATGCGTACGAGTTGTGTGCCTGGCAGTGGACTACCTGTTGCCCAGTTCTGTTTGCAAGGCCTTTGGTTTTTGCACTTTAGACAGATGAAATAAGCTCATTATTAATGGGTGACTACCCATGGATCCAGAGGCATACAAGCCCAAGGGAGAGAAAGAAAATGCAAAGCCTGAGTCTAGAGATAAAGATGAGCATTATTACTCTAAGAAGCTTAAGTCAGAGAATATTCCTCCTCCTGTGGCTCTTGAAGCTCCAAGAAAGCTGTCTTCTACTACTTTGATTTCAGGCAAGTGTCCTACATTGACTCTAATTACTTGAGAGTCAATACAGTCTTCAAAGCTTTTCACCAGGGGCACATCTTCCGAGTGGGAACATTCTTTGTTCTCATTTAAGCCTCCATTGCAGTCTTCTGTGTGATCCATCAAAAGGGCTTCTGAGCTAAAAATTGTATAATGAGGGCTTTCCTGAAGGCTTAAATCAAATGGGTGTTCTTCCGTCCTCTATCTTAAGGGCAAAACAAGCTGGTCTGTTATCGGTCTTTCATAGTCCAGGGTTTGGATCTCTTGGTTTCACAGCTTAAAATTTGCTCAGAACATGTGTCTTTGCACCAATTGCCCCTTTGGCCTGAGTTGCGAAGAAATTTGGTTTTTGAGGCTGTGTTGCTGATCCCCCTCCTCAGGGCCCTCTGCTTTGTTAGCTTTGGGGATACCCTTCATTAGTGTTGCCCACTACTTCCTTGGCAGTAGCAGCTCTAGTGCTGAGTTGGGGTTCCTCTGTACTGACAGATCTAGAGTTGGCTTTCAAGGTAATGGGATTGTAGCGTCACCTCTGAGAACCTGGTGCCCAGATTGTTTTGGTGTTTGCTTCACCCCGAGAGACACTTCCATCTCTTCCCAGCCTATTCATGCTTCCCAGGTCAAAGCAAAGGAAGTGGCCTCAAAAAGGCTTCCTTTGTTGCAGGCTTAGTCCTCTGAGGATTCTGACTTACCCCTGCTTGATGTCCCAAAAAACGATGTGTAAAAAGAGGCATATTGTCTCCTTTCTGGAGTGGTTTACTTCGGATACACACACACACACACAGATGATTCAGAGGATTCACCACTATCCCCTCCAAAATTTTCAGCAAGACCTTTGAGTTCATGCAGTGGAGGGGGTCCTGCCTCATCCCCTCAGGGCCAGGTGGTCCACTGTTAGGCATACCATTCAATACCCTGTAGTTTTTAGATGGTACTTCTGGCAGACCGTCTTATTAACTTGGACACCAGGAAAGCATTTCAGGAGCTTGATGTTTGTGAAAATGTTGTCAGGAAGCCAGACAAGATACCTGAACCACCCCCAGGAGCAGACAGCTTTGGTCCAAGGGACCCTTGTTAGATGCTATTATTATGGCAGCAGCAATGAAAAAACAGCGGAGGATACAACAACTGTCCACCCACCTAATGGCGAGTCTAGGGCAATAGACAGGATGTGGAAACAGGAGTATGCTTCAGGCACATTTGCTCTTTGGGCTTTAAAATAAGCCATGCGTATGAGATGTTTCCAAAATGGCCTAACTGAGCAAGTGCTAGCCTCTTTGAAGACAGCCAACCAAGACTCTAGGAAGCAGGTAGATATGACCTTGGGCACAATCTTCAACATCACTAGCCTCTTCAAGCAGCATATGTGTAATGCAGCTGATGCAGTAGCAAAAGCAGCAGAGCTGGGCATCACAGTGAAATGTCATGCCTGGCTTCACCTTTTTGATTTTGCTGACAACTTTTTAGCATCCTTTTATTTGGCCCATACATTAAAGAGAAGATGCAGTACTGTGAACAGGATGGAAAGATGCTATCTGCTGTAGAGACCCCACATCATTGTAACAGCAGGAACCAAAAGGGTCCAAATCCCTAATAAAAATCCTGGTGTCATCCCTTTGACTCTATTTTTGACAGCAGCTGTTGTGGCAAAGGTGGCTCCTAAAGTGGATGCAGATCTAGAGGTTAATGGGGCCTGCAAAACCAGGGATATCATGGGCCTTTTTATGACAGGCAACCTAGTTGTCCCTGAAGAGCTGCCCATCTGCTCCCCTTTGGAAGGCAGTACAGGGGTTGTCTATTCCTCTTCTCTGTCATGCCTGGATGGCCATAACACAGGATTCTTGGGTAATGAGGATAATATCCAGAAGCTGTCCATTTCCTTTTCCTCATCTTCCTCCTCCCCTTCCATGCCGGATGTTTCCAGACATGCCACACCCCATCAGCAGAAAACGTCCAAAAGAGAAATTCTCTCTTCTAGATGGAAAAAAAACATCCAGGTGGTCCTATCTGATCCAACAGGGTCAGGATTTTAGTCATGATTTATTTTGGTTCCAAAGAAAAACAAGGACCACAGGCCAATATTGGATTTAAGTGAACTCAAACATATTTTAAGGACCCCTTCAGAATAGTCATGGTGCAAGCAATTTTGCCTTGTCTACAGGCAAATGACTGGATGTGCTTAATTGATCTTCAGGATGCCTACCTTCATGTCAAAGCAGCCTAGAGGATGTCTACATTTCCACATGGTTGCCAGTCACTTTCAGTTTAGAGTCCTGCCCTTCTATTTCACCACAGACCTCTAGGGCTTTATCAGTTGCTTGGCAGTAGTGACAGCTTATCTTAGGCTATAGGGAATTTACATATTTACATACCTAGATGACTGGCTCCTTGCAGACGCAACAAAGAAATCCCTAATCAAGGCCAGAGACTACTTGGTTTTTAGCTCTACCTGTTTTGGAGCATTTCAGAAAAGTATAAGTAATAAAATCTAGAACCAAGTCAAGCAGTTCAGTTCAAAGGATGCCACCTGGACACAACTACAGGCTTTGATTCTCTCCCTTCAGAAAGGGCTCAGATCTTGAGGCATGTGATCCAAAACCACTTTCAATTTTCCTCTCTACCACTGACCCTGGTCCTTTGAGTCCTAGGATTCTTGGCTTCTTTTTTACTTGTGGTACACCTTGCTTGATTCCACATAAGAATACTACAGGTGCTACTCAGACCACACTGCTTACAGGTATCTGTTCATCATTCTGTCCTGATAGTAATCACCCATCTTTGCAGAGTTCAGTTACATTGGTGACTAACTTCTCCCTTTATTCTCCTAGGAAGACCATTAGTGATGCTACCTCACTCAGTGGTAGTCTCCTCCTCCTTTGTGTGGGGGCATTATTAGGGGAGGATGGTCCAAAGTGCGTGGACAGAAAAATAAGTCAAACTTCCCGTCAGTGTCCTGGAGATGAGAGTAGGACTTCTTGCCTCTAGGGGTGATTT
Organism: Protopterus annectens; assembly: GCF_019279795.1. Lineage (NCBI taxonomy): Eukaryota > Metazoa > Chordata > Ceratodontiformes > Protopteridae > Protopterus > Protopterus annectens. Next base: position 1,752,048,885 of record NC_056744.1, on the reverse strand, counting down.
CCATACAAACCGACAGCTTGATGGTAGTTTGGTGCAACAGTAATTTGGGAGGGACCAGGTCCTACACTTTATGCCATGAAGCCATAAGAGTGTGGCAGCGGTCGTTGCTTTACATTGCTTCTTGATAGCAACTTGCATTCCTGGCGAGATAAACTGTCTTTCTGATGACTCATGAGGTCCATTCTCATGAGTGGTCTCAATCCAGCAGTAGCAAGGTCAGATATTCCTTCGCTTGCTCTGGTATTTTTATCTCTTTAGACACCAAGTGCAGCAACTACTTTACCTCATCTGCAGTCGGACAGTGACCATCCTTTACACATTCCCTCCTCTTCCCCTAAGATACAGATTCATACAGAAGGTAATCAGATGCAAATCTGTGGTATTCCTCATTTACCCCCTTTTGTCCCAGGCAAATCTGATTCCCTTACTGCTTACTCCAGTTTGTAGAAACCATATGCAGTAGTGGATAACTTCTCCATCAGTGGTAGATGGGAGACCTTTCTGCCCGCAAGTTCCCTGGGCCACAGTAACCATGGACACCTCTCTTCTAGGGTGGGGGGGTGGAATTTTTTTAGAGAAGACTGTTCAAGTTACTTGGTCATCTGTGGAGGCCAAACTTCACATCAGTGTCTTGGAAATGAAAGCAGTCTTCCTAGAGCTTCAGACTTTTCAGGACTTCCTATCCAAGGGTGTAATTATCATCCAGACAGACAATATGCCAGTGGTACATCAGCAAACAAGGTGAAACACATTCATATCCTGTTTGCAAGGAGGCTATGTGATTCTGGCAATGGGCAATGCACATTCCTGGGACATCAAATATACTAGAGGACAGGTTGAGTCAGGTGTATCTTCACAAGTGGTCTTTCAAACAGACAGGCTACGAATGTCTTCAGTCACTGGGCCAACTTTGCTGTGACCTCTTTGCCTCCTACCTAGACATCAAATGCAGCAGTAACTATGCCCTCATCCCTCCACAGGGACAACCACCAACAGATGCTGTAGTCTACTTTTGGCCCCCAGGTCTTCTCTCCACCTTCCCACCAATACCTCTCTTGATGAAATTCATACAGAAAGCCATAAGTTGCAAGACCAAGGTGATCCTCATTTGCCCCATTTTGGCCCCAGCAGATTCTTTGGCTTCATTTGCTGCTCCCACCTTGGGTTATGGATCTCATTCCAGATCCGCCGAGTCAGCCATCTGGAATACCTCTACCAAATCTCCAGACCCTAAAACTAACTGCATGGTTGCTCTAGTTTTGATGATGATAGCCAGTGATGCCAGGCTGTCCTCTCTGGTGGTCCACAAAATGTCCTTTAAAAAGGAATCGACCAGAAACACTTATAAAAGCAAGAGGAAAAGATGCTCTGTTTGGACATCTTCAAAAGGATTGGACCATTTTTTAGCCCCTCTTCCATCGATTCTGTATTTTCTTTCAGAACCTTTACAGCAGGATTCCAATTATTCCACTGTAAAAGTTCAGATGCCTACCATTTCTAATTTTCACATAGGCCACAGTGACTCATCTGTTTCTCTTAAGATATCTAAAGCTTTCCTAAAAGGAACATTTTTGTTGAGACCTCCCATTCGAAACACAGTTCCTCCATGGGATTTCACATTGTTACTTCAGTCATTGACTCTTCTCCCTTTGAGCCTGCAGCCACAGCCGACTTAAATGTTTGTTTCTTGGAAGACCATTTTCATTATTGCTGTTGCCTCTCCTAGATAAGCTTTGGAATTACAAGCGCTCTCATATAAACGACCCTTTCTCATCTTACACAAAGAGTGCCATTTAAAGGAATACTTCCCTTTTCCCAAAGGTCTTATTTGAAACAAATTTGAATAAATACATCGACTTACTTGTATTTTTTCTGAATTACTCAACCAAGGGTAAACTCATGCTCTCATACATTAGATGTACACAGGCAAGTCAGATTTTACTTGCATTGGACCAAAGATATTAGAAGGTCAGAGCAGCTATTTGTATTCTTTTCCAAAACAAAACGAGGGCAACATATATCAAAAGTTACAGTTTCTAGTTTCTAAATGGCAGTTTGACTGCATGTCTTTCATATATAAAACTCGGGAATTGCCTTTGCATTTAAAACCTAAGGCTTACTCCACTAATGCAGTGGCTGCTGTTAAGTGTTCTTATTGGTGACATCTGTGCAGCAGTAACTTGGTCAACAGTTCACACCTTTGTATCTCATTATAAGTTGAGTGTGCGTTCTAGAGCTTGTCCATCCTTTGGTTTTGCCATTATTAGCAGTGCTTTTTCTTGAGTCCACCCAGGTTCTTTTAGGCAGCTTGGGAATCTGTCCCAAACATTGAATCAGATGAAAAAAGACAGCATTAGAAACAATAGTTGTGTGCTTACTATAATGTTAGATCCATGTTGTCTCATTTTTGTCTGGCTTAGCATCCCTCCCTTCTTCTCCCTCCCCCTGTTTCAAATTGCCATTTGCATCTTTTGGGGCTCGGACAGACCTTGACTAAGACCCTGTCTGTTTTTTCGACATCACAATTCCTAAGCATGGAAAGTTTTTAGATAATTCTTCTATTCCATAATATTTGTTCTATATAATTAAAACAGTCAGCAAACTTGATCTGAGGTAAAACGGCCAGAAGGAGAGAATTGTGGGTAGGGGAAGAGTCAGTGCGTCTGATCTAAAGCTCTGGTAGAAGGTGCCAACAACCCAAACGTTGACCCAGGTGAAAATGAGACAATGCAGATCTAATGTTGTGGTAACTGCAAAACTATCATTTATTTGTAGTGGCTACATATGAGAACATTGCTTCAATTAGCATTATGTAACTACTGTTTCACACACTGTGTCAGTTTAAGCAGTAGGTGGTGGTCAGTAAACATGAGACAAGGGTTACATTGTCTCAGGATGCCCATTTGCACCAGTCTGGCTACAGACGGAAAGTGCAAAGCCATGGGTTCAAGTTGATTGTCGGTCGGCTGAAGAGATAGAGGTTTGGAGTCGGTTTACTGAAGTGCTTTCTGTTTCATCATCACTGGATAAGCAGACTGTTACCAGTAGGATACAGGCAACAGAAGGCAGTGTTATTCATATAGGGAGGAGTCGTGTGAGGGCACAGTTGATAGTGGCAAGGGTAGATTAATTTATTTTTCTTGTTAATGTATCGTATCCTAAAGATAGTGAGACAAAATGTCAAGAATTTGTATTTCCCTTTCTGGTCTACTTGTGATTTCAGTAGTATAGATTATGTTAGTACTACAAGGTTAGAGAGCAACAGATGTGCCAAGGTCTAATTGGTGCATTAATTAATGGAAAGACCAGATGTGAGTAGTTTGAATAGGGAAAGTCAAGAAATGTAAGAATGTAGGTACATGGGGACTGGCAAGGTATCTTGGAAAGAAGTTAAGGATCACAGTGCCAGTGTTGTGAAGTGAACTAAGTGGGGAAAATAAATGACAGGGTGGTAGTATTTACTAAGAAGCAAGTGAAAGGGGATTATTGTGCCAGTATGGTTGTGTACCTTTACTTGCAGTTTACAGATCTCTAAAGTAGTTTTCTGTAGTTAGAGAGGTTTAGTGTTTTGCCATCCTTGTGACAGTATAGTGTACATAGTAGTGTTTTTTATGTCTGTGTCTTGTGATATATGGTGCATCTTGAATGTATATGTGAGTAATGCTTTGTGTTTTTATTTTTAGCCTTTTTTGTCTTTGTAGCAGCAGTATATCAGCTCCTCCCCTAATTTGCTTTCTTTCCTTTATTGTTTTGTCAGTTCATGGAGATGACTGCACTTACTAAAGTGTTTCACTCACAATGTTAAATATTTTCATGCAGCCCTACCAAGTGTAAACAGGTACTACCGTCCTTCATCAGGTAGTATTTTGTGACACATCAGGCATCACTTAGTGACTGTATTAGCATCCAAAGTGTGAAAACTGTACTACTTGTTTTCATTGTCTGGTTTTAGACGTTTTTGATTAAGAATGCTGTACTATTTTGAGGTGCTCAGAAAACAGTTATTGATAGCAATGACCTTGCAACTTTTACAACATTGCAAGACTGATAAGTTCTTATTAGCTCATTTATTTTCCCCCATGCATACAAGCTAATATTTGGCATTTCCTTGAAGTTGTATTTTGTTTTGCATGGTTGTGTAACAGTAACCATTTGAAATGTTGGGATCTGCTAGATCGAGTCTTGAAATACAGAGACTGAATGGCTGAAAGAACAGACTTACATATACTAAATCCGAGATGCCATTTCAAGGAATATTCCTTTTTCAAGGAGGTGTGGTGATCTCTGAGTTGTATAAGTAAAAAGTTTGGGTGTGTGGAGGACTTCCCTCCACATGAGAGAGTGCAGGAGGATCTTGCCCCCCTACAAAAAAGAGTCTTAAAGAAGAAGATCAATTTTCAAGATTTGCTCTTCTACTCTTATATCAGCTTTTTGTCACTTTGCATTTCGAATGCTGAGGCTTCAATAGGGAGCCTACACAATATATTAAAAAGTCTCATGTATTGGGTATGTATTGTTATGCTTTAAATGTAAATGTCTTGAGTTTACTTTTTGGAGCTTTTCTCCCTTGACCTTCACTGAAAATTAGTCATGTCATAATTTTCAACATAAACATAATTGTGTTTGTATTCATTTAGTGTATTTAAAGCTAGAATATTGTGCCTTTTGCAGGGACCCAGAGATAAGGTGTTAACAAATTAGACTGTCTAGCTTTAGGGATTTAGCAAGCCATTGCAGACTGTATTTAAATGTTTAGTAGAATATCTGGATGAGACTGTCTCTATGGGTAAGTAACATGGATTTTTTTGGTGGAAAAAAATTGGATGTTATTATACTCCACATGGTCAGACTATGTAGAAGTTGGTGTGGCATGTATGATTGACATGCCAAATGGCTTTGATGTCATATGCAAATTAAGCATGATTAATTGACATGCATAAAAATAAGAAATTGCCTGGCTATGCAGGTAAGGGTGGCTGCCATCTTCTCTAACTGCCCTGTTTCTTTTACAAGTTATCACAACTTAAAAAATAAAAAACATGCTTTGGAAACTGTTCAGAGCTACACAGTTAAGGCTGCATAATATTGCAAAGTCATAGCACAAGCAGAAAACTGTAATTCAAAGTGGAAAGAGATGATGTTGAAACGGGGGGGGGGGCGAGAAGAGATTGTGATTTTGGACGCAGGCTTTTAAGGAGAATAACAGTAATCATACTGAATATTATATCCATAAATAGCAGAAAGTATTCTAAGAACTAAGCCAACTTGGGAATGGAGAAAGCAGATTCTGCCTGTAAGGATTACTGTAACTGGGGATATAGACAATAGGCAAGAGGGGGCTGGAATTGGAGAAAACTGGAAAAGAAACCAAGATGTTGGAAGCAAATAACTAGAGAGGGAAAGGTAATAGAATGGGAAGAGGCCAAGAATTAATTTGGACTGCCAGGTAGAGATTGCCTTCCCTATCAGTAATTGATGTAGAGTTTTTAGTAGAATCTAGAACAGAAGCCACCATTAAAGGAATAATTAGTAGAGCATATAAAATATTGCATGATAACTATGAGTCAATCAGAGGAGGTTAGAAAGGGTTGGGAAGAGAGATGGGATAAGCAGTTCACAAAGAAACAATGGGAGGGTATATGTATGTACATCTCCCAAATATGCAACAAAATCTAGAAGATTTAAGATTTTTGGTTGGAAATGTTTACATAGATATTTCTATACCCCAAGTAGACTCCAGAGAATTTTGGTAGACAGCAAATGTTGGAGTTGTGATGGGGAAGAAAGTACTTGGGAATATATTTTCTGGGAGTGTGATGGGTTGGCGGACTTTAAGGATTCCCTGCAGGATGCACTGTCGGCAGTGCTGGATGGGCAGATTGGTGTGATGAGGGAGATGATTTTTCTGAGCTGTGATACAGAATCAAAATTACCTAGACATGGTAAGGCTTTGTTGTGTCTAATTATGGTGGCTACCAAAAAAGCAGTTACTAGAAAATGGAAATCAAAATCTAAACCTAGTACGTTAGAAGTAGTGAATATACTAACAAGAGATAAAACAACTGGAATTGTGGCATGTAGAAAAGGGTAGGAGCAACTATTTAGGAAAAAAATGGGAATTGTGGGAACAACACATACAGGGGAGGAATGAGGTTTAATAGAAGGCAGGTCTTGAATGAGCTTATGTAATGTTTGACTGAAAATGATTGGATAGATTCTAAGTGATGTATAATGTTTGCAACTGGGAGTGTGTCAGTATGGTTTATTATGTAAAATTCTTGTAACTAGGATTCTGTCAGTGTGGTTTGTTTTCATTTATATAAATGTATGATTTTTTATGTCGTGAGTGATGGTTTAATAAATATGTTTCTTGTTTAAAAAAGGGGCAGGAATTGAATAATTTATGTAATGTTGCTTAGGTTATATGATATGTAGCACTATATGTGAAATATAATGTTTGTTAATGTTACTATTAATTTAGTTTGATTACTTTTGTATAAATGTAAATTTGCCTATGACATAAGTGATAATTCAATACAGGTATTCATAAAAATGCTTTGGAAACTGCATGATTTTTTTTAAATTGCAGTAATGTTTTTTGCATGTGAATGGCGGGGTGGGTGAAGAGAAACAACAGCCACCCTTTTCATGCATAATAATACTGGCTATATCATGGTAATAATTTTACTGTGTTTTATATATTCTCTACTTAAATGCTTGACTGCCCTTCTTTTCCCACAAGAGTACTTGCACTGTAAAAATTCTTGATTCATTAACTCCCTCCCCCAGTGGACATCATTGCTCCACAGCTCAAGCAAACAAGTAGGATCCAAAAGCAGCCAGGGCCACTTTATCTTTAAATTCTCTAAAAATGTGTAGTGCTGTTCCACTGCCTTCAGATTTAAAACTTGATTTTAAGAATGAGTGTTTTGTCCACCACCGTGAATATTCATTACATATTTGTACATGTGGGTATTAGATGGTTGCCAGGTTTTGGGCAGGCCTTCCTACTGCATATCTATATGGGGTACTAGGGATACTAGGGAACAATATTGCCAAAAGTTTAGCTGAATAAATTTGCTGTTAACAGCAGCAGCATCAAAGGAGTGTGCACAAATGCCATACATATCCTGTTTGTGGACACATCTGCCAAGTCTTTATTTGGAGCTCTTTTTTATCCTCTACTGTTCCTACTTAGTTGGTTTTCTGTGTTGTCCTTGGATTACCTGTTTTTGAAAGCAGAGGACCTTAAATGTCATATATTTTGCTGTCCTTATTGAGTCTAGTAACTAGACTGATCCAGGTAACTCTGTTACTTGCACCTCCTCAATATCAACAGCAGATAGCAGTAGTGATTTTTTTCACACATTGCTGATTGCACCTTCTGCTGTAATTGGTGCAGATTAAGGGTTTCAAGTCTTTTTACCTCTCGGACTCTGTGGTATTAACTGTAGAAGTCTTTTGGGAAAAGCTGGCTGTCAGATAGTGCCCAGATAAATAGAAAAGACTTCCAATCTAGTATGTTTATAGCTGCTTTGTCACACTGGATTCATTAGCTCTTTGAAATTATTCTAGGCCTTCTACATAATATTGCATAGTCTTTTTGTACATTGTCTGCTGATACATTTGTAAAATGCGCTTGTTTTCAAATTCATCTTTTTATGTTGTCTTGATTTGTTAGAATTACTCTTGTTTTGTACACTTGGTTTCCATGTTGTATACCTTGTTTCATATGCTGTATATGTACCTATGCAACAAGTTACAGCTGAAAAGGGATCCTGGACCAACTGACTTGCTCAGTTAACAAATAAATAAAAATCTGCTGCTGGGAATTCTAGTAGTTTGGTCACCCTTCATTCTTTACACAATTGCTGCTACTGATATTTTTTTCTTGGTAACTTGTTAATAATGTAGAGGCTGCCCAGGAGAGGGTCAAAAGGGTACATTTTCACAGGCTTTAACTTCTGTGATGTATGCCATATTCCACTGTGGTCCTTCCACCTGACACTGATTGAGATAAATCATGTATGGCTATTCAGATACCAGCTCAAATAATTTATTCTTGTCATGGCTAATGGCCCTGTCAGTGGCCATTGCACAAGTCTGACAAAATGTCAGGCTGCATGCAGAGTGTCACATAATAGTTTACAAATCATGATGCATTTATTTCAGGAGCAGCATTAGGGTTGTGCCTTAGTTAGTAGTGATCCTTACAGTATGTTTAGTAGCCTACAGACCTGCCACTCAGTCTTTTGTCTGATCTTTTGGGGCTCATCACAGGGGTTCATTGCCTAATCATGTGCAAGCTTTTAGCAGAGTCTGTTGCCTCATTCTTAGTAGGTCTGTCTCAGGATTTGTTGCTAGATGCTTTAGGGAGTAGATGCATTGTGGTCCTTTGTAGGCGCAAGGTAGGCTGTCCGATTCTTTGGAAACCAGCTAAAGGTTTCTTTTGCCTGTTCCTTCCTGATTCTTTCACAAGATCCTTGGGATTTGTGTTGGGAGACTGGGAGCAGAGTTTATTGTAGGATCTACTGGGGGCTGACTGCAAAGCTTCCTGCATGATCCACTGAAAGCTGGCTGCAGGTTTCAGTACATGATTCCTTGGATTCCCTTTGCAAATCTTGATGTCTGACTTAAAAAAACATTTTCAGTTTCTTGCATAATCATTTAGAGACTGACATCTACATCTGTTGTCTCATCCTTAGCAGGATTTGTTGACTGTTTCACAGGGGATCTGATAAAAAACTGTTTACAAGGTCCATTTTCTGGTTCTTAGGTGATTACTTTCTGATTCTGGACAATCATACAAGCTGTTTCTGGGTTTTCTGTTGAGGTTGCTGAAAACTGAGTGTTATGATGAGTGTCATTGCAGTGTGCTGTAGTGTAGGAATTGGCAGAACGCTTTTCGGTGTTTTTCCGCTTTTCTCCTCTGTGGTGCAGTCGTGGCATTGGTATATATATTTTGATGAACCACGAGTTGAAAAATTGTGCTGTGATAGGTGGTAGATAAACCCTGATTTTTTACTTTTGTTCGCCTAACCAAGTTTAACCATCAGATCCCTATCCCCTTTTTGCATGGATCGGAGAAACAGGAAGGGGGAGACAAGAGACAGATACTGTACCCCTCATCCAATGTGATTAGGGCATTTGTTTTTTTTTTCTCTGTGCTACAAACACCCTCCTTTGGCCAGAAAGCATAGTGTACCAGCTGTTCTTGCCCAATGTGAGTGCATGGTCCTGTGTACCTGTGGTATATGTATTCTCCTTGGTGAGCTATTGTCCCCAGAGTCCCAAGATCCAGGAGTCATAGTACCTGATCTTCCCACAGGTGGAGCTCTTGTAGAGCAACTTTGTCAACAGCATCCCCTACGGATGGTCAATTTATTTTATAGCCACGTATTCCTACCCTTCTCTGTTTGGCTCCTCCAGTATCTGGACTGCTAATTGAGCCTAGGTCTTCTGAGGCATATGTAAGGTTCCATCGATGCAGACTATGGAGCAGGCACAAGACCTCTTATTTTTAGAAGCAAACACAAAATACTCTTCAAATGAGAAACTGGGAATGAGCTTCAATAGCAAAATAAAGTAAAAAAATTATTCTGTTTATGCCATTTTCTCATTCAGCAGTTTTGTTTACAGTAGGTGCTTGAGCCATTTGATGAAGAGACTCCCTCACTTTGTTTCGTCAGAATGTCTTTCCACTTTGATGTGAAACCTTCTGCTTGTGTTATGCATAGGCGCCTTAACTGCATAGCTCTATAGTATCTTTTCAAATCTGTTAGTCCTAAGTCACCTTGTTTTATGGGTAGTAACAACTTATCCCACTTGAATCTTAGCCTCTTAACCTCCCATATAAATTCCTTCCTCTCTTTATTAATTATGGTCCACAGTTTCTCCTCTCCTCTAGTCTAAAAGAACTGGAAACATTTTCACTGCTTGTATCTTACTATACATACCCATAATTAGGGTCTATATTACATAGATGAAAAATCAAAATCTCGTACGCTCGGGTGAGCGAAAACGCAGGTAATCGAAATTGCTGTTGCAACCCCCCCACACACACCCCCCCTAAAAATATATTCCAACTCCGAGATTGCACTACAGTGAGGAAAGGGCAAATTTTCCGATCTTCACTGTACCGCAGTCTCACAATATCTATTTCAGTTACCTGCGTTTTCACTCATCCGAGCGTTCGAGATACTGATTTTTCATCGTTCTGATAGGAACCCCATAATTAAGGGCATCCAACTTCTCATTTTTTGTGTTATCTTTTATTAACTCTTCCCACCTGTCTTTAGCTGCCATAGTAGAATTCTCTTTAATCCATGTACTTAAATACTTGCATTTTCATGTCCCCGTAGATATGGGTAATGCTAAACCAATTTATTTATTTTATTTTACATTTGTTGACCGGGATAGTCCGACTGAATATATGTCCATTTTCAGCGGAGGCCCAGGGAAAAAAGCTCCAAGCAATAAAAAAAATCTAATTACATGTCATATGTTGCAAATAGAATATTTACAGAGAAATTAGAGGCAAACCATACAGAATTACATATAGAATTATTTACATTATTAATAATGATCATTCATCTAATTGGTTTCTTTGGTACAGTTGTTCAGAGTAGATAAATCAGAAAGTTGCAGTACATGATAGGTTACATAGCAGCTATACACAATCCGGAGAAAAGATTAACCAGGCTTGATACAATAGCATGTCCAGTTTGATCCCAGGTAGTGTTTGAGCTTGGTTTTGAACTGACCTAGAGAAAGAGAGTAAGGTAATATCAGGTGGTAGAGTTCCATGATCTACCTACAGAGTTTGTAAAAAGAGAGTCGCCGGCTAGGTTGTTAGTTTTACATATCTGGATAAGGAGTCTGTTGGAGGATCGCAGTGGTCTAGGGTTGTTATATAGGGTGACCAGATTTTTGAATGCAGGGGTGTTTTCAGGGTTGTATATAATTTTGTGGGCCATAACCAGTTTGTTATATAAGATTAGAGTGGGTAGTTAAAGCCATCCAAGCTGGATTAGATTGATGCAATGATGTGCCCTAAAAGGCAGCCCAGTGGCAAACCTGGCGATGTTATTGTAACAGATAGTGAGTTTGTTCTGGATGGTCTTGTTAGTATTATGGAGAAGAGGGGATGTATACAAAAGAGTAGAGAGAAGGTGAGATCGAGCAGTGGCAACTTTGGCTGGAGGCGTCAGGAAGTTTTTAATTCTGTACAATGATCCTAGTTTTTTATTGACTGTTTTGATCAATTGGTTAACATATAGGTCGAATTTTAAATGATCTATAGTGACACCTAATAGTTTAGTAGAGAGGTCAGGGGAGATTATTGTGCCATCCTTTGCTTTAATTGTGAAGTTAATGGCACTGGACCTTTGTGTAGGTGAGAATAACAGCGTTTTACTTTTGCAAGATTCAGTGTCAGGAGTCGTTTGGTAAGCCAGTTTTCTATTGTGTTAAAGGTGGTCTGGGTAGCTAACTAACTCTGTAGGGGATGTTGCTGAGCAAATCAAAGTAGAGTCATCTGCATATTGGATAAGCTGGCTTTAGGTATGACAGTGTTCAAATCGTTGATGGAGAATAACAGGGGCCCTAATATAGAACCTTGTGGTACTCCCAGGGTGTTAGGTAGCAGGGTAGAGAGTTTGCTCTGCCAAAGTACAGCTTGCTGTCTACCACGTAGGTAGGAATTAAACCATTGAAGGGCTTTGGGATCTAGACAAAGTGTTTGCAGGGTGTGGATTAATAGTTGGTGATCAACCATATCAAAAGCTTTGGAGAGATCCAAAAAAAGAGCTGAAGAAGTATGGTTCATAGGTAGGTGCTAGGCTATTGGCCCTAGGGCCTATACAAGCCTAGCCAAAAAGGTGCCCTGGCTTTCGCCACCCAAGAAAATAATTTTCCTGTGCCCCTGTCAAGCAGAACCACAGAAGTGATCCCTGGGGTGAATTTCCTATTACCCATCCAATCATCAAGATTTTTCTTGAGTGTTAATGAGGAGCTCTGTTTGACATAGATAGGTAGTCTGTTCCAGAGTATGGGAAGTCTCTGGGATAGAAATCTATCCCTCCAGCATGTTCTGTTTATTGTGGTGACAAGGTTTAGTTCCCTAGAGCGTGTAGCTCGGAGGGATTGGGATTTCTTTAAGTGGAGCATGTCCAACAGCTCTGGATTTGACATAGCTTTGTATGTTAGGCAGAGATCGCCTCTGAGTAGGCGATATGTGACTGAGTAAAGCTGGAGTTTTTGAGACAGTCTGCATAAGGCATCTGTTTGAGGCCAGTAATCCTCTTTGTGAGGTATTTTTGCGGCCTTTCCAGTTGTTGTAAATGTCTTGAGGTACATACAAAAAGGGGCGTTGTACTCTGTAATGGGTCTAATGAGTGATGAGTAGAGGGGAACAATGACCTCTTTTTTTCTGGATGAGAAACCTTTTGTGATGAGGTGTGCCATGTAGAAGGATTTCCTGACCACTGTGGTGATGTGATTATCAAAGGAGAGACTACTGTTCACCTGTGTCCCAAGGTCTCTTATCACACCTTCAGTGTTAAGTAGACTACTGCCTATGTGGTAGTTCATGGGTACAGAGTTTTTACCAAAGGGGATGACAATACACTTTTTGTCATTGAGCTTGAGACCATGTCTTGGACACCAGGCGTCTGTCTCAGTGAGGCCCTTTTGTAGGATGTCCACATGGCTAGGAGTTTTGATTATGGCACCTAGTTTGCAGTCATCTGCGAATTTAGTTAGCCAAAGTCCTTCTGTGTTTGCCTGTACTACAGAGAAGTAGATATCAAACAGGAGAGGACCCAGGACTGAACCCTGTGGTACTCCACTTGTCACTGGTCTGAAGTCTGATTTGGAGTATGCAACTTTCACGGTGCGGGTTCTGTCAGTAAGCCAGTTGGTAACCCATCTTGTGACATAGGGATTTATACCTAATTATTGAGTTTATCTATAATTCCAGAGTGGGGGATGGTGTCGAACGCCTTGGCGAGATCTAGATAGGCTGTGTGAACCACCTTACCCTCATCTATGGCGTTGGTGACTACTTCAAAGAAATCTATCAGGTTTAGGAGACATGATCTGCCTTTTACAAACCCAGACTGTGTGGGGTCCAGAGTTTGGAGATATCCAATGTCTTTGTTTATGAGTTCCATGGTCTTGCAGACTAGGCTCGTCAGGCTAATGGGGAGGTAGTTCCCGGGGACTGTTGTGGTCTTCCCCCTTATGGAGTGGGATAACTGTCGCAGTGTGCCATTCAGTGAGCACAAAGCCTGAGGTAAGGCTATGATTGAACATGGTACTTAGGTGGGGTGCCAGCTCATTCTGTAGTTCATGTAGAAGGCAGCCTGGGATGTTCTCAGGTCCCATGGATGCTGTGTTCTTGGCTTTGGAGAGTGAGGTCTTTACCTGTGCAGCCGTGATTACAGGAACCTTGCATTCTTCCGGTATAAAGATGGGCCCTTTAGGGGATGAGAGGGGGGTAAAGTTAGCACTGAACCTATTAGCACTGAACCTATCTGTCAGGATGTTGGCAATATCAGTTGGTTTTGTATATTAGTGTCATTGTGCTGTAACTCAGAGCAGATCTGAGTATTGCCATTGAGATTTTTGACATAGCTATAGAATGCTTTGTGGTTGTCTTTAGAATCAGTGGCAATTTTGTTTTCATAACTAGCTTTGGAGGATTTTATGAGGGATCTCAGCTTCTTACTGAGGCTGACCAGGGTGTTCCTGCAATCGTGGGATTTTACTCGTTTTTGCAAGTTTCTTTCTTCTGTTGTAGAGTTTGTTTATGGCAGAAGACCACCAGATTGGCTTCCTTTTTTTGGAGGATAGCATCTTGGTTCTGTTAGGGATAGCACGATCCATGCACTCGTGTAAGTGCTTATAAAGTGCATTTGTGTAGGATTCAGCAGTCGTACCTCTATTGTCCATCTGGATGGGTGTCATGAAGTTTGCCACTTCTGTCTTAAGAAGCATGAAGTTAGTTTTGGAGAAATTTTTTACAGTTATTTTCCTAATGGGGGGTGGGAGCGGGATGTGGATGTCTAGGGTGATTAGCTTGTGGTCGGATCTGACCAATGAGGAGCTGACCTCTGGAGCACCGCTAACCCATGTTGGTGATGACCAGGTCTAGGATATGGCTGCCCTTGGTGGCGGTGTGGATAAGTTGATCCAAGGCGTTTGAATTGATGATTTCCAGAAAACGTTGAGCAAAAGAGTTGGTACATGAGTAGTTTTCCCAGTTAATGGTAGGGTGGGTAGTTGAAATCATCCATTATTCGAGTGTTGGGTTGTACCTTAATATTTTCCAGTGTATCAAGGAAAGAGGAGTGGGAATCCTGGGGCATGGTGGGGGGTCTGTAGCAAGCTACAATCTGGATTGCATTTTTGCCCAGAGTTAGTTGAACTTGGATAATCTTGGATGCATTATACTGAGCAACTAGCTTGGAGATGCTGCTGTTGGTGGTTGTGGTTATTGTTATGATTAAGGTTTATAGTATTGGAAGAGACTGGTAGGGCTGAGGTAGTGCTATAGTGAGGTCTAAAACCATGCTGGGTATCTGCCATGAGGTGGTTATGGATTAGGTTGTGCAAAAACTGTTTCTGAATACATTTTTCCATTATCTTTTCTAGAGGAAAGAGTATAGCTATAGGCCCATAGTTGGAGAGTTCAGTAGAACTACCTCCTTTATGAAGAGGGATTACATATGATATTTTCCAGATAGTGGGAATTTTCCCTTCTACTATGGTATGATTGATAAGTAGTGACACCGGGTAGGCAATGAATTTTGTAGGTATTCAGCTGGCAGTTGGTCAGCCGAGAGTGTGGTGGGTTTTAGTTTTCTGATTAGGGTACAGATAAGTGATGTGGCAACAGGTTGAAAGGTAAGTAAGGGTAGGTTTCTAGGGGTGGTACTGTCTGGGCTATGGGAGTTAAGATGTAGTTGGCTGGCTAGGGCTTGAATTGTCTCTCTAAAGAATCTGTTAAAACTATCAGAGACTGCTTCTGGGGGTTTATCAGTAGTGGCAGCTGGGACAGGGGTAGTGGTTTGACCAGGGTGTAGTAGATTATTCAACCCTGCCCAGAACTTCTGAGGGTTATTTTGATTTTCTGTTTGTAATTTGCAGTAGTATTGTTTTTTGTCTAGTAGTATAAGTTTTTAGCGTCTTCTGCGTAAAGATATGGGTGTACCTTCATTGAAGGTTGTGCGTCAGGGCTGGTAACTCGGCATGTAAAAATCAACTACCACTCATTAGCGGACCGGGGTTCCGCTGTGGCGACCCCTAACCGGGAAAAGCCGAAAGACGCAACAAGTCTCATTCCTAAGTTGCCTGTATTTAGTTTGATCATGAGGGAGTTTAGTAGATCGCCATAAAGCCCAGGCTTTATTTCTTAGATTAATTTTGAGCCTGGTCTGTTTTGAAAGCCAAGGCACAGCTTTTGCCTTAGTTCTCTTTGAGCGAATGGGTGCGTGAAAGTTAAGGATCTCAAGGAATTTTTTGTTAAAATACAGGACTGCTTCATCTAAAGGGAGAAGTTTTAGGATAGACCAATTACAAGATTTTAATTCTTGTTGGAATTTGGCTGAGTCAAAATTTTTTTTATTTCTAACATTTCTTAGCAAGGGTTGTTGGGGATTGATAGCTTTGTGCTTGTGTATATATGTGAGATGGTGATCACTTAGACTATTGGGAAGGGTACCAGAGGTGTACAGGTTTGGGTGACTATTAATGAGTACCCAATCGAGTATACTTTCTTTTTGGTTGAGTTTGCTTATCCTAGTAGGGGTGTTGATGATTTGCGTAAATGAGTGCAGGTTAACATGGATGGTAGGGGATTCTGAAGAACAGGTGGCCCAGTCTATATTAAAGTCTCTGAGAAGTAGGGTTTCTTGAGGGTAGTGATTAGATATCCAGTGTAAGGTATCTTCAAGTGTAGCTATATTGTTACCTGGTGGGATATACATGCAGATGATATAGATGCATTTACTTTTGTTGAGTTGCAGTTTGGTAGCTACAATCTCTTAAGTTGTTAAACTGAAGTGGTTGTATTACATCTGTGGTTACATTCAACTCAGATTTGTAGAATATGGCTACCCCACCCCCTTTTCTGGAAGCACGGTCTAACCTGTGTATGTTATACCAGGCGGTAGTACTTCATTTTCAGTGATCGTAGGTTTTAACCATGTCTCAGATAGAGAATCTCAGGGGAGTGATCAGCAAGGAGTGCAGAAAGTTCATGCACCTTGTTATTAATGCTTCTGATATTAAGATGACAGGTTAGGAGAGAGGTGGCCTGGAAATTGTAGGCTTGAGGCTTAGGTTACAGGTAGAGGGAGAGTATATGCCTGAGTTGGCAGGGCCAGGGTTAGGGTGTATATCCTCATCGGGTAATAGGCTAGGTGTAAGCTTGGAGATAAGTTTCAAGAATTTATCTACAAGTTTATAGTAGTGTTTGATTCTAGAGCTAATTTTCCTGTTAGTGTGTAGGGAATATGAGCATGATGTTAGATATGTCCTGGTACTATAGGTATTTTTGAGGGTGGGATATTTGACATCTGGGATGCTAGTGTGGGCATTTGGGACTTGAAGTCCTTTGAGAGATTGGGTTTCATATAAAGTTAGGAGGTATGGGGCTAATAGGATAGGTAGTAGAAAGGAGTACAACATTGTCTAGAGAGATGAGGAACTATGTCCTTGGAAATGCACTATCAGACGATAGTGTGAATTAGGTAACTGTACTGGAAGAAGGTAGGAAGCAGCCAGGAGCTAAGTGGCACTACAAAGGAGAAAGAGGGATGGGGAGGAGGATAATTACCTTAGCAGGAAGGTGATAGGAGCCAGCAGGTGTGGGAGTGGCTAAGTGGCTAGAAATCTAGAGATAGTGGGGGTGGGTGGGAATTGGGGACAGTGAGGGGAGTGCAGAGAGCCCAAGCGGGGCTTTTGCAATCCTTAGGTTGTACCAGTCTATTTTAGATCAGCTAGTTAGGTATAATGGCTTATATTTAAGGTTTCCGCTTAAATATGTTAGGTTTGTAGATTTAGTATGTTAGAATAAACCTTTAGGGATTATCTGTTTGTAGCACAGTTTTTACAGTTATTTGCTAGAGTAGTTCCAAATGTTAGAGGGCAGGGGTAAATATTCATTAATAGGGTTGGGAGAAGCCAAATTCAAGAGGGACAAACCGTGGTGCCTTAGACCTCAGTCAGCAGCTTACATTAAATAGTGAACTATAGTTAGTAACCACCATGGCTCTTCTGTGTAAGCTGATTTCTGTAATTTTTTTCCAGCAGGGTGGTGTCCTTTCCTTAGTCTGAGAGCATAGAAGGACTTAATCACAAGGGAACTACCTAGAAATTAGAGTAAAACAGGTAGAAATTAGGGAGAGAGGCACATTCAGTAAATGTCAGTGACTAGGCCTTTGCTATCACAGGACAAGAAAATTTATTTTATTCCCCATACAGTAAAACCGGCCAGAAAACAGTACAGCTAGCTAGTGATATACACTTTAAATGGTATTTACAGTCCCCTAGTGGTTCTGTAAGCTGCGAGCACCATTTACTTATGTTGTTCCTGGCTAATGAAACTTTGACTTGCAAACAAGTTTGTTTGGGCATATGTTAGTACACACACCTCTATCTGATTAAATGCTAGAATGTAGTCACTTAAAAACAGTAGTGCAGATCAGTTGCAGAGATAATGTAGTCATCTAATACATTAGGCGATTCGCTTTAATGAACTGCATAGGACCTGCAAGTATTGTTACAGCGGTAATACAACAGAGCAAGCATACCCTGGCCCTTGTATTATGAACGGCAATTTTGAGCAATAAAACAAACCAATTAGCAGAAAAATTGTAACCAACAGCTAGCGTTTTCAACAGGCAAGCCACTAGAGTTTAAAACAGAGAGCTCACAGGCAAGCTGTTAACTATCGTTTCACTATAATATGTATAAGGCATTTCTACAACATCAAGGAACTACGATGTGCTTAAATAATATCTAGCATGTAAGTTCCACCAAAACCAGTATAGAAAGAGTCAAATTAGGCAATCAAAACAGAGTTATAACATACCAAATAGATGAGGATGCTGGCAACAGGGTCTAGATACACCAGGCTTTTGAAAATGGCAGGTTTCAGTAGGTATACATGAAACCTCGCTTACGTGGCTGGGGGGTGGAGTTTTAAGGATATTGCGGTCCCTAGGAGCGGGGCTCTTGCAATCCTTAGGTTGTTCCAGTCTATTTTTGATCAGCTAAGTAGGTATAATGGCTTATATATGAGGTTTCCACTTAAATATGTTAGGTTTTAGATTTAGTATGTTAGAATAAACCTTTAGGGATTATCTGTTTGTAGTACAATTTGTACAGATATTTGCTAGAGCTGGTATAATTTTGGGGGTGTTTTAGTAGTTCCAAATGTTAGAGGGCAGGGGTAAATATTCATTAATAGGGTTGGGAGAAGCCAAATTCAAGAGGGACAAACTATGGTGCCTTAGACCCCAGTCAGCATCTTACATTAAATAGTGAACTATAGTTAGTAACCACCTTCGCTCTTCGGTGTAAGCTGATTTCTGTAATTTATTTCCAGCAGGGTGGTGTCCTTTCCTTAGTCTGAGAGCATAGAGGGACTTGATTACAAGGGAACTACCTAGAAATTAGAGTAAAGCAGGCAGAAGTTAGCGAGAGAGGCACATTCAGAAAAGTTATGGTTTGTATTTGTATGCGAGTACATAAGTTTACCATTATATATGGCCTTTGTTTTGTCTTCATTTATTTTATATCCTGAAAAAACTTGAAACGTTTTCAAAATGTTCCACAGCATGAAGTTCAAAATATCATTTGTGGATAAAGCTAACTTTTCTTGATTACCATGCCAGTTTTATCCTGGAGTTAGTGAGTCCCTTAATTTATTTGCTAATGACTCTAAATGTAAAGTAAATAACAAAGATAGGAGAGGAACCCCCTGCCTTGTTCCTCAGTTCAGCCACAGTTTGTCTTACAGGAACCCTCCAGCCTTAATTGCTGTACACATAAAATCCCAGCTAACTATATCGAATGCCTTTTCTGCATCAAGACTTGGCAAAAATAGTGACGTCTTAAGGATGCTTTATGTGGCAATCACAGATAACCGCTTAGCAACCTGTAAGAGACTGCTTATAGAGACAGGGCTCTAAGGCGATCTGTATAGGACAGTGTGTTAATATTCTGGATTCTTTTGTTGAAAAAACTATGTGGGCATTTCATCTGTTGCATATGCTTAGTCAGGTACATGCTAAAGGGGGCACTGTAGTCAATGATGGGTCTGGTAAGAGATGAATAGAGTGGTATGATAACTTCCTTGGACCTGGATGCCATACAGTTGCTTATAAGTTGGGCGACATACAATGATTTTTGTACTACCTTGGATACATGTTGATAAAGGCCAGATTGCTGTCCACATATGTTCCAAAATCTGTAACTACAAGTTCAACTTTTAGGGATGTGTCATCAGTGGAGTAATTTTCTGGGTAGACATTTTCCGAAAAGGCACTGTAATGCACTTCTTTGCATTGAGTTTTAATCTGTGGCTTTGGCAGCAGTCATTTGACTGCGTTAGATCATCTTGCAGGATGTTGGTGCCATGGCGGAAATTTATAACAGCATTCATCTTTCAACTTGGCGAGTCAGAGGCCTCAACACTAGCCTTGACATTTGAGAAGTAGATGCCAAACAGTAGTGGGCCTAGCATATGGAGTCTTGTGTTACTCCACTGTTGACTTGCCTCTTGGTGCAGATGATCTCAACAACCCTGACCTCTTGGGTCCTATCTGTAAGCCAGCT
Source organism: Protopterus annectens (assembly GCF_019279795.1). Classification (NCBI taxonomy): domain Eukaryota; kingdom Metazoa; phylum Chordata; order Ceratodontiformes; family Protopteridae; genus Protopterus; species Protopterus annectens. The sequence continues at coordinate 1,752,029,040 of NC_056744.1, read as the reverse complement.
GGCAATCTGGCAAGTCCTGTAGGGATTTATGTCTAGTTCAGTCTGTACCTGAGTGGGGTATTGTGCTGAATGCCTTAGCCAGGTGTAGGTAGGCAGTATGCACTGTTTTCCTTTAATCCATTGCCTTGGTTACCCTCTCAAAGAAGTTTACCAGGTAAGTAAGCATGGTCTTCTTTTGATAAAACCAAACTTGGATGGGTCCAATGTCTGTAGGTTGCCAATGTATTTATTGATCAATTCATTTGAGTGGTTTGTTTTTGGGCTTACGTCTGGTAGGTACAGCAGCCTCTATGCAGCCATTTACAGTATTTCTGTGAATAATTCTGCATAGGCTGTGGTGAACTCTGGGCTGGGTGGGACATTGAATTTTGACAAACTGTCACTTAATAGGATATAATTTGCTTTAGAATAGTTTCTAATGCTAACAAGTTTTGCTGGGTTTTCAAAGTTGATTTTTATTTCAATTGCGACATCTCTGTGATCCAACCTCACCAGTGAAGATTTGACATTGGGCTGCAGCGCTCTGCCATATCAGTGAGAACAAGATGCAATGCGTTTGAAACTGTATTTGAAGTGAGCATGAACTGATCAAGGGTGTTTGTGTTAATAATGTCCAGGAAACGTTGTGCCTGCAAGTTGGTGGCAGTATATGTTCCCCTATAGAGGGGTAGCTAGTCTCCCATGAATAGTTAGGTTGGATGGAGAGTGTCAGTAAGTCTAGATAAGAGTTGTGGGATTCTTGAGACCTAGATGGTGGCATATAGCTTACTAAGATATGGTAAGGGGGCGCTAAGTTGATTTGCACGTGTATAAATTCTAGGTTATTGTCCTGCTTCTGCTTAACCAACCTTAACATATACTTGTTGCTAATGTAGAGCAAGACACCTCCACCTTTAGTCTCTGTCTATGCGGCTGATGGTATAAATGTGTGGAAGGCACTGAAGCCTTGCACTGCCAGTGTACTTTCTGTGGCTTTAAACCATGTGTCAGTAACAGCAAAGATGTCTATATTCTCCAGAGAGAGGAGAGCTTGTAGGGTGTGGAGTTTCGTGTTACTGCTCCTGTCATTGAGCAGTAACACCTTTAGGTCCCTTCAGGTTTTATTTGCTATGTTGGAAGGGTTATCACTTTAGTATTACCTAAAAAAAGGCTGGTAAGGGGGGAGATAAAATTTTTGCCAAAATCTGGAAGCCCAGGGGGGACAGGTGGCAAAGCAACGTAGTCTGTTGACCATGTCCTCCCAGGTGAGCTGACACGAAAAACTAAGTAAATCATTAGTCACTCTTTGTGAGGGTAGATATGAGGCACATAACCAGTCTGAGACGCACATTCTGAGAGGTCCATGATGCCTTTATTCATATAATCCAGAGATGTATGTCTGAGGTCATTTACTCCCACATGGACTGTGATACAATCATATGGGTACCTGTGGTCCATTGACTTAAGTGCTTGTGTAACTTGGCAGATCCTGGCTCCTTGTACAGGTTAAGTGAGGCATCTGTGTGTTGTACAGTGGAGTCCCCTATGACAAGAGCCCCAGATAAATTGTTTACTTGCCTCATGGGCTTTGTTTTCGGGGGTCCATTGGGGTGTAGGTGTATGTGCAGTGTTTGGTGTTGCTTTTGGTGTATGATTTAGAGATTGTTTGCAGGCTCAGGGGGTCTTTGAGATTTGGAGTGATTGCTTTTTAGTGCCTCAGTATAAGTTGGTCTGTGAGTGTGATAGATCTAGTGTGTGCACTCTTGACAACATTATTTGTATGCAAGACTTTTGCCTCCAAGAAAATTGTGCCTGTACATGTCTCAGTTACTGTGTTGATTTCTTTAAAGATTAAAAGGTTATCTGTGAACATGAGACAATTGCTACAATGTTTCAAGAAGCTCCTATCTACCAAGCTGGCTACAGAGTCTTTTGGAAATTACGGATCCGTGTTGACCAGGCCTGTATTCTATTAGGGTTTGAGGAAAGGGTCTGCTCTGGCAACTACTATTGAATGCAGCCCTCCTCCTGGCATTAATGATGTAATCTCTTTTGCCAGTGTTTTGAGGTTTCAGGCAGCCAGGCTGTAAAATAAAAACAAGTTATTTGATCTAGTTTGATTTCAAAAGCTAAATAGTGTTATCCCCGGTTAGTGTTTGGAGAGGTAACTCTTTTGAAAAATCAGTTTGTTACTCTTGTAAGAAATTTTTTTATAGGAGTACATTTTTCTTTCATTATATGTTTTATCACAATTCATTTTAATGTAATTCAGAAAAGTTTTTTTTTAAACTTATTTCTATTTTTATTATTTACACTTGAGTGAATATGTGTATGTATGTGTATATGTATATATATATATATATATATATATATATATATATATATATATATATATATATATATATATATATAAAATATACATGCATGCATACTTTATTAAAGTTTTTAAATATGCATATATCTTTAAGAAAGCGAGTCAGCTCTCAAGCTATTATTTGAATTGGTTTAAATAGAGCACTTACTGTTGTTTTTAACAGCTTCAAATGAAGTCTGACTCAACTTGTGTATACACAAAGGTACTTAATCATAATAAAATGTATTTTTTCTTGGATTATCCTGGTACATCTCATCCTGTCAGCATGGTTGTTGTATCTTTTGGTTTCTGGTTTACTCAATGAATTGTGGAACAAACTTGCTGGCTTTCAGTTAAATACCCTGTAGAATGCAGTTTCTATCCAGTCCAGTTATAGTACTTTGGGGAGTATATATATCCTCTAAGAGATCTTGTTAGTAGGTCCACATTTCCATTTTAAGTATTCTCATATATTTCTTCAGAAACCTACCTCTTTTGTCATATTTGTCATTCTAATTCCCCCATGATACAGCCTTACTGTTGCAAATCCGGTTCCATTTCCCTACCGATAAATAATACTCCCCTCTGAAAGCTTATTATTTCTCCCATAGTAGCTGTTTTAGATGGAATATAAATACATGTGAGTGTAAGACTCCTTTACTGACAATAACCCGTTAGTAACACAGCTCTACCATTATTATCTTTCTTCCTTTGTTCTGTCAGTGTTGGAGTTCCTCTCATACAAAAGTATCTTTGATCATCATCAGCAGCAGCAGCAACCTCCTGTTTCCCCATTTTGTAGATGGGCTTAGGGTGTTTCATCAGCTGTCACCATCTGTCTCAATTCAGTGGCACTCATACCTTCTTCAGCAGCCATGCCTGACTGTTGCAGGTTTTCTCTCGCATAGTTCATCCATCTCTTTGGACAGCCTTGTTTCCCCTTGCCGTCTGTCTGTCCCATATCTTCTTCATCAGATTGTCTTCTGATTTCCTGCACATGTGCTCAGACCACTGTAATTGGTTCTCTTTCACCTTCTTTGCAGTTGGAGCTACTTGTGCTTTTGCTCTGATATCCTTATTTCTTCGTCTGTCCCACAGTGTGCATCCTACCGTCTGACCAGGGCACTTCATTTCCATCACCTGTAGCGTCCTCAACTCCTCTGCCTGTACTGCCCAAGTTTCTGTACAGTAGAGTAGCACTGGTTACACCACTGTTTTTGCACCTTTTCAGCTTCTTTGGCATTCTTGTGTCATACACTACCTCTGACAATCTGTGCCACTTGGCTACAGCCCCTCTCATTTTAGCTTTTTACCTCTGTATTCAGATTTCCCTTCTCTTTAACCACCCCTCTCAGGTACTTGAGGCTGTTAACTTGCTCCACTATTTTCCCTTCTATATCAGTTCTCAACTTTTATGATTATGTCCCTTTGCTGGCATTACACTTATCTTGTCTGTACTCTGCTTCGTCCCGTGTGCCTTCAGTTTTGCATTCCATTCCCTTATTCTTTGCCGAAGTACTTGTTCAGAGTCTGCCTGTAATGTCACATCGTTTGCATGCAGCAACTTTGTTGGTCCATCCTATTTGCTAATGTAGTCCATCACCAGTATGAATAGCAGTGAACTCAGAACTGAACCCTGGTGCACACCCACTACCACTGTGAACACCTCTGCGAGACCAAACACCGTTTATACTTTTATTATTGGGTCCTTGTATGTAGTCAGTACTAATTCAGCCAATGTTTCTGGGGCTTCAAACCTCCCAGATTGCCCAAATAAACTTTTGTAGGATCCCATCTTATGCTTTCTCCAAGTCTTGCAATGCCCATTTGAACTCTTTCCTCATCTCCAGCTTCTTCTCAATTGTCTGTCTTACTGCAAACATCTGGTAGTTTGGGCTGCATCCTGATATGAACCTGAACTGCTAGTCACCCATCTTACTTTCAATTACTTTGCGTATTCTTTTATCAGTCACTGTCTCCAGAACTTTCGTGTAGTATGACAGGAGTTTGAAACCTCTATATTGCCCACAGTTGAGATTGTCCCCTTTGTTCTTGTACACCGCCTCTAGTTTGCTTATTCTGTAGTTGTGTGGGATGCACATTTCCCTCCTTACTGCTATAAGCAACCTCAGGAACTATTTCTCCCCAACCCACCTAGCATCTTGACATTATTTGCCGTGACCTCATCTGAGCTTTTTGCTTTCTCTGACTTCATTTTCCTTAGTACTTTCTTATAGTTTGTATGGTGGGATCCTACTCTTCTTTCATCATAGGCTGTGTCTGTGACTTTAAAGCTTCTTTGGGATTTTCTTCATTCAGAAGCTTCTCAAAATACTTCCTTCTGTCTTTGTTGACCTTTGGACTGGTGAGAAGATTGTTGTTAGTCATTCACCCTTCATAAGGGATGCCATATTCTTAATCTTTCTGTCTTTAACTTGCAACAAGATAGAGTTTTTGTGCCATCTGTTAAGCCAATTTCCTGATATGTTGTTATTCACTATTGTAACTGCTCTCTTGGCCTCTTTGCCAGTTTCTTCTTAGCCTGGACTGTCTTTTCTATCTCCTACTTTTTCCTGCACTCCTTCATTCCTTTGACTTCCTTGACTTATGCATTCCACCTTCAACTTTTGTTATGTACCTTATTTTCCTACATGGCTTGGTCACATATCTGTTCTGTAACCCTCAAACACGTACACACACACACACACACACACACACACACACACACACACACGCACACATTTTTTTAAGGTGCTGCCATTCTTCTTTTTCAGCTCCATCTATTTTTTCTCCTCCTCCTCCTGCCCCGGTGCCAAAGTCTCTCTCTCTAGTCAGCTTCTAGGTCTTCAACTTAATCTCTGTTGACCTCAGAGCCTTCTCTGATCACTTCTTGCAGCACTGTTTCATTGGGGATGATTTTTCAATCGCCGATTCTACCCCAGTCCCCTTTCTTTACTAGAGGGAAGTGTACCTGAATTACAAGCTGACCACTCTTGTATGTGATCTTGCAATTATCTCTCTTACTAAACCATGTGTTGGCCACCATCAAGCCATTTGCCAGACAGAGGCTTAGAATGGCACCTCCTTTATTCATGTTGCCCCACCTAGGTAGACCTGCTATTCTGTTCTGCCTGTCTTGATATATGCATTCAGGTCCCCTATTATCAACACTTACTTATGTTGTCCGGTGTTATCTAGTAGGTCCTGCAACTGCTGCTTGAATCATTGCTGTCATAACCCTGCTGTAGGGCATAGGCTGAGATTATGAATAGTGCCCTGTCCTTGCACACTGGAGGTTTATCGCCATGATTCTGTCATTACAATTCCCACACCATTTCTAGTTTGCCCTCCCACTGAATAGTATACTTTGGATCCTAAGCCAAATGGCTTTGCTGCACTGGCCTTCCATCTTGTCTCCTTGATACGGTGCAGGCCCAACTTTCTCCATCGTGTGTTTTCTTCCATCATCATGTCATCCACTTCCAAGCTGAGATCCTGTCAATGAACCTATATTGGGTGAAGCAGTCCTTAGTTCATGTTTGGTAGCTTGATTGGTTTTACGTCTAACTTTTTCTCTGCAAAGCTGTCCCGAGTAGCTTACTGATTCAGGACAGTTGAGCTTTATGGCAGGGTACACACTGACTAGTAGTGCCACATAGAACCCTCCCACCATTAGCATGAGTCCCTGGTGTAGGTCAGAGTAGGCTGGGCCCTCAACCCACTTATCAAGAGAAAATACCCATGCCCATTTTGGCAATATTAATCTACTCAAACAAATCACTTAGTCAATTTTTGCACCATTGAGTGGTTAGCCATGACACGGCATGCAATCTGTGATCTGTGTTCGCCTATCTCGAGGATATTGTGCATCACAGTTGATGCCTAGAGCAGTTGGTCTATACAGTTCTTCCAATAAGCACTGTCTTGAGTCTGTGCTGATGCCCACAACTCCATTCTTGTGCAAGTTTGCAGTGGAAATGCTCCGTATATTTTTGGAAAGTGAGCGCAATCAGACAGAAACACAAGGAGAAAATGCAAACTATATAATGGGCATTGGCCAGAAGTTGGGCTTGAGCCTTGTAGCATGTGCATACAAAGCCAGGACCTTAAGCATTATGCAAACTGTGTCTTCATACGTATCATTTTTAATCCCCCAGGGGAAAGAAATGTGATGAGAGATGGATATGGCTGCTTGAATCTCACATATGGCTTCCCAACTTTCCCTGATTGCTGGATTAAAGTTGCTTCTCTTCTGTCTGGTGTAGAGCGAATTATCATTTTCAACAAACACTCTGTTGTACCCAAAATTTAACGTTTTTTTCTTTCCACCATAATTTTGTCAAGATCAACTGTTTTAAATTCATTGCACCTTTAATAATGTAGGTATTTGTTTGCTTGTCTCATAGACAGGTTTGGAGCATACATACAATGTGCCCTCTCATTTAACAAGTCCTGCTTGCTTATTTGTGTGTTCATAAAATTAATGTTGTCTTTTACTTCCAGTATGTGTGGAACATCAGAAAATATCAGGTTTTCTCTGCATCTTCTAACTCTATTTTTTGAGCAACACTTTTGAGAAGCCTCATGCTCAGCCAGCCTTGTCTGTGTTTCAGCGTCTGATTTTTGCATTTTTATCAGTTTATCTGAATAACTAGTTAAAGTTTGTTTGCTAGCCATTTGACTTTATACTTTCCTTTTATCTGAACACCTTTGAGCATTCAGTTTTATTTTTTCTTGTAAATTACTTGAAGCCATCTGCTGAACCAAAGCTGAAACGTGACCTGCTTTTTGCTGAACAGCAGCAATATTCTTCACAGTCATTTACTCTTTTCTGGATGATTTTCTGGTTACTTTCTCCAAATTTTTTTCTTTGTTGGCATCCAGGTAATGTAATTGGTAGCCCTTACCTTTTCTTGGTAGGAAAGTAGACAAAACAGAGTTTAGACCAGAATGAGTGTTTATTAAAATCAAAGTTTACTCCTGCGCATTTCAGACATTTCAGCAGCTACACCATTCATAAAATGTAAAATTTAAAATCTCGTGGAGAAAAATGTTTCTTTTATTTTTACATAAAGTTATATAAGCCTGCAGACAATGCTATTGCTACATTGCCAAAGAACAGTGCTGATAAAATACTGTTCATGCTTTTTAACTTTTATCCTCATATTTGGGAACTAGTATCCAGTGGGCTTTCTGAGTTAAAAAAAAAAATCTTGTCTCAGTCTTTGGCTTTGAAGCATTAGAATTGTCAGTGTTTTTAACCTTGAAATGCACTCAGTTGTGAAATATTAAGTTAGAATTACGCTTAGCAAGGATTTTAAAAAGTTTGAGTTTGCTACAATAAATTATAATAGTGTTATTGAAAGTATAAAGTCAGAAAATTGGGGAAAATATATCTACACATGCATATGCAGATGTATTTTAATTTTGAAGATTGATGTTAATAAAATACTATTTCAGAAAGGTTTATATATCATGTAAACCACTTTAATGAAGCCAAATGAAGAAGCAAATAAAATATTTTTATGGTATCCTAAAAAGTCTAGGATAACTTTTAATCATTGCATCAAAGCTTGCTATCAGGATGGGTGGCTTCCCAGAAACAGAATAGCTTCTTCTAACAGTCTCTCTGTGGTTGAATCCATCTTAAAAATGAGAAAAAAAAGGAAAACTGCACGAGGTAATTTTGTAAAAATGTGCGAAATAAAATGTCTTTATCTGTTGCAGTTTTACATAACAAGATGCTTTGGCTACTGAATAACTGCATTCATTGTTATAACGAGCCTACTGGATCTAACTGTTAGTAGTAGTTGAAATCCTTTAGACATTTTATTTATTGATAGCCTTTTCCTTCCCAATTCAGTGGAGGGTTCTGTAATACCACAGAAGTTAGCTTAAAAGAAAAGGAAATGACATTTTGTCACAATTGCGTGATGGGCCATAATATTTTAAATAGTGATTATATATTGCAGAAATATGATTTAGATTTAAATGATCATTTGTTCAAAGTATTGTACCGTTTACTTTGTTAGAAATACAAACAATGACAGTGTCAGAAAAAGAAAAGCATATTTTTTTAGATTATTTTGTAGCAATTTAGATATCGTGTCTATCTCGGTTATAAAGAGTGATGATGACAGGATAAAACCAAGAAGACTGTTCTCCGTTAGAAGTTTATTTGTAATACTATAATAAATTAGAGCAAGCTTCCTTATGTTATAGGTTCATAGGTAGGTACTAGGCTATCGGCCCAAGGGCCTACATAAGCCTAGCCAGCAAGGTTCCATAGCTTACGCCAGCCAAGAAAGTTAATTTCCTGTGCCACTGTCCAGCAAAGAGACAGAAGTGATCCCCGGGGTGTATTTCCTATATCCCATCCACTCATCAAGATTTTTCTTGAAGAGTGCTAATGAAGAACTTTGCTTGACATAGATGGGTAGCTTGTTCCAGAGTATAGGAAGTCTCTGGGACAGGAATCTATCCCTCCAGCATGTCCTGTTTATTGTGGTGACAAGGTTTAGGTCCCTAGTAGCTCGGAGGGATTGGGATTTCTTTAGGTGTAGCATGTTGAACAGCTCTGGGTTTGACATAGCCTTATATGTTAGGTAGAGATCACTGCGGAGTAGGCGATATGCTACGGAGTAAAGCTGGAGGTTTTTGAGGTGGTCAGTGTAGGGCATTTGTTTGAGGCCAGTAATCCTTGTGAGGTACTTCTGTGGCCTTTTCAGCTGCTGCAGATGTCTTGTGAGATACATTCCAAAAGGGAAGTTGTACTCTATAATGGGTCTAATGATGACGAGTAGAGGGGAACAATGACCTCTTTTTTTCTGAATGAGAACCCTTTTATGATTAGGTGTGCCACGTAGAAGGACTTCCTGATTACTGTGGCGATGTGACTGTCAAAGGAGAGACTACTGTCCACCTGGGTCCCAAGGTCTCTCATCACGCATTCGGTGTTAAGTAGATTGCTGCCTATGTGGTAGTTCATGGGTACAGAGTTTTTACCAAAGGGGATGACACTGCACTTTTTGGCATTGAGCTTGAGGCCATTGCTCTGACACCAGACATCTGTCTCAGTGAGGCCCTTCTGTAGGATGTCCACATCATTTGGGGACTTGACTATGGCTCCTAGTTTAAAGTCATCTGCGAACTTAGTTAGCCAGAGGCCTTCTGTGTTAGCCTGTACTTCAGAGAAGTAGATACCAAACAGGAGAGGTCCCAGGACGGAACCCTGTGATACTCCACTTGTCACTGCTTTGAGGTCAGATTTGGATTCTGCAACTTTTACAGTGTGGGTTCTGTCAGTGAGCCAGTTGGCAACCCATCTTGTGACATAGAGATTTATACCTAGTTGAGCGAGTTTAGCTATAATTCCAGAATGGGGGATGGTGTCGAAAGCTTTGGTGAGGTCAAGATAGGCTGTGTGAACCACCTTACCCTCATCCATGTCTTTGGTGACTGCCTCAAAGAAGTCAATCAGGTTCAGGAGGCATGATCTGCCTTTCACAAACCCGAACTGGGTGGGATCCAGAGTTTGGAGGTTACCAATGTCTTTGTTTATGAGTTCCATGATGATACGTTCCATGGCCTTGCAGACCAGGCTAGTCAGGCTAATAGGTCGATAGTTCCCGGGATCAGTGGTGGCTCCCCCTTTGTGGAGTGGGATAACTGTTGCTGTGTGCCATTCAGTGGGCACAAAGCCTGATGCGAGGCTATTATTGAACATGGTGCTTAAGTGGGTAGCCAGTTCGTTCTGAAGTTTGTGTAAAACACAGCCTGGGATGTTGTCCGGTCCCATGGATGCTGTGTTTTTGGCTTTAGATAGTGCAGCTACAGGTTAATTAAAACAGTATAAGATTGACACACACAGTTCATATTAGTTAACAGAAATTAAATTTTAATATCTCAAACATAAGCCATCTACTCTATTTTTGGAAGATGTTTTAATATAAATTCTTGCACAGAGCCTTTTTAACCCCTGCACAGAAAAACAATATTTTAAAAAAGAATCCAGGACTGTCATTGATCAAAGAAAATGAACAACACTTTATGAATACAAAACTCTCACAGGTTTCTCATCTATATTTCAGTTGTTTACCCTGGCATAGTTCTCAAATATTTTTATTTTAATTGAACACCTAATATTGTTTAATATCCCAGTACCCGATTTGTGTACAAAAATCTAAATTTCCTCTTCAATATGTCCTGTCTGTTTTTAGGATAGGAAAACTGCAGCAAAGAATGGGAAAAGGTACTTCAAATCTCCTTATAAGGAATTTTTAAATAGTGTCACATTTGTGTGTCAAACTGAAATCAACACAGTCAAAATAAGAGCAAACAAATCTTCTTTTGATAAATACTGAAAAAAATCTCTCTGTTATTTGATCAATAACGGGATAACTGTGTGTTCAGTTATGATTTATTATGGTTGTAAAAGACTCATGGGTTTCTGTTATACTTGAGTATCATCACTACGACTTCTAGCACCCTGTATCAGTAGCTTGTATAATTAAGTATGGTTTTACATCTCTGTTGAGCTTTCCTTTTATTTTTTTTCTTGCATGTGTATTTCATTTTGAAAGTTATAAATGATTTGCATCTGTTGTGATTTCTTGTTTATACATGTTCCTTAAAATTTTAATAAATTAGTTGAAAATGTGAATTACATTTCAGTAGATTTCTTTTTTTGATGACACTCAATTTCAGCGTTTAAATTCCAGCTGTGAGTAGGTTGAATGCATTATTACGTTTGAATGTAGGTTGTGCAACTCACATAGCTATACATATTCTCCCTAACACTTTCTGCAGGGTTAAAGGATACATTTCCACACTAGCAGCAGCACATGGATTATAAGACTCGTAAACAGATGTGATGACCTGTTATCGTGCCTCAGGAACTCCACGCCTCGAGTCCTGAAGTTCATTTTAGTGCATGGAGAAGGTGTTTGTAGCTCTGCTGTTCTGAAAGCAGGACTGTGAACTGTACTTGTCACCTGGAACGGTTGTTGCAGGAGGGTAGTACCCTGTTTTGTGAGACAACCGACAGGAACAGAAGTGTAACTCCTTCACAACATTTTGTATAGAATGTGTATTTTAATAATATACTGCAGTAATAGAATAAAGCAAGGTCAGTGCGTAAGTTGAGAAATGATTGCTGGAGAAGAGCAAAATGGCATATAAATTGTTGCAGGAAAGCATAATTTTAGAGGGTAGTGCTTGTTAAAAAGGAATATAAATTTCAGAGGTCTGAAAGGTCATGTAATCTTTAAGTAGAGACTGGAAGGAAAGAAGCTTGCAAAGAATTAATTGACATTGATTGCAGGTTAAAATAATAAGCCTGTCATTGATTGCAGGATGAGCTGAAACTTGAAGAAGCATTGAAGGAGCTGGAAGAGGCCAGGTCTGCCCTTGCTGATCATGAAAAACTCATAAAGGAGGAGAAAGATGTGAAGGTGAAGTAGATGTCAGCGTGCCACCACCAGCTTGTCTAGGTTGTACTCCGTAAACAGGAGCCGATTTATGCTGCTGTCTAACCTTCTGTGTCACTTTGCTGTGAGATTTGTTAAGCAGTAAAGTGCAATATATCCAGTTTTCCCTGCACCTCACTAGAATTATGTCTCTCTAGTGTTTCTTTGTGTAGTATACCATAATTTATGATTTCACTACTTGTTCTGGAAGTCTAGGTGGTAGCTATTTATGCCCCTGTGTGAATAAGTATGTTCTCGTGTCACCCCCCGGTTATCTTATACTGTCATTAGGTGGGCACTTTTTCTTGCAGAACTTATCCTTTGAATGCTACTGCCTTCTTGGATTTCATTTAAGTTTTTTGTGTTTCTTAATGTGTATATCCGGAAAGAAATGAAAGGATGACTGACACAAGAGAAATGTTTAAGAGGAGCTTTAAGATACATTACACTATAGGTATTTTGACAATTTTACATCATGAGTAAGAAAATAATTTCACTTTTTGCACCTCTAATACTTTTGAAAAGCTATGTGGTTTTCCTTAGTGTTACTGTCTTCTCATTGAATGTTTAGTTTTAGATCATCTTGAATAATTGCGTGAAGTTCATCCATTCTTCTTGTGTTTAGGTTCTTACCTCTTAGTATGTACCCAAGTTTAGCTAGTAGATCTCAGAGTCTCTGTTTCTCAGATATCCTGCATGTGTGAGGAATAGACACCTTGTTGAAGTTTCAAGCAATTTATTCAGTTAAGTAGGTAGATGGATGAGTGTTCTTGTTCTAATACATTACATTCAACAGGTCAGTTATTTAAAGGCAGTTACAGTCAATGGTGGGAGGGTCCAGGGAGCTGATTGGAGGAAAATCTGAAAGATGGAAAGACCAGGATCCAATCCCAAAGATAAGAGGTTAGTCCCTTATTTGCATATTCCTGATAGACCCATGAGGGTTTACGAGCTCAGCAGCCTGTGGAACCTCATTCTTAGTTAAAAGTTTTTTATTTTTATTTTTAGCAAGCAAAGCATGACAACACATAGTGAGCTACAACTGTAGAACTATATTTAAGAAAACACTTTCACCTGAGCTTCATCAGGTCCATGTAACAGAGTGGTTTACACTTTGATCATTTGAAGATGCCTGCTTTTACAAGGCCGTCACCAAATTTTATTGGAGTGTTTTATAACACATGGAATATGAAAGGCAGTGTCTGTCTTTGTGGGGCTCATATTCCTTGGAGCTAATTATGAAAGCTTTATTACAGAACTTTTTCCAGTCTAAATTGTCCTTATTAATGTTTGTATTGCATGTAATATGAGAGGCTGTGCGTACTATTACGGGCTCATATCTCCTGAAATAGATTATGAAAGACTAATCTTTTTTGTATGACAAAAAGATTTAAAGGGCTTGCTTATGTGAGACTCATACAAATGATTAATGTGATTAGTCCCCATTCTTCTTCATGATGATGGCAGATATTTTTACATGCAGGGGAGATGGTCACTTACAGCTACACTAGATGACTGTCATTACTTGGGTAATACATTCATCCAGAGAAATGGCTTATAGTGGAAACAAGTCACAGTGCTCATTTTTACAGAGTTCATAGATGTGCCCAAATACGAGGAAAAGTTAAAGTAAAGATTGAGACCTCAGCTCCTCTTGCATAGGCTTTGTGACCATGGAATAAAAATCCACCAAGTGGTGAATTGCAGTTTATATATGTAAGTATATATATATATATATATATATATATATATATATATATATATATATATATATATAGGTCCCCTTCAGATAGTCGAACTTTTAAAAGCTCGACTTTCATATGGCTGAGACCATATGCTCGAGCTTTAAAAGCTCGACTGGTTTGAATAGACATCTCCATACAACGCGAAACAGGAAGATTTCCCGTTTCGGCAATGTAGTGAGATCCTGGAGTTGGTATATTTAAGTAGCGGGGGGTGCAGGGGGTCTTGCCTCCATCTAGATACATTAGGTTTTTTTTTTTGTAGTTTTTTTTTTTTGTATTTTTTTTTTTTTTTACACGATCGAGGTTTCAAATGTTCGATTATATGGTCTCAGTCATAAGAAAGTCGAACATTTGAGATTTCGATCATGTAAAGTAGACCCATATATATATATATATATATATATATATATATCTATATGTGTGTGTATGTGTGTGTGTGTGTATATATATATATATATATATATATATATATATATATATATATATATATATATATATATTGATTAAAAATAAGAATCTCGGATCATCTTTTAGCATAGGCATACAGGTTCCAATTAATCCTAGGGGGGACCCTGGGAATTAAAATTAGAATATATACTTTGGTGGCAACTGCGACTTAATGTAGCTACACAGCTAGGTAGAATGATGGAATTTCAGTTAGTAGTGTTTTAAAGATGCATGCTGCTAAGTTGTAGGATAAATAGTCTGTTTGTAATATGTAATGCTGGTATTATGTAATGCTGTATCTGCTTACCCTTGGAGCTTTTCTCTCCGGGCCTCCGCTTAAAATGGACATGCATCCAGTCGGACTATCCCGGTCAACAAATGTAAAATAAAAATAAATAAAATAAAATAAAAAAATGTATTTTTAAATCATTATACTAGACAATATTATTTGTGGTTTTAATATAATGTTTTATTATGGAATTTATCCATTTCTTATATGGACTTTTTATAATCTGTAATATGGGAAATTTTTTTTGTTAATTTATGAATGATAGTGATTGAAGCTGCGGTGGTACAGCGGTAGCATTGTTGCCTCACAGCAAGAGGTTCTCCTGTTCGATTCTCGGCTGGAGTGCCTTCTCTGTGGAGTCTGCTTGTCCTCCCCATGGTCAGGTGGCCTCCAAGAGACCTGTGTGAATGGGCGTGCCTTCACTGAAGGTTGGGCGTCAGGCTGGTAACTCGGCACCATAAAAAAAAACATCTACTGCCAATCATTAGCGGACCGGTGTTCTGCTGTGGCGACCCCTCACCGGGAAAAGCCAAAAAGACAAACATGAATGATAGTGATTGGATAATTGTGTTTAATAGGCCACAGTGTTGTATATAAAATTATGGTAATTGTGATACCAACTAGTTCTGATGAAGTCCATTATATTTATGATGAAAGAACTTAACTAGCTTTAATATGTTGTGGTGTTTTACTTATTACCCAACAGTGGTTATATTTGGTCTTATTGACTGCTTTGCGTACTGTTGTTTTGTTATTTGTTTAATTTTCATTATGCTGTGTTCCCAGTTATTCTGTGTGTATTTTTTACCTGTATGTTGCACTGCATGGTACACTTCACCCATTCTCTAGATGGGTAGCACTTTCGGGAGTGTTAACATGTGCTGTTTTTCTAAGGTTTCCCACCAGTTTTAGACTTCTATTTACTGCCTATGGTTTCTTTTTGATCCATGTCATTTTTTTCTCAGATGGATAATAATATCCAGACTTTATTCAGTCCAGCTCTACTCACAGTGCTAAGGATCCAGTCTGTGTGCAAGCCAGCCATGGAGGCAGGCAGGTAGAAATATTGCCACTGGTTGATACCTTCTGCCTCATGGATTCATGCCAGCCTCATTTGGGGACCCTCTTGGGATGCCCACTACATCTTTCTTATTCTTTATACAGTTGGTGCCTAATAGAGGAACTTGTCCATGCTAAGACAGCATAGTGTTTGGGTACATTGGTTTCACACCCTTAACTGTCTTGAAGCCCTTTTATTCCTTTTCCTCCTTGCCTGGTTTCCCCTATCCCACGACCCCTAATCAAGTCCCTGCTAACTTGGTTCACAAAAATCGTTCATTCCTCTGCAGCACAGAGCTGGATTGTTTCTTGGATTTGTTTGTTGAAATTCTTATATTGCTGCTTTCCAGGCTATCCCTGTTAAGAGTGTTGGTATAAAATTAGATTAGGGAGCGGATAAGGATGATAGTACAAACTATTCTCGACAGCTGTTTTCTTTTGTAATCAGGCCAAGAAATTCCCACTGCAGTATGTCCTTTCCTTCAAGCTTTTTCAGTATAATAACTCCACCCTCATTAATTATGCTAATATTGAGTCCAAAGGCCAGCCTAACTTCCAAAACTGCATCTTGCCCTTCTAGCCTCTGATGACTCCCTCCCACTTGGACATCAGGACACTATTGTTATAAAAGTGGCGTTGTCAGGCACGAACTTTGACTCTTTCTTGTTGCAGTTTGTGAGCATTGTATGCAGTACACAGCCTTATCAGTCTGGTGTCCTGGCCTGCTTTTGTAGTCTTGGGTAGTTAACCCACAGTTGAATTTTTTTACTTATTTTTCTTAGTGCATCTTGCTGAAGAAGTAGACCTTTTTGCTTTTGCTGAAAACGGGCAACTTGGGAAGATTTGCTGTAAGACATCAACTTGAGGAGCCTAGAAAATAGATGCCACTTCTATACCTTGTGCATTCTTTTCTCTACCCTTTCCCTTTGATACCCTTGATCCCAAATGTATGGCAAAAGATCAAGGAAGAGAGTCTAAAAATGCTAGTGAGAGAGTTTTTTGGCCCAGGCAATACGGTTTATTTCTTTCGTTAAGGTCAGAACCAATACCTTTGCCTCAGCGAGTGAACCTCCTCACTCTGAAGAAAGGCTTCTTGCTGCACACCAGCATGAGCATTCTAAGGCTGGCAGCTTGTATGATCTAACCCTCATCTCTTTTAGACATAGGCACTTGATTTCAGATGATATTCTAAATCAGGAGTGTCCAATCTGCGGCCCGCGGGCCGCATGCGGCCCTCAGAGCTCTTCCATGCGGCCCGCAACCCTTAAATTTAAATTTAATTGAAATGTAACTTTTTTTCCGTGTGTTTACACGTCCGCGTACTTCTGCTGTTCTGCGCATGCGCCAACTTTCTTTTTTTCACGTTTTTTTCATACCAGCGTCTTTCCGCTGGTATGAGCATGCGCGAAAACACCGTTCGGTCGTTTTTTTTTAATTTGCGGTGAAGGAAGGAGTGAGATTGCGGTGAAGAAAGTGGATTTATTTTACTGACTACTACAACATCTATTCTACAGCAGTAAAAGGTAAGCTAAGCTATATAATTATAGTTGACTGAAGGATGCTTAATATTGGACCTAGACTGAGAATTTTGAAAATTAGACAGAGAAAAGGTGCTCTGTCTCCGAGTGGCAGCCATGTGTAATGTTCATAGAGTATTATGACAAAAACTGTTAATGCTTCATGAAGTGCCTGATGAGCTTGTGTTATGAGATGTGTAAATATACTGGCACTTGTGACTTGTTGCCACTGGCTTTTCTATAGGTGGTCAGCAGCAGGGCATTTAAATTATCTTTGATTTAACTTCTTGGATATTGAGTAAAGCAACAGAATTGTGCACCTGAAAACTTAGAGAAACAGTTCAGAATGATGGCTCCTGCACTGCCATATTTTCATACTTAAGTGGTGTTTTTTTCTAGGACTTTTTATGGTTCTGGCAAGTTCTGTCTGCCCCCATTGCTAGAAGATTTGTATTCTAAAAGACCATAAAAATCACAATTCTAAGATTCAGATCTGGGCTCAGCCTCAGCAGTAGGAGGCCATCACTTCAACAGAAGGCTGTCTTTCCTCATTTTTCTTAAGTGCATGTGTGAACCTACTTGTTAAGAAAGATATCCCAGCCATCCTCCAGCTTAGTACTTTATGTTGATGTATAGCCTCCTTGTTTTGGAGGTTCACTTCATTCTTTGCAGAGGGGCAGTAAAGCAAGTGGTATGTCGTAGCAGAACATTTACTTATCTTTATTTCTGTGTGCATCTCTAAGTCCTTACAGTAGTGCATTTTCATTTACAAGGTGGCATTATTTTGCATAGCTCTTCAGAGCAGTTCGTATAAAAAGATTACCTGTTCTGAACTCAGTGGAAATGCATCCATAAAAGATAGGGCAGTCTTCCCATCAATCTCCCCTTTTGCTGCTCATTTATTTCTTTCAGATGCTAGTTGGAAGAGTATTGAAGAAAGTCTGACAAATTAACCTAAGCCACATAAAAAGGAAAATACAACTTAAATTGCAAATAAATTTGGCTAAGGAAGAAGAGAAAGTGGAATTGTTAACTGAGATGCTGTTTAAGATGCATTGACCTTCTTTCAGATCTCTCAGCGCTCAAGATGTCCTTCTGCAACTCGTTTGTCACTTTTTGGTATCTGTACCACTTAATTTCAGCGCTGTCTGCTTTGAGTGGGCAGCATATCCTTTCCTACTTTTAGTGGTGGCGTCCATGTTGCTAATTTACATAAAAAGGAGAAAATGTTGATTGTCCTGTCGTCATCGTTCTTGTTTAATGTACATCAGGATGGCCTTGCTACTTCAGGATGGCAGTGATGCTGCTTCATGGTCCTTAAAGACGTCTTCATATCAAGAGCTTTCTTTTCTTCACCTGTTTTTTATTAAAGTGAGGGTTTTACCATTCTCCATATTATCACACTAATGTGCATTGTAGTGTGATGTTATCAGTTTTGTTGAATTTGTATATTTTTAAAGTATGCCAAGGTATTCTGGCTAGATTAGAAGATGACCAACAAGGTCACAGACATCCAAACCACTGTTCTACATCTACAAAAGCTGCTGAAGAGTAGCCTGAGTATACTTTGGGGAAAAAAGGGGAGTCCAAAAATTAGTGTATGCATGTAAGCTGCAAGTTTGAAACACATATTCAGAAGAACTGTCGTGTAATATTTGGGAGTAATAGCTTTTTGTCAGAATGACTGATTGAAGGGAGATTTACTTATACTGAGGTTAGTGGAAGACCAATTTCAACAATTAATACGTAAGGTAGGAAGAGACGAGATAAAATGGTGATGTATAATTTACCCACAGAAAAGTCTTTGCCTTGGAAATTTGAAAATTAGAAGTGAAGTGGTAAAGATTTGGAAGGTTTTAATAAAAAATGTAAAATAAAAAAGGGGGGGGGCTTGCTAGTACAATATACTTGGAAGAATGTTGTGATGGCTTTGTTACCTAGATTTAACTGTTTTTTTTTAATAATTAGAATGAGATATTGAATTTTAGGGCAAATATTATGCATTTATTAATTTATTTATCGTTCAAATTCACCTACAATACAGCCAGTGGGCCGACTTTGTATTAGTCTGCATATACCTGGTGTATTTTGCTCTTTAGGTTATGACGCTTTGTTTTTTTTTTTTTTTTTTTTTTTGCTCTTCAGTTTATGTGAGAGACCTTTTTTTTTTTTTTTTTTTTTTGGTCCTCACTTGCTGTTTGCCCCCAGACCATTTCTGTTGACTCAATGCGGCCCTTGCAACTGAAAAGGTTGGACACCCCTGTTCTAAATATTTTGAGGAGGCTATGAAACCAAACATATGGACTGTCTTCTGCCTTTTGAAGGTGCACAATCTTCATACAACATTTATTCTTACACCAGTGTTGCTGCTGTACTTAGTAGAAAAATAAAACAGAAAAGGAGCCTTTGCTTCCACTGCAGGCTCAGACAGTGCCTCAGCTCATTTCTTCGGATTCCTCTGGTGTGCTCCCTTCCACCACCACAGACCAGGGATTAGCCAGGTTTTCTGTGGTTGTTCCAGTGTCCAGTCCAGGCAAGGGAAACCATCTTCTTTGGGTATGGAAGTTTCTCTGGGAGGTTATTTTCAGAGAGGCTGGAGAAAGAGACCTCTTGCCCAAGATGAAGTGCCATCTCTCATTCGGTGTCCTTCCAGATGTTCTTCGTGTTTCACTGTTGCAGTCATTACATTTGGGTTATCTGCTTGCAGGTAGCACTCACTTGGCCTGATTAACAAAGTCTTGGGTCCTGCATCAGTTGCTGTCCCTTCTTCCATGACGTCAGGTCGTCAAGGGTATAAAACATGCAGTCGACGCCATTACATCAGTCTTTCTTGCCATACGGTGCCCGAAGCAGGAGCAGTTTGCAAGTGCCAGTTGGCTGACTCCTGAAATTTTTGTTTTCGAGTTTCAGAACCAAAGTCTTCAACTAAAGCTAAGTACTCCATTGGGGAAAGTTTTTCTTGCTCCTTACCGATGTCAGTAAAAATTAATAATTGCATTACTTGTGGAAAGCAAATACCTCATAAAGATTTTCATTTGTATTGTATTCCTTGCCTAGGCCCTGACCACGACGTACCTTACTGTCGGTTTTGTGCTTTATTCCTTGCCTAGGCCTTGACCACGACGTACCTCACTGTCGGTTTTGTGCTTTATTTAATCAGCGCACTATCTGTCGTCAGTATATTTTCGTCTCTAAATATTTCAGTTCTCGGTTTAATTATCCAGAAATGTCGTCTGTTAGTCATCCGACTACTGGGATTCCAAAAAAATGCAAAGATAAAGACAGAGACAGGCCGCTGAGGTCCAAAACTGCCAACGATGCTTCTCCTAATCCAGTCACCAGTTCGCCGGTACTCAGTGAGGTGCTTTGGCAGCCCCTGATACCCGCTATTTCTGATTCGCAAGCCTCTACGGAGACCCATTTGGAGTCCGGTATGCCATGAGATGTTTCAACTATGGAACCCGCGGGTGTCTCTACCTTGGATGGGCCCGGAGCCACTGTGCAGGCACTGGTTTCTGATGGTGTATTCAGGCTTACGGTCTTGCATATTAAACAGGCACCTCCTTCTTTCCTTAGGCCTAAATCTCGATCCGTGCCTAAAAAAATGATGCCCAGGCCACATGCTCAGGCCTCTATGCCTAAAAAACAAATGATAAGAATGGCTGAATATCAGGGATAGCAACCCCCCCCCCCCCTTCTAAGAGGCCTAGGACTGAAGTTGATTATGAATCTTCTGATCAGGATTCTATTTTTTCTGATTCTTCTGATGATCTGGATTTGCCCTTATCTACTTATGAAGATTCTGATGCAGAGGACTCCATTCCCTCTGCTTCCCCTCCTGAGGATTTTTCTTTTGGGGAAACCTTACATACTGTAAGGGAGCATTTCCACTTGGAAAGCCAGGATTTTTCTGATTCAAAAAAAAGAGGCTTAGGGATTTCCTTCTCCTACCTCAGCATAGGCCTTTAGCTATTCCTCCTGTACTAGACATTGTTGATGCTTTTTCGGAATCTAGTTTGGCCCCTGATTCCCTGCCTCCTGCTCCCAGAAAACCTGACAGATACTATAGGGTCACTGAGTCCCACAAGTTCCTTTTTAAAAATCCTATTGCAGATCCAGAGACTATTTCATAGGGGCCCAAGGGCATTAAGGCTTCTACTGCTAAAAATCCTATCCCTTTTGATAGAGACTCCAGGGCGCTGGATAGATGGGGTAAGAAGGTTTACACTTCTGCAACCTTGGCCATTAGGGCTTTAAACTGTCAGTTTCATATGTTAAAGTATCAGCAACATGTCACTGGACAGCTTAAACAGAAAATGATGTTGATTCTTGACTGTGTGGAAAATAAAGAATTACAGGATTTAATGCATTCTGCTGAACAAGTTGGAAAAACATACTTTGCAATGTGGTTTTGATTCATTAGAGACCTCTTGCAGGGCTGCTGTTACTGGGTCTGTGCTCAGAAGGCATGCTTGGCTTCAAGAGCAATCTTTTCCTGATCATGTTAAATCTATATTTTGGATGCTCCTTTAAATCAGGACTGCCTGTTTGGCAACAAGGCTGAGGAAGTTCTTAAAAAGATGGAAGATAAAGCTAAATCTATGCAAACTGTTAAAGATTTTGTACAAGTTCAGCCTCCTAGATTTAGTAGGCACTGGCCCTCTAAGAATTGGTAATTTCCAGCCCCTTCCAGGTCTTCTCAAGCCAAACCCAGACATGGCAAAAACCCCAGGTTTCAGTCCCAGGGGACACACAGAACTAAGCAGTGGGGGGCCCCCACTTCCAAATCTGGGAATAATAAGACTCCCCCCTATGGTAAACTGTCTCAATGACTACCCTTTAAAATTTCCACGCACTTATCAACTGACTGCCCCTTTGGGGGGAAAGATTGCTCTTCATGCAAAGAATTGGGAACTCATTACCTAGGACAAATTGGTTTTAAATATAGTGTCCCAGGGATACAGATTTCACTTCCACACGTTGCCAACAACAAGTGGGTGGCATGACCTACCCCAAAAACAAGTACTTTCTCACTTAAGCACGGGGGCTATTCAGCTGGTACCAGAAGAGGAAAAAGGACAAGGTTTCTACTCGAGACTTTTTCTGGTACCCGGAAAAGACAATTCATGGCATCCTGTCCTGGACATGTCTACTCTAAACACCTTTTTGGAGATTCCAAAATTCAAGATGCTGACTCTTCACCAATTACTTCCTATGCTAGGCAAAGATGCCTGGTTGGCAGCACTAGATTTAAAAGAAGCATACCTGCACATCCCAATCAGGGAATCTTGCAGAAGATACCTACGCTTTAAAGCAGGCTACTTGCATTATCAGTTCTCTGCACTGCCCTTTGGCTTGTCTACTGTGCCCAGGGTATTCACAAAGTGCCTGGCTCCAGTTATTGCATTTTGCACGCAAAGAAATATTCAGATATACCCATACCTGGACGATTGTCTAATTCAGGCAGAAACCAGGACATACTTTTGAATCATCTGTCCTGTGTACAAAGGGTTCTAACTTGTCTGGGGTACACCATAAATGAAAAGAAATCACACCTGGTACCCTGTCAACAAATTATATTCTTGGAAGCAAGCTTGAATACAACTTCCCAGATGGCTTACCTCACGCCAGAGAAACAAATTCATTTGACAACCTACTTCAAACAAGTGGCCACAAAACCCTGCTATGAGCAAGACAAATACTGCAAGCCTTGGGGTTCATGGCCTCCTGCATTCTTCTAATTCCATATGCAAGACTGCATATGAGGAAACTACAGTGGTATCTAAAAAGCCTATGGTGTCAACATTCTCAAGACCTAGAAACAATGATTCCTATCATACCATGCCTGTGCCTAGAGTTCCTGTGGTGGGCAGAGGCCTGCCACCAAAACAAGGGACTACCTTTCACACCACCCCCTGCCGCCCAAACCCTAACAACAGATGCATCAGACTATGCATGGGGGGCTCACCTGGCAGGGAAGTGCAATCAGGGCAAATGTAACCCAAGTCAAATGCACCTGCATATCAATCAAAAAGAAATGTTAGCTGTACAGAATGCTCTGACAGCCTTCAAGGACCACATTCTTCCAGGACAACTAATGGTAAAGACGGACAACACCACTGTTGTGTGGTACATAAACAGGCAGGGGGGTACACATTTTTACCCCCTCTGCAGACTAGCCATGGCATTGTGGAACACAGCCTTGAGCTACCAAGTGCACCTACAAGCTCAATTCCTGCCAGGAAAATTAAATACACTGGCAGACGGACTAAGCAGAAACCTCATAGACCCACACAAGTGGAAACTGGAACCAAGGATTTTCAACATGTTGGCAAGCAAATGGGGGAGCCCAGATATAGACCTGTTTGCCTCTCCCCAGAACTACCAATTGGACAAATTTTGCACAAGGACTCCCCACAAACAAGCCTGGAAAGTTGCCTTCCCCCCTCTGCCTCTGCTCTCCAAAGTACTACTAAAAATCAAACAGGGCAAACCAAGGATGATTTTGATTGCTCCCGACTGGCCGTGCCAACACTGGTACCCCCTCCTGCGCAGTGTGTCACAGTTATCTCAATGACACCTGCCACAGACTCCTTCCCTACTGTCTCAGCAGGAGAACCAGATTCTGCACCCTCAGCTTCTAACACTGAACTTTGCAGCCTGGTTAATTACTTAATCTGTACTTTACCCTCCCTCAGCAAACCTGTGATGGATATCATTTTAGAGTCAAGGAGACCTAGTACTAGAAAATCTTATGCTGAAAAATGGAAAAGATTCTGTACCTGGAACCAATCCAAGGGATGAGCACAGCAGAGCCCGATTTACCACAGATTTTACAATGCTTAACTGAGATATTTCACAAGGGCCTGCCTTTTTCCTCCATTAAAATCCACGCCTCAGCCATTTCAGCTCATTATAACACAGAACCTCCCCTCTTCTCTCATCCACTGCTCAAGCAGTTCCTCAGAGGGGCCAAAAATTTGAGACCACCCAGGAGAGCTCCAACCCCAGCCTGGGACCTTAACGTTGTCTTGGAGAAGCTCACTCTACCTCCTCTCGAGCCAGTTGCTACTGCAGACATAAAATTTCTTCTTGGAAAACAGCTTTCCTTTTAGCAATCACTTCAGCTAGAAGGGTATCTGAATTACAGGCCCTTATGGCAGTGGAGCCTTTCATCATCTTTCATGCAGACAGGGTGTCCCTCAGAACCAATCCATCCTTCATGCCCAAGGTGGTATCCAGAGTGGCTCTTAATCAGTCCATTTGCCAACCTTCTTTCCCAATCCACAGAATAAAGGGGAACGGATACTGCATTCCTTAGTTGTGCATAGACAACTTAGATTCTACTTGGACAGGACTAAACCTCAAAGTAAATCTGAACAACTGCTGGTGGCATTTGCTGCAGGGGCAGAGGGAAAGGCTATTTCAAAGCAAACCATTTATAAATGGATAAGCCATTGCATTAATTTCTGCTATAAGCACCATGGAAAGCCTATCCCCTAGGGGATCAGACCTCACTCCACCAGAGCTGCATCTACCTCTACAGCCTTTCTCAGAGGCGTCCCTACCAGGGACATCCTAGAAGCTGCTACCTGGAGTTCTGTGCATACTTTCACCAAGCATTATCATTTGCCAATTTTCTGTAAATCCAGAGCTGGTTTTGCCACTGCAGTCTTGCAGGGCTTTATAGATGGCCCTAATGCTATCTAAATTCCTCCTCCCAACCATAGCTTTGGGAATCTACCCAAATGTAATGACTGCAACAATAAAACACGAAGAACATAGTACAGTTGTGTACACTTACCATAAATGTAGATGTTCGAGTGTATTCACTGCTGCAGTCCTGGTTACCCTCCCTCCAGCCCCCTAATTTATTTTGGCTATACCTCTACTTTCTTTTACTATGCTTAAAAGCCTTTTTGGTTTATTTGCTTTTTTGTTGGAGGTATATCTTTGTACTTTTATATTTAATTGCTTCCCATTGGGGTGGCACCTGACATCTGGGGCAAGAAAAACTGATGTAATGGCGTCGGCTGCATGTTTTATACCCCTGACAACCTGACGTCATGGAAGAAGGGACAGCAACCGATGCAGGACCCAAGACTTTGTTAATCAGGCCGACTGAGGGGTACCTGCAAGCAGATAACCCAAATGTAATGACTGCAACAGTGAATACACTCGAACATCTACATTTATGGTAAGTGTACACAACTGTACTGTTTGTCACTAGAAAAAAGAAACAAAAAGTTGCACGTATCTCATTTAAAGACATTTTATCTGTTTGTAAGGATGATTTTCTTAGCAGGAGTTTATCGCAGGCTTTCTATCCTGGAAAGTAGAATTATATATCATAACACTAATAAGGTCAATGTATACCTGAGGAAAATGTGAGAGGATTTTGAAATAGACAGAGTCTTTGATTCTCAAGCCCAAAACTTTGATTCATAGGAATATTTGTTCCCTCCTACTCCATTAGAGGAGTTTTTTCTTTTCTAAGACTAGGTCTAAGATGAGTGAAAATTTTTGTGGGAACACCTGAGGAGATATTTTGATATGCTGCAAATGGATTTCCTTCATGATGTGGTAAATACTTTATTCATTCATTCATTCTTTTTTTCTTTGTTAATTGGGTTGGTCTCATTAGATAAGTGGCCTCTTTTCAGGGAGACATGAGGTACTGCTACTGTTTTGAGAAGATATGCCTGGATACATACTCAAAAGTTTTTTGATGAGGTAACATCTGTGAATTTAAACTCTAGACAAGGAGGAGGTGTTTGGCCCTGCTGCTGCTACTCAAGTTTTCAAACTGTTCCATCTATCCTCAACCCCCTTTCCCATTTTTGCACATGGAGTCAGGGTGTTGCTTCAATAGTGAAAGTCATTTCGAGCCAAGGTTTACACCACAGGGTGGTTAGCCATGCCACAGTAGTTCATCAGTACCACTCTCTCTCTCTCACACACACACACACACACACACACACACACACACACACACACACACACACACAGTCGCACCTACGGACAATTTAGTGTGTCCATTCCACCTACTGCATGTCTTTCGAATGTGGGAGGAAACTGGAGCACCCACACGTCCGCAGGGAGGACATGCAGAATCTGCACAGAAGTTACCCCAACCAAGAATTGAACCTCAGAACCTGTTGCTGTGAGGTGACGCCGCTAACCTGTGCAGCACCATGGCCATACGAAAACAGTTTTCAAACATTTTGACAGAGGGAAATTAATTCAAGGAGTTGCTAAGATTTTCAAGCCTTGTATTACAAATCTTACAAACCAACTGCTTTTTTGTAAATGGTAAAATGATCCACTCCTGACAGCTTCTTGCCAAACAGGCAACAAAAGGAGATGGCAGGAGTGGCGAATTAAAAAGCAGGGATCTTTCCAGGAAAAGGGACAGTCTCTGTGCTTTCAGAATGATTATCCCAGCATCATCCCCCTCTCCTGTCCTTACATCTCATGTGTCCTATAGATTGGCTCTCAGTTTTTTCCTTTGGCAACAGATAGTTTCAGACTCTTGGGTGCAAGTACTGGTTCAGGAAGTTTACAGTTAGCACTGGATACACATACCTTATTTCAGGGGAATTCCTCTCTGCCCTCCAAACCAGACAGATTTTTCCTCAGATTCATCAACACAATCTTACCCTAGGAAAACCATACTACCAGTGTCTTTAGACAAAAGAAATTAAGGCAGGCTTCTTCTCCAGAATGTTTCTAGTTTCAAAGATCGAGCTTTCCTAGAGACTAGTTGTAAAGCTTTCCTTTCCGTTCTTAACCAGTTTGTGAAAGTACCAAAGTTCAAAGTGGTGACCCTTCAGAGTCTATAACCAGTCATTCCACTTCTGAGTTTTATGGTAATATTAGACCTTAAAGTTCGTTATCACATTTTTATAGCCACAGGCTTCAGAAAATGTCTCAGATTCTCTGTCTGGGTGTATCAGTTCTGTGCATTACCTTTGAGTTAGCTACAGCATGTAGGGTGTTAATGTATAGGTGCAGGGATACCTTATTGCACACTGCAAGACATTCACATTTTTCGTTATTTGTTCGACTTGCTAATCTTTGCAGAATCGTTTGCAACATGTCAGGAGTCCTTAATGTGGGATCTGATGTTATCCATTTCATTATTTATCAAGTCTGGGCCTTGGATCTGATGTCTGATCCTATCCAGCACTTTACAGAGTAGATTCAAGGTTCGAGCTCCTCCCATCTCCCACAATCCCATTTATCCCTCAGATCTTTTTTGACGAGTTTCACTACAGACGTGATTCCTGGCTTGTAGCATTGGTTAAGGATTTTTCTTGGACTTTTTTTTCACTTAAGTCATTTAACTTTTATTTTTCTGTGTAGTTAAGCGTTTTCTATTCCTCCCCTCCCTTTTTTAGTTTACTTACAATGTTAGGCTTTTGTCTTTTTTTGCCCTTCCTTTTAATAGGTTCATTGGTATTTATTACGCTAATGGCCCTGAAGCCTTTACAAGCCTAGCCCATAGAAGTGCCCTGGCATCGCGCTCCCTGATGTTAGTTCCCAGTGCCTCTATCAAGTAGACTCACTGGAGTGATCCCTGGGGTGAACTTTCTATTACCCATCTACTCATCAAGATTTCACTTGGAGGGACAGCGAGGTGCTGTGCTTGACGTGTATGGGAAGTCTATTCCAGAGCATGAGCAGTCTGTGGGTGAGGAACCTGTGCCTCCAACATGTTCTGTCAATTGTGGTAATGAGGTTGAGGTCTCTGGAGTGTGTGGTGGGGAGGGATTGGGATTTCTTTAGATGTAGCATTTCTAACCGAGCTGGGTCAGACATGGCTTTGTAAGTTAAGCAGAGATCGCCTCTAAGTAGGAGATATGAGGCAGAGAATAGCTGGAGTCTTTTGAGTCTGTCCATGTAGGTGTTTAATGCCTAGGATCCTCTTCATGAGGTACTTCTGTGGCCTCTCCAGCTGTTGCAGATGTCTAGTGAGGTACATGCCAAATGGGGCATTATACTCCATGATTGGTCTAATGAGGGAGGAGTAGAGAGAGAGACAATGACCTCTTTCTTCCTGGATGCAAAACCCGTGGTAATGAGATGTGCCACATAGAAGGACTTTCTGACCACAGTGGCAATGTGGTGGTCGAAGGAGAGGTTGCTGTCAACCTGCGTCCCCAGATCTCTTTTATAACGCATTCATTGGGCTCCCATCAATGTTGTAATTAGTGGGAACTGAGTTTTTACCAAAGGAGATGCATTTTTTGGCATTAAGCTTAAGGCCATGGTTTCGACATCAGTCATTGGTCTCAGTGAGACCTTTCTGTATGATGTCCGCATCACTTTGGGGAGTTAATAATGGCTCCCAGCTTGCAGTCATCTGCGAACTTGATCAGCCCAGAGTCCCTTTGTGTTGGCCTGGACGTACGAGAAGTAGATGCTGAACAGGAGAGGGCTCAGGACCGATCCCTGTGGGACTCCACTCATGACTAGTCGGCAGTCTGACTTGGCTTTCACACTGATCTGTGAGCCAATTTTCAACCCATGTAGTGATACCTTTTTCTGTTATCTCCCCTGTGCTTTCTGCAGTTCCCTTCCCCTTAGTCTAGTTTTTTTTGGGCTTTGGGATTTTGTTGCATTTATTTATTTTTTTTTTGTGAGTGTTTGGTCCCTTCTACTTGTTATGGAGTTGTGCGGGTAGTGTGTTTTGTGTGTGTGCTTACTGGTAGGACTATGTTAGAAAGAGACAAACCTACCAGATTTAAAAGATATTCTTCTTGTGGGTGTTAAGATGCTTAATTCTGATGCCCACAAGAAGTGTATTTATTCTCTGGGATCTGACCACCTCGAGGTTGAATGTTCAGTTTGCACTGCATTCAGTCCTCTGGCATTGGCAGATCACTGGAACGAACTGCTGCTCAAGGGCATGGCGCAAGGATGTCCCTTTGTTTTGGGCACCCCCTCGTTTAGCGTCCACAAGGACTCTAATAGGAAAGCCTCCTCTGGCTCCCCAAAAATGTCTGAGACTCTCTGATCGCAGTCCCACAGATCTGAAGAAGTCCTCTCCAGGTTTGGATCTGAAGGCTCAGGATCTGTCGTTGTGTGCAGAGATCCGCGGATCCTACACCTGTTCCCTTGGCTCCTTCCCCTGTTCTCTTGGCTCCTTTAGCTCCCCTGGATCCAAGGCAGGCTGATGTACTGGGTTCAGATCCGATGCGTTCATCATATCTGGAATTAGTTATTCAAAGCTCCCCAGTTGGATCTTCTAGGTATCTGAAGTCTTATAAGAGTTGTTCCCTGGATTGGGAATGTTAGAGTGGTGGTGGGATCCCAGCTAGCATCCCCTTCTAAATCCACTCATTCTTCAACCTCGTCCAGATCCTCCAGGAACATCTTACCTTCAGACTTGGACAGGATGATGAGGAGTTTCCTTAGGGCCCAGATAGAGATGGGTCTTTTGGTGTTCACAGCCCATTCGGGCTTGGGGAGATCCACAGTTCCTAAATTGGCTTCTCTTCCAATTTCCGCAGATTTAGAATCCTAGGTCCTGGTTTTCTGTGGGGAGGCATCGGCGGATCCAGGAATATTAGTTTTTCCTGTTTCTCCAGGGTCCTTGACTAGCTCGGTTCCTGTGGGTTTGACCAGAGAGGGTCTCTGCTCTGAGAGGGCGGCACCAGTTCCTTAGGGAGGGGTTCTGCTGTGGGTTTTTCAAATCAATCCCTTCCTTTGGCAGCATCGGCCTTTGACAGTTTGGGGGCAGTGCTGTCCAAGGGACCCAGGCCTGCAGTGGGCTCTGCTCCCCCTTCCCTTGTGGTTTTGGCTACCGGGGATGGGGCCAGGGTTTCCTGAAGTCCTTCAGCTTTTCTCGTAGTAGAGCGGACCTTCTCCAAGTCTGGAGCATCATTCCCAGCCCGTCACTATCAGGTGTCCTGAGCCCATTCATCCTGTCCAGGGTCAGCCATCCCTGAGATAGCCTTCAGGC
Source organism: Protopterus annectens (assembly GCF_019279795.1). Lineage (NCBI taxonomy): Eukaryota > Metazoa > Chordata > Ceratodontiformes > Protopteridae > Protopterus > Protopterus annectens. The sequence continues at coordinate 1,751,999,217 of NC_056744.1, read as the reverse complement.
ATCAGGACCCCCAGGAGTTTCCCTGTCTTCAGAGTCCTCTCCTGAGCCCCTTATAGAAGAGCCACCTCAGAAGCGACTGTGCAAGAGGAGGCACTTGGACTCCCCCATGGAGTCCCTTATGGAGGACGCAAAATTTGATGAAGGGGACGGATCCCCCAGATCTCTGATGGATGACATCTCCTTTGGGAACATTATGGAGCTGTTGAAGCAGAAAGGCAGTTGGTCTTCCCAGCCCCCATCTTTAGAAGAATCTGTGTTCCTGAAGGTGTTCAGGATGGGCTCATCTACTTCCTGGGTCTCCTCCTCACCTGCAGATGAGCTTATTGACCTTATCGCACACAGGGCATGGTAGGAACCTGATACTATGGAACCAGTTCCTAAGAAAGCAGGTAAGTTGTTGAGCCTCCCCGTAGATGGAGCGCACTGAAGCAAGGGAGTGCCAGTCGATGCTATCGTGGTTGCAGCAACCACCAAAAAGAAGTTGGTGGAACAGAGCCCCAATGTCCATCCTCTGAACTGGGAATCTCAAACGATTGACAGACATGGGAACCACATTTTTGCTTCAGCCACTTTTGGCCTGAGAGCCCTGAATTATTTGGCGTATTTTACCTGCCTCCAAAGAGATCTGGTCTCCGACCTCACCAAGTCTCTTTCAGAGTTGATGCCGGCAGAGGACCTCAAAAAGGTATCTCCTCAGCTCACCACTCTTTCTTCTATTACCAGTTCCTTGATGAGGCTGATTTGCAGTGCAGCAGAGGGTACCTCTCAAGCTGCCAGTACAGGCATTGCCATAAGGCATCATGCCTGGATGTAGTTATGCGGGTTCGCGGAACCCTTCAAAGCGTCTTTTACTAATGCTCCATTTGATGGTTCTTTGCTATTTGGACCTTCTGTCAAAGAAACCTTAACTCGCAATGAGCAGGAGGGCAAAACTCTGTCGGTGGTCTGGATCAAGTTTTCTACTCCCCAAAGATCCTATTCCAAAAACCACTGGTGAAGTAAGAAACTCTGGTTCCACAAGTCACAGGGTTCCTTCCAAGATACTCCAGAGAATTCCTCTTCTACAGGCAAGGGAAGGGGATTTAATGGTAGATGCCACAGCCCTAGGGGCAAAGGGAAGTCCGCAAAATCAGGGCTCCAGGAAAACCTTTCTTTAAGAAGCCTTTTCAGTGCCCCTGAGGTGTTGCCCAGCTGTCCTGCCCTGGAGGCAGTCGGGGGTTGTTTTTCATTGCACACAAGTGCCTGGGCATCCATAAAAAATGATCAGTTGGTGCTCAAGATTATGTCCAGGGGGTTATTACATTCCCCTTTTACCAACCACCACAAATTACCAAGAAGGTTCTCCCTGACATGCCACCCAGTCAGAGAGAACTGTTCCAATGAGAAGTTCTGGCACTTCTAGAAAAAAGAGCCATCCATGAAGGTCTGTATTAGTTGATGGAACATTTAGTTAATCAAATAACTAAACGTCAATCACTAAAAATCAAACACACAAAACAGCGAATGGCAGTTTCCACTCAGGGAAACAAGTCGTTTGGCCGTTGCGCAGAGTTTGCCTTTTCTTCAATGTGGAGCGATCTTGGAGTTGGTGTATTTAGTTAGGGGGGTTGTGGGGGGCACAGCCCCCCACATCGGGGGGGTGTGGGGGATGAAGCCCACCACTTTATTTGTGTTTATTCATTTATTTATTTATTTTTCGGTGAGCAACAGCATTGTTTTCCTGAGTGGAAACTGCCGTTCAATGTTTTGTGTGTGCAATTATTTGTGATCGACGATTAGTTATTTGCTTAACTAAACATTTGATCATCTGATATAGACTCTTCCAGGAGGTCCCGACAGCACAAAGAGAATCCGGGACTTATTCTTGCCTCTTTTTGGTGCTAAAAAAGAATGGGGACTTGTGTCCGATTTTGGACCTCAGCAAACTGAATTAGTCAAGCAGTCAAAGTTCCAGATGGTCTCTTTTCAGTCCACCCTGCCCCTACTGCAGAAGGATGAATGGATGTGCTTCATAGACCTCCAGGACGCATGCTATCGTATCAAGATAGACAGGCACTCCAGGTGGCACCTGCACTTCCGGATTAGAGATGATCATTTTCAGTTCAGAGCCCTATCATTTGGACTCTGCACACCCCCAGGGTATTTACCAAATGCTTAGCAGTCATAGTGGCTCACATGAGGCTTCAGGGATTCTTTCCATACCTGGACGATTGGTTTTTCCCAGCTCCCACTAGGCATCTACTGGTTTCTGTCGCACAGTATCTCTTGCAAACCTTTGAAATGCTAGGGATTACCGTCAGCTTGGTGAAGTTGAAGCTTTCTCTGGTACAAAGCCTAGAATTCATTGAGACTCATCTCAACATGGTCACAGAGGTTGCAGCATTTCCTCCCCATAGAGTGGACTTGATCAGGCAGCAGGTCAAGGCCATCTTGGAGGTTCCATTGCTGCAGGAGTACCTCATTCTGAGAGCTGTCTGCAGATATTCTCTGCGTTCCTCTAGAGAGATGCTACATGCGGGTGCTCCAGTGGATGCTGGCGGTGCAGTGGTCTATTCTGTCTCATCCATTGTCCATGCTTATTCCATTGACTCACATTTGTAAATGGTACCTGCAGTGGTGGCTTCAATCAGAGGATCTCCTTTGGGGCATGCCGTTTTCTCTTCCTCCACCCACGGCTGAGGTGACCACGGATGCTTCCCTGTTGGGGTGGGGGAGTCAATTTTAGGGCAAGACCATCCAAGACACCTGGTCCCCCTCGGAGACCAAATTGAATATAAATGTTCTAGAGATGAGGGCAGTTTTCTTCTTGTTGCAAGCCTTCAGGATTGTCTTCCTGTGGGAATGGTGGCGATTCATACAGAAAACATGTCTGTGGTCTGGTATATCAACAAGCAAGGGGGGACACAATCGTACCCATTGTGCTGAGAGGCCATGAGAGTGTGGGAGTTGGTGGTCTCTTCTAGTTGCTTTCTACTTGCAATGCATATACCTGGTGAGTACAGCATCTTGGCAGACAAACTCGGCAGGTCTATCCTGATTCCGCACCAGTAGTAGCTCAGTCTGTCAGTGGCATTTCAGATTTTTGCCCGTTGGGCCAACCTTGCTGCAATCTTTTTGCATCCCTGATGAACAACAAATGCATCAGGTACTTTGCCCTGATTCCCCCAGAGGAGCAGTCCCCGAAGGATGCCCTTGTATACGATTGGCCCCTGGTTCTCCTCTACATGTTTGATCCCTAAAGTACTTCAGAAAACCTTCAGACTGCAGAGTTCCATGATACTCATTGCTCCCTTCTAGCCTCGTCAAGTGTGGTTCCCCTTCCTCAGGTTTCATCTCAAGTATCCTCCCTGGATACTAGATCCCGTTCCAGTTCTCATCTCTCACCCATCAGAGCAACTGCCCAATCTTCGGTCACTTCATCTGACCGCGTGGTTTCTCCACTTCCTGTCATAGTAAAGCAGTCCAGGCTGGCTTCTCTTATTGTTCTGTGTTACAGGAGTTATGCTGCTGATGATGACCTTCACTGTTGCAGTCATCACACTTGGGTTATCTGCCTGCAGGTAGCCCTGACTCTGCCCGAATACCAGAGTCTTGGGATTTCTGCATCAGATGCTGTCACCTCTTCCATGAAGTCAGGTCATCAGAGGTATAAAACATGCAGCCGATGCCATTACATCAGCTTTTCTTGCCGCGCAGGAGCCCAAAGCAGAAGCCGTTTGCAAGTGCCAATCGTCCGCTACCTGAAATTTCCGTTTTTCGAATTTCAAACCTGCAGTCTTCTAAAGCTAAGTACCCTGTTGGGGATCCTTTTTTTCTTGCTCTAACCGTTGTTAGAAAAAGTTAACAATTCTCTTGCCTGTAGAAAGCAAATACCTCACAGAGATTTTCATTCTTACTGTGTCACCTGTTTAGGCCCAGACAATGCTGTCGGTTTTGTGCCTTGTTCAATGCCCGAACTATTCGTCGTCTGGCTATCTTTGTCGCTAAATTCTTTCACTCTCATTCTCCGTATTCCGAAATGGCTTCATTAAGGCATCAGACTACCGATCTTCTGAAAAAACGCAAGGATAAAAGAGACCACATAGGTCCAAAACTGCCGACGATGCTTCCGTTAAACTAGTCGCAAGTCCGCCGGTACTCAGGCGCTTTTGCAGCCTCTGATACCCGCTTCTACAGATTCGCAGGCCTCTACTGAGGCCCATTCGGAGTCCGGTTTGCCATGTGATGCTTTTTCAACTATGGAACCTGCGGATGTTTCTTCCTTGGATGGGTCCGGAGCTGCTGTGCAGGCACCGGCATCTGAGGGTGTATTTAGGCCTTCCGATGTTCGTATTAAACAGACCACTTCGTTTTTGACTAAAACTACCGAATTTCTCAGGCCCAGAGTTAACACTACGCCTAGGAAACAGACGACCAAAGCGCATTCTCAAGCTCCCATATCTCAGAAACAAATGCTTAGAATGGCTGAAGACCTTATTACTTTAATTAGGGGAAGCCAGCCTTCCCCCTTTAAAAGACAAAGAATTGATTTTCCTTCTGATTCTACAGACCATGAGTCCAATGACTATGACCCCTCTGATTACCAGGACATACCCTTATCCACCTATGAGGATTCAGATGCAGAGAATTCCATTCCCTCTGCCTCCCCTCCAGAGGGCTTTTCTTTCGATGAAACCTTACATACCCTAAGAGAGCATTTCTGCTGGGAATGCCAGGACTACCTTCAGTCAAAAAAGAGACTCAGGGAATTTTTAGACTTGACTCAGCACAGGCCTCTAGCTATACCCCCTGCCCTGGATATTGTAGATGTCTTCATGGAATCAAGTCTTACCCCTGATAATTTACCTCCAGCTCCTAGAAAACCTGACATGGACTACAGAGTACCTGACTCTCGCACATTTCTCTTTAAAAATCCTACTGCGGATCCAGAGACCATTTCCCAGGGACCTAAAGGTATTAAGGCTACTACAGCCAAAAACCCTACCCCTTCAGACAGGGATTCTAGGGCTTTAGACAGATGGGGTAATAAGGTATATACCTCTGCAACTCTTGCCATCAGGGCTTTAAATTGCCAGTTTCACATGTTGAAGTACCAACAGCATATTATGGAACTAATTAAAGAAAAAATGTTGTTGATTCCTGATTGTGCAGAAAATAAAGATTTACAAGAGTTAATGCATTCTGCTAATCAAGTTGGTAAGCATACCTTGCAGTGTGGTTTTGATGCCTTAGAAGCATCTTGCAGGGTTGCTGTCACTGGGTCTGTTCTGAGAAGGCATGCTTGGCTGAAGGAACAAATCTTGCCTGACTATGTCAAAGCAAAATTACTAGATGCTTTATTAAATCAAGAATGTTTGTTTGGCACAAAAGCAGAAGTTCTTAAAAAGATGGAAGAAAAAGCTAAATCTATGCAGACTGTTAAAAGATTTCTTACTGTTAAAAGATTTCTTACAAGTACAGCCACCTAGATTCAGTAGGCATTGGCCTTCGAAGAACTGGTCCTTTCCAGTCCCTCCCAGGCCTTCAGTCCAAACCCAGGGGCAATAGACCACAAAGACTACAGTCTCAGGGTATGCACAGGTCTAAACAATGGAGTGCTCCCACCTCAAAAACAGGGAGTGGTAAGTCACCCTCTTATGGAAAAAGTTCACAATGACTTCTGCATCCTTCCCAGCCATGCCCATGTACTTGCACCCCTAGGAGGAAAACTCGCCCTGCATGCAAAAAACTGGGAATACATTACCCAGGACCATTGGGTCTTAAACATTGTATCCCAGGGATACAAATTCTACCTCCATTCACTGCCAACTCCAAGCGGATTGCCAGACCTTCCCCCAAACCAGTGGGCAGAGGCCCAAAAGCAAGTACTTTCTCTTCTCAGTATCAGGGCTATTCAACCTGTTCCAACAGAGCAAAGGGGACAGGGTTTCTACTCCAGACTGTTTCTGGTGCCCAGAAAAGAAAACTCTTGGCGCCCTATCCTATATCTGTCAATTCTCAGCACCTTCCTGGTGGTACCAAAGTTCAAAATGCTTACACTCCAACAGCTGCTGCCTATGCTAGCCAAGGACTCCTGGCTGGCCACCCTAGACTTAAAAGAAGCTTACCTGCACATCCCCATAAGGGAATCTTGCAGGAAATATCTACGTTTCAGGGCAGGCTCTATGCATTTTCAGTTCTATGCACTTCCCTTTGGCTTATCTACTGTGCCCAGGGTATTTACAAAGTGCCTGGCTCCAGCCATTGCATACTGCAGGCAAAGAAACATTCACATTTACCCATACTTGGACAATTGCCTGATTCAGGCGGACAGTCAGGAATTGCTACTTCAGCACCTGACATTTGTAAAGAGACTCCTAACTTCTCTGGGGTATACCATCAACAAGAAGAAATCACATCTGGTACCCAGCCAAGAAACTGTATTCCTGGGAGCAAGCTTGAACACAACTTCCCAGATGGCATTCCTCACTCCAGAAAAGCAGGTTTATTTGACAAATTACTTCAAACTACTGGCCACCCAAACCCAGCTATCTGCAAGAAAAATACTGCAAGCCCTAGGGTTCATGGCCTCATGCATTCTCCTAATTCCATATGCAAGACTGCATATGAGGAAACGTCAATGGTACTTAAAAAGTCTCTGGTGTCAACATTCTCAGGACCTGGAAACAGTGATTTTGATCATTCCTTGGCTAAAGACAAAGTTCCTTTGGTGAGCAAAGGCATGCAACCACAACAAGGGACTCCCTTTCATGCAACCCCCTGCCGCCCAAACCCTAAAAACAGATACATCAGACTATGCATGGGGGGCTCACATGGCAGGCAAATGGAGCCCAGGACAAATGCACCTGCATATCAATCAAAAAGAAATGTTAGCTGTACAGAATGCTCTGACAGCCTTCAAATACCTTATCCTTCCAGGACAACTCTTGATAAAGACAGACAACACCACAGTCATGTGGTACATAAACAAGCAGGGGGGGAGCTCATTCCTACCCACTGTGAAGGCTAGGCATGGCTCTGTGGAACACAGCCTTGAGCAACCAAGAGCACCTGCAAGCTCAATTCCTGCCAGGCAAATAAAATTCACTGGCAGACAACTTAAGCAGAAATCTAATGGACCCATATGAGTAGAAACTGGAACCCAATTCATTCAAGCTTCTAATCCACAGGTGGGGGACACCAGAGGTGGACCTCTTTGCTTCCCCCCGGAACCATCAGTTGAGCAAATATTGCACCAGAACTCCCCATAGCCAAGCATGGAAGCTGGATGCTCTATCCTTTAAATGGGAAAACCTCTCAATCTATGCCTTTCCCCCTCTGCCCCCTCCTCTCGAAAGTACTACTCAAGATCAAACAGGACAGGCCAAGGACAGTCCATATTGCACCGGACTGGCCACGCCAGCACTGGTACCCACTTTTACGCAGTCTGACAACAGTGCCACCCTGGCACCTGCATCAGACCCCCTTTCTGCTGTCCCAGCAGGAGGGCCAGATTTTGCATCCTCAGCTGCAAACCCTGAACCTAGCAGCCTGGTTTATTCCATGAATACATCACCAGCAACCCTCAGCAAACAGGTGCTGGATGTCATCCTTGAGGCCAGGAGGCCTAGTACTAGGAAATCCTATTCAGAAAAGTGGAAAAGAATACTGTTCTTGGAACCAGTCTCAGGGAAAGGACACAGCCGTACCCACCTTACCTCAAATCCTAGATTATCTAGCAGAGCTGCTCCACAAAGGCCTATCCTTCTCATCCATTAAGATTCATGCCTCTGCCATTTCAGCTCATTACAATACTGAGCCACCCCTCTTCTCTCACCCTCTGGTCAAACAGTTCCTGAGAGGAGCTAACAATCTAAGACCCCCCGAGGAGAGATCTCACTCCTGCCTGGGACCTGAACGTTGTACTAGAGAAGCTCACGCTTCCCCCTTTTGAGCATGCTGCCACAGCAGAGTTAAAATTCCTCTCTTGGAAAACAGCCCTACTTCTAGCCATCACTTCAGCAAGAAGAGTTTCTGCGTTTTAGGCCGTTATGGCTGTGGGAACCCTTCATTATCTTCCATGCGGACAGGGTTTCCCTCAGGACTATCCCATCATTTATGCCCAAGGTGATATCCAGCGTAGCTTTAAACCAATCCATCCATTTACCAACCTTTTTTCCTAATCCTCAGAATAAAGGGAAAGGATCCTGCACTCCTTGGATGTGCACCGACAGCTTAGGTTCTACCTTGACAGGACTAAACAGTTCAGAAAATCTGACCAGCTGCTAGTCAGCTTTGCTACAGGGGCAGAGGGAAAGGCCATTTCAAAGCAAACTATCTCCAAATGGATAGCACACTGCATCCATTTCTGCTACAAGCACCGTGGAAAACCTAACCCACTGGGGATCAGAATCCATTCCACTAGGGCTACCTCAACCTCTACAGCATTTCTCAGGGGAGTTCCTACCAGGGACATCCTGGAAGCTGCAACCTGGAATTCAGTACATACCTTCACCACGTGTTACCACTTACCTATCTTTTCTAAATCCAGAGCTGGATTTGCTACAGCAGTCTTACAAGGCCTGCTAGCCAGCCCTAATACTTCTTGGCTGCCTCCACCCTTCCTCAGCTTTGGGATTCAACCCAAGTGTGATGACTGCAACAGTGAAACATGAAGAACATAGTACAGTTGTGTACACTTACCATAAATGTAGATGTTCGAGTGTATTCACTGTTGCAGTCCTGGTTACCCTCCCTCCAGTCCCCTAACTTCTACCTATCCTCTTTTTTTGCCATATCTTATGGCAGTGGTATTTACTTTTTACTGGAGGTGATCTACACAGTGTAATTGCTTCCTATTTTGGGGGCTCCTGACATTTGGGGCAAAAAAAACGGATGTAATGGCATCAGTTGCATGTTTTATACCCCTGACAACCTGATGTCATGGAAGAGGCGACAGCATCCGACGCTTAAATCCCGAGACTCTGATATTCAGGCCAACTGAGGGCTACCTGCAGGCAGATAACCCTAGTGTGATGCCTGCAACAGTGAATACACTCAAAAATCTACATTTATGGTAAGTGTACACAACTGTACTGTCCATTGATGCTCCCAGAGTCAGAGTCATGCCAGTAAGTGAGTTTTGTTCTTCTATTTGCAGGAGATAGTGTGTGTGTGTGTGTGTGTGTGTGTGTGTGTGTGTGTGTGTGTGTGTGTGTGTGTGTGTCAGTGAGTGTGTGAGTGTGTGTGTGTGTGTGTGTGTGTGTGTGTGTGTCAGTGAGTGTGTGTGTGTGTGTGTGTGTGTGTGTGTGTGTAAAATGCCCCAGTTAGGTATACCTGGTGGGTTAGTGTTACTCAGGCTCGAACAAGAGCCTGAATTCTCTACTAATACCACCACTTGTGGCCACAGCTTTCTACTGTCCAGATTTTCACAGAATATTTGGCTCATAATTTTGGTCTGTTTTTCTTAAAATTTGTGTTTTTATGGCAAATCAGTGAGATCTACAGTTTTATTTTATTTATTTATTTTATTTTACATTTGTTCACCGGGCTAGTCTAACTGGATACATGTCCATTTTCAGTAGAGGCCCGGGGAGAAAAGCTCCAAGCATAGGCAACAACATAACTTACAGCATAACATACAATTTATACAATAATAAGATAATAGTAGAACATTGTTGAGATTCTAAATATGGAAAAACTTATACAGAGTCCTTTTTTTTTTTTGTAAAGCTAATATAAAGATTCTTATAAAGTAGTAAAAAGGGAAACTTGTTGGATACTAGTGGGATGTTAAATAACTGGTTAGTTCAGGTCAGCATCCATGTACAAAAGGTTAACAAAGTATGAGGAGAGCATGATTGAGGAAAGAAGTATTAGTCAGGGTTAGAGCAGGGACAAAGCCAATGTGTTTTAAGGTATTCTTTAAGGTGTTTTTTTGAAAAGCAGTGTAGAAGAAAGAGTCAAAAGTTCACTTGGAAGCTGGTTCCAGCTTTTTCCCACTGTATTAGAGAAAAGTGAGTCCCCAGCTCTGTTAGGTTTAGTAGTTGAGACTTGAAGTTTATTAGCTGAGCATAGTGTTGTTAGATTTTTGTATGGCTTAATAAGGCTAGAGAGGATTGGGATATTATTAGGGTGGTGAAGGATTTTTTGGGTCATAGTAAGTTGTTGACATTGAAGTTGGTTCTGCAGTTCTAACCATCCCAATTGTTTAAGGTTGTGGCAGTGGTGTGTTCTAAAAGGGGCACCAGTGGCAAATCTTGCTATGTTTGTAGCTGGTTGCAAGTTTGTTAAGGTTGTTTTTGGATAGATTGGTATATATGGCTGAAGCATATAGCAGGGTAGAGATGAGGTGGGTCTGGGCAATAGTGGTTCTAGCTAATGGCGTAAGGAAGGGCTTGATTCTATAAAGAGAGCCAAGTTTTTTGTTGACAGATTTTATGGTAGTATTAATGTGATCGTCAAAGTTAAGGTTGTGGTCAATACTAATACCCAGGAGACGAGTTGAAGTATTGGGATATGCTAGTTCCATTGTTGGAAGTTACTGTGAAGTAAATTTGTGGTGACTTTTGGGTAGGAGCAAAAAGCAGTAATTTTGTTTTTTTGGGGTTCAGGAGGAGGCAATGTTGCATGGACCAATTTTCAACAATATTAAATACTGTTTGGGTGAGGGTCTGGAGAGTCACTAAATAATGATAGCTGCTTAAGTTTCAGTTTTCCTATCTTTCAGGAAACACATGGTAACACAAAACACTTTATTTTAGCATTATACAAGCAATATTTAAAATGTGTCCCTGGTTTTGGGCCTTTGCCCCCCAAATAAATTTCTCACCCAGACATGCACAACTTGGAAAAAACTAGTTGACTGCTCCATTCCTAACGATTGCTAAATGCTCAGGTTTCTCTGATAGCATGATCTCAAGCATCATCTGTTCCAGTGCTGCCCACTCAAAAAAAAAAAAAAAAAAAAAAACTCACTGAGAGAAATGAACTTTGTTTTTCTACTCCCATTCCAGTTTTTCTTTATTACCTGTTGGAGATCTGTGATTCTGGCTGAAGGTAGTCTTCCATCAAGGTCTATTTGTCGGTCATCTCCGACTTTCATTCTGGTCAGTACTGTGCTTCCTTTGATGGTCTGTAAGATGTTACTGTGAGGGACCTTTCAGTTGTGGCTCCCACTGTGAGACCTAGTTCTACCTTTGAATGTTCATTTTGTGCTAAAGAAGCTAATTGTTATTGGTAACGGAATTAGAGGAGGCCAAGAAGGTGTTTGGGTTGCAGGTTGGAAATTCCCTATCCTTATCAGCGATTGATAACAAAATATAGGAAAAGAGAGAAGCTGCTGTTTTAAAAAAAGGGGATAATTAGTAAGGAATATAAAATATTGCGCAATAACTACAGGAACAGAAGAGGTTAGAGTAGATTGGGACGAGAGGCTAGAAAAGCAGTTTACAAGAGAACAATGTTAGGGCATATGTATGGCTCCCAAATAGGCAACAAAGATCAGAAGCTTTAGGAATTTTGCTTTGATGTGTTTGCATAGGTATTTGTATATCCCAAGCAGACTTCAAAGAATTTTTACTCCAGTAGATAGAAAATGTTGAAGGTTTAATGGGGAAGAAAGAGGTAACTGGGGGCATGTTTTGGGAGTGTTATGAGTTAGCAGATTTTAAAAATTCCCTGCAGAGTACTCTGTCAGAAATATTGGGTGAGCAAATGGTTATAACTAAGAAAATTATTCTTTTGAGCTCGGACACAGGATCTGAATTGCCTAAACATAGTCAGGCCTTGTTAAGTTTCATTCTTTTGGCTGCCAAAAAAACAATTTCTAGAAAATGGAAATCAAAGTCTGAGCCAACTGTATTTGAAGTATTCAGTAGTGAAAAAGAACTTCAAGAGAGATCTTTTGAAAGGGAATGAGCAAGTAACATAGAAATAAATGGAAATTGTGGGAGAAATGCATGTAGAATAATGTTCAGGAGGAGGAGTAAGTATTAAGGGAAGGCAGGAATTTGAATGACTGATGGAATGTTGGACTGATGGTAGTCATACAGAGGCAAAACATATTATGTATAATGTGTATAAATGGTGACATTATTCAACATGACCTAATCACCCAGAGCCATGTTTTACACCATTGAGTGGCTAGCCCTGCCACAGCGTGCAGTCTGTGATCTGTGTTCTCCTAGCTTGAGGATACTGCGCACCACAGTAGATGCCCAAAGTGGTTGGTCTGTACAACTCTTCCCCCTATAAGGCACCATGTAGAGTCTGTGCTGCTGCCCACAGCTCCATTCATTGGTGAGTTTGAGATGGAAACACACAGCATGTTTTTTGGACATGGGAGAAACCCCACGGAGACACAGGGAGAACATGCAAATTCCAAACAGACTTTGGTCAGAGGTTAGGATAAAACCTTGTGCATGGGAGGCGAAGACCTTAACCACTAAGCCATCTGGTCTGTGGCAGTTCAGAGGCATCAAACTCCTATCACATTGCATGAAAGATGTTCTTCGTGTTTCACTGTTGCAGTCATCACATTTGGGTTATCTGCTTGCAGTAGCCCTCAATTGGCCTGATTAACAAAGTCTTGGGTCGTGCGTCTGTTGCTGTCCCATCTTCCATGACGTCAGGTAGTCAGGGGTATAAAGCATGCAGCCGACGCCATTACATCAGTCTTTCTTGCCGTGCGGTGCCCGAAGCAGAAGCAGTCTGACTCCTGAAATTTTCGTTTTCGAGTTTCAGAACCGAAGTCTTCAACTAAGCTAAGTACCCCATTGGCGAAACTTTTTCTTGCTCTAAACCGATGTCAGTAAAAGTCAATAATTGTATTTCTTGTGGAAAGCAAATACCTCATAAATATTTTCATTTGTACTGCATTCCTTGCCTAAACCCTGACCACGATGTACCTCGCTGTCGGTTTTGTGCCTTATTTAAACAACGAACTATTCGTCTGTATATTTACACTTCTAAATATTTTGGTACTCGTTCAATTATCCAGATATGGCTTCAGTAAGCCGCCCGACTACCGACATCCTGAAAAAACGCAAAGATAAAGACAGAGATAGACCGCATAGGTCCAAATCTGCTGACGAAGCTTCTCCTAAGCTAGTCGCCAGTTCGCCAGTACTCAGTGAGGCGCTTTTGCAGCGCATGATACCCGCTACTTCTGATTCACAGGCCTCTACTGAGACCCATTCGAACTCCAGTATGCAGTGAGATGCTTCAACTGTGGAACCTGCGGATGTCTCTACCTTGGATGGGTCTGGAGCCGCTGTGCAGGCACCGGCTTCTGAGGGTGTATTCAGGCCTACTGACTTGCATATTAAACCAATGCCGTCTTCTTCTTCAAGGCCTAAAACTCGATCCATGCCTAGAAAACCGATGCCCAGACCGCATGGTCAGGCCTCTATGCTTAAAAAACAAATGATAAGAATGGCTGAAGACTTCATTACTTAAATCAAGGGAAGCCAACCTTCCCCCTCTAAGAGACCTAGGACTGAGTTTGCTTATGATTCTTTTGATCAGGATTATGAAATTTCTGTTTCCTCTGATGACCAGGATTTACCCTTATCTACCTATGAGGATTCTGATGCAGAGGACTCTGTTCCCTCTGCTTCCCCTCCAGAGGATTTCTCTTTTGGTAAAACCTTGCATACTCTTAGTGAGCATTTTCGCTGGGAAAGTCAGGATTACTCTGACTCTAAAAAGAGGCTTAGGGATTTCTTACTCTTGCCCCAACACAAGCCTTTAGCTATCCTCCCTGTACTGGACATTGTTGATGATGCCTTTTCAGAATCTGGCTTGGCCCCTGATTATTTACCTCCTGCTCCCAAAAAACCTGATAGGTATTACAGGGTTCCTGACTCTCACAAGTTCCTCTCTAAAAATCCTACTGCCCATCCTGAGACCACTTCACAGGAACCGAAGGGCATTAAGGCTACTATTGCCAAAAATCCTACCCCCTCTGATAGAGATTTCAGGGTGCTGGATAGATTGGGTAAGAAGGTATACACTTCTGCAGCAATGGCCATTAGGGCCTTAACTGTCAGTTTCATATGTTGAAGTATCAGCAGCATATTAGTGGATTGCTTAAACAGAAATTGATGTTGATTCCTGACTGTGCTGAAAATAAAGATCTACAGGATTTAATGCATTCTGATGAACAAGTTGGAAAACATACTTTGGAATGTGGTTTTGATTCACTATTGGCATCTTGCAGGGCTGCTGTCACTGGGTCTGTACTTAGAAGGCATGCTTGGCTTAAGGAGCAGTCTTTGCCAGATCATGTTAAAGCTAAATTGCTGGATGCTCCCTTAAACCAAGACCGCCTGTTTGGCAACAAAGCAGAAGTAGTACTTAAAAATATGGAGGGAAAAGATAAGTCTATGTAAACTGTTAAAGATTTCCTGCAAGTACAACCTCCCAGATTTAGTAGGCATTGGCCCTCTAAAAATTGGTCCATTCTTGCCTCTTCCAGGCTTTCTCGGACCAAACCCAGAACCAGCAGAACACCCAGGCTTCAGTCCCAAGGTACTCGCAGGGCTAAGCAGTGGGGGGCTCCCACTTCCAAAGCAGGGAGTGGTAAGACTCTCCCCTATGGTAAACTGTCTCAATGACTTAATTTTATCTCTTCCAAGCCTTGCACAACTGACTGTTCCCTTAGGGGGAAAGCTTGCCCGGCAGGCAAAAAATTGGGAACTCATTACCCAGGACAAATGGGTTTTAAATATAGTTTACCAAGGATACAGATTCCACTTTCACTCCTTACCAACCCCAAACGATTGGCCAGACCTACCCCCAAATCAGTGGGCGGAGGCTCAAAAGCAAATTCATGCTCTCTTAAGCTTAAGGGCTATTCAACCTGTCCCAGAAGAGGAATGGGGACAAGGTTTCTACTCAAGACTTTTCCTGGTACCCAGAAAAGACAACAACTGGCATCCTATACCGGACCTCTCTATCCTAAACACATTTTTGGTGATTTCAAAATTCAAAATGTTAACTCTTCACCAACTGCTTCCTATGCTAGGCAAAGATGCCTGATTGGCAACACTGGAATTAAAGGAAGCTTACCTGCACATCCCAGTAAGGGAATTCTGCAGAAGATACCTGCGCTTCAAAGCAGGATGCATGCACTATCAGTTCTTTGCACTGCCCTTTGACTTATCTACTGCACCCAGGGTATTCACGAAGTGCCTAGCTCCAGTCATTGCATTTTCCAGGCAAAGAAATATCCAAATATATCCATACCTACACAATTGTCTAACTCAGGCAGAAAACCAGAACATACTATTGAATCATCTGACATTTGTACAGACATTGCCAACTTCCTTGGAGTACTCTATAAACAAAAAGAAATCACATCTTGTACCCTGCCAACAAATTGTATTCCTGGGAGCAAGCTTGAACACAACTTCCCAGATGGCTTTTCTCATGCCAGAAAAACAGGTTCATTTGACAGCCTACTTCAAACTACTGGCAACAAAGACCCAGCTATCTGCAAGGAAAATACTGCAAGCCCTGGGGTTCATGGCCTCCTGCATTCTACTAATTCCATATGAGGAAACTACAACGGTATCTAAAAAGCCTATAGTGTCAGCATTCTCAGGATCTAGAAGCAATGCTTCCTATCATTCCTTGTCTACAGATAGAGTTCCTTTGGTGGGCAGGCACCTGTCACCAAAACAAGGGACTGCCATTCACTCTACTCCTTGCCGCCCAAACCCTAACAGACGCATCGGTCTGTGCATGGGGGGCTCACTTGGCAGGGAAGTGCATTCAGGGCAAATGGAACCCAAGTCAAATGCACCTGCACATCAATCAGAAAGAAATGTTAGCTGTACAGAATGCTCTGACAGCCTTCAAGGACCACATCCTTCCAAGACAATTAATGGTAAAGACGGACAACACCACTGTTATGTGGTACATAAACAAGCAGGGGGGAATCCACTCATACCCTCTCTGCAGACTAGCCATGGCTCTGTGGAACACAGCCTTGAGCTACCAAGTGCACCTGCAGGCTCAATTCCTGCCAGGAAAGCTAAGCACACTGGCAGACGATCTAAGCAGAAATCTCATGGACTCACACGAGTGGAAACTGGAACCAAAGATATTCAACATGTTGAGAAACAAATGGGGGAGCCCAGATATAGATCTGTTTGCCTCCCCCAAGAACCACCAGTTTTAAAAATTCTGCACAAGGACTCCCCACAAACAAGCTTGGAAAGTGGATGCCCAGTCCTTCTCCTGGAAAAAACTGTCAGTTTATGCCTTTCCCCCTCTGCCTCTTCTCTCCAAGGTACTACTAAAGATCAAACAGGGCAAACCAAGGACGATACTGATTGCCCCAGACTGGCCACGCCAACACTGGTGCACCCTTTTGCGCAGTGTGTCACTGCTAGCACCATGGCACCTGCGTCAGACCCCTGTCCTGCTGTCACGGCAAGAGGGCCAGATTCTGCATCCACAGCTTCAAACCCTGAATCTGGCAGTCGGGCTAATTACCTGATCTCTGTTACCATCCTTCAGTAAGCAAGTGTTGGATGTCATTTTGGAGGCAAGGAGGCCTAGTACTAGAAAATCCTACACTGAAAAATGGAAAAGATTCTGTTCCTGGAACCAAACTCAGGGCATGGACACAGCAGCGCCCAGTTTACCTCAGATTCATCAATACTTAATTGAGATGCTGCACAAGGGCCTTTCCTTTTCCTCCATCAAAATTCATGCCGCAGCCATTTCATCTCTTTACAACACAGAACCACACCTCTTCTCTCATCCACTGCTGAAGCAGTTCCTCAGAGGGACCAAAAACTTAAGACCACACAGGAGAGCTCCTACCCCAGCCAGGGACCTTAACTTTGTATTGGAAAAAATCACTCTACCTCCTTTTGTGCCAGCTGCAAATGCAGAGTTGAAATTTCATTCTTGGAAAACAGCCTTTCTTTTAGATATTCACTTCAGCTAGAATGGTGTCTGAATTACAGGTCCTCATGGCAGTGGAGCTTCATCATTTTTCATGCAGATAGGGTGTCCCTCAGGACCAATCTCTCCTTCATGCCCAAGGTGGTATCCAGTGTGGCCCTTAATCAGTCCATTCATTTGCCAACCTTTTCTAATCCACAGAACAAAGGGGAGAGAATTCTGCACTCCTTAGATGTGCACAGACAACTTAGATTTTATTTGGACCGGACTAAACCTCTCAGGAAATCTGAACAACTGCTAGTTGCATTTGTTGCAGGGGCAGAGGGGAAGGCCATTTCAAAGCAAACCATTTCTAAGTGGATAGGCCATTGCATTCATTTATGCTATAAGCACCATGGAAAGCCTACCCCACAGGGGATTAGACCACATTCTACCACAGCTGCATCTACCTCTACAGCCTTTCTCAGAGGTGTCCCTACCAGGGACATCCTAGAAGCTGCTACCTGGAGTTCTGTACATACCTTCACCAAGCATTACCATTTGCCAATTTTCTCTAAATCCAGAGCTGGCTTTGCCACTGCAGTCTTGCAGGGCCTTATAGCTGGTCCTAATGCTATTTAATTTCCTCCTCCCATCCTTAGCTTTGGGAATCTACCCAAGTGTTATAACTGCAACAGTGAAACAATAAGAACATAGTACAGTTGTGTACACTTACCATAAATGTAGATGTTCGAGTGCATTCACTGTTGCAGTCCTAGTTACCCTCCCTCCAACCGCCTGACTTATATTGGGTATACCTCTATTCTTACTTACTATGTTTAAAGCATTTTGGTGTATTTACTTTTTTGTTGGAGGTGTAACCTTATATATATATATATATATATATATATATATATATATATATATATATATATATATATATATATATATATATATATATAATTGCATCCCATTATGGGGGCACCTGACATCTGGGGCAAGAAAAACTGATGTAATGGCATCGGCTGCATGCTTTATACCCCTGACTACCTGACGTCATGGAAGATGGGACAGCAACCGACGCAGGACCCAAGATTTTGTTAATCAGGCCGACTGAGGGCTACTGCAAGCAGATAACCCAAATGTGATGACTGCAACAGTGAATACACTCGAACATCTACATTTATGGTAAGTGTACACAACTGTACTTTCTGGAGAGGGTGATTGATAAACTGATGTGTAGAGTAGTAGAATGTAAGATGGGAGATGAGCAGTTTGGATTCAGATCAGGATGCAGCACAACTGACCTGATGTTTGCATTGAGACAAATACTTGAGAAGAAGCTAGAGATGAGGAGAGAATCCAACTGGGCATTTCTAGATTTGGAGAGGGCATATGACAAAGTCCCAAGAAAGCTGATCTGGGCAGTACTGAGGTGATTTTAAGTCCCAGAAACATTGGTAGAATTAGTGCAGGCTATGTACAAGGACTCAAGTATGGACGGTGTTCGGCCTCACAGAGGGGTTCCCAGTGGGTGTGGGTGTACATCAGGGTTCAGCTCTGAGCCCACTGCTGTTCATACTGGTGATGGACTACATTAGCAAAGAGTTTGGAGGGGATGGATCAACAAAGCTGCTGTATGCAGACGATGTGGCAGTGCAGGCAGACTCTGAGCTAGAACTTCAGCAAAGAATAGGAGAATGCAATGTAAATCTGAAAGCACATGGAATGAAACTAAGCACAGATAAGACAGTGGTAATAGCAACAAATTGGGGAATTCAGAAGAAGCTGAGAATAGAGATAGAAGGGAAGATATTGGAACAGGTAAACAGCGTTAAGTATCTGGGAGTAGTTGAGAAGGGTAGTCTGAATGAAGAGGTCAAGGCTAGAATCAGAGGGGCTGCAGCCAACTGGCATAGAGTATCAGGTGTAGTCTATGACAGAAGAATGCCAAAGAAGTTGAAAAGTAAGGTGTACAAGACAATGGTGTGACCAGTACTACTGTATGGTACAGAAAACTGGGCAGTAAAAGCAGAGCAGTTGAAGAAGCTAGAGGTGATGGAAATGAAGTGCCTGAGAAAGGTGATAGTATGCACACTGCCGGACAGATGAAGAAATGAGGACATAACAGCAGAAGCCAAAGTAGCTGCAATTGTAGAAAAGATCAAAGAACAGACTACTGTGGGTTTTGGGCACATGTGTAGAAAAGCAGAAGACAATCTGGTGAGGAAGGTTTGGGGCAGACAGGAAGAAGGTAAGAGGAAGTGAGGACATCCAGCAAAGAGGTGGATGGATTGTGTGAAAGGATCTGTGACAGTCATGAGTGTTGAAGAAGGCAAGACTGTGGCACTGAATCGAGAGAGTTGGCAACAGTTAACATGATACCTCGACCCCATGTAGAAAAATGGGAAAAAGGGGGCTGATGATGATGATGTTTGTAAATGGAAAAAATGCTAGTATGATTTTCTTTCTGTTAATGTGTTTGTCTGTCCTTTAAGTGATAATGTTATAAAATTTGCTGATTGTTTAGAACTTGCAGCCTAATCTGATTAGAAATTCATGCCTTGGAAGACCCTCTTGCTGGTGGCTTTTAACTTATTTATGCCCAGGGTTGCTACAGACACTAATTTAAATGAATCTGTTTGCCTGTCATCTTCCCATAGTACACTAATTACGGGAACAGTTTATGGATGCCCCCAGACAGTTTAGGTTTTGCATGGTCAGAATCAAATCATTAAGAAAAGACAATTGGGTTCTGTGTTCTTTTCTAAATCCCAGCTGGGCAAGAAAGTTAATATGTATACTGCTTTCACACAAGTTTCCAGGTTGTTAGCCAAGTGTGTTGCACTTGTGTTTATAAGAAGCATAGAAGGTTTGTACCTGCAGTCCACAATGCTTATTTTGCTAATGCAGTAGATATCTCCACTGCCTTCATCATAATATCACCTGTGATGACATTTGGCATCTCCACAGCCTTCATCATAATGTCACCTTTGATGACATTTGGTCCCTCCACGGCCTTCATCATAATGTCACCTTTGACATTTGGTACCTCAGTGGCCTTCATCATAATGTCACCATTGATGACATTTGGTATCTCCACAGCCTTCATCATAATGTCACCGTTGATGACATCTGATTCCTCCACTGCCTTCATTATGAAGTCAGCTTTGATGACATTTGGTACCTCCACAGCCTGCATTATAAAGTCACCTTTGATGACATTTGGTACCTCCACGGTCTTCTTCATAATGTCACCTTTGATATTTGGTACCTCCACAGCCTTCATCATAATGTCAACTTTGATGATATTTGGTACCTCCACTGATTTCATCATAATGTTAACTTTGATGATCGTTGGTAAAATGTCTTCCTCCATTCCCTCTTGTTAAGTCAGCTCATGCGCCATCTCCTGTCACCTTCCTTTTTGTTTTTTTTTTTCATTTTTTTCACTGAAATTACAACTGGAAGGAGATGGCTGTGCAGTGAATTTTGGTAAAGGGGGGCCCTAGCACCTGTGGCACAAGTTTTAGAGGTTGCTAAAGAAGGATCTTTAAGTACACGTAATTTTAGGTTAATGTTATGTCCTGTTTGCATGTTCATGCTGCATGAGAATTTAGTATTTGAAATCCTAATTATGCCTTTTGATGATAGTCTAGTTCTTAGTTTCCTAACCCTAAACTCATTTTGCCTTTCTTTTACAATTTTTTCTCATAATTTCTTTTTGTTAGTGTTTGTACGTCTTTATTTACTGTGTTTTGCAGTGTACATACTGCACTTCTGAGCATACCTTTCCTGTCTCCATTTTGTGTACCTTAACCCTGTGTTTCTGTGTGTTCATGCACACATGTATATTCTGAAATGGTTTCCCTCCTTTATTACTGCTGCTCTATTCTGGTGAGGGTGATCATTTCTTATCCAGGAAGTGCAGTTTAATGCCTTGCTTCATATTCTGTGTTCCCTCTATTGATTACTTTGTAAATGTTCCTTCTGACTTATTTTTTAGCATTGCACTTTCTTCTGTTCCTGGTATTTCTTGTTCCTTCTCCAGAATATTCATTATGTTGCTGTGCCAAGGTTCTGTCTCTGCAGACATGTGTTCTGCCTTATTTGTTAACATTGAGCTGTACTTGAAGTGGCACTAACTATTTTAGTGCTCTTGGATATGAACTTTTCTGTTTGTCTTGAGATGTTCCTGTGGTTTGAGGGCTTTACAAATCATCCATTGATAGCTTGCAGTTCTTTTCTGAAGTGGCAGTTGCAGATTGGTAGTTTTGGTCACTGTGTGTAATCTTGTCGCTCTTCTTTGCAGATTCTGCAGTGTCCCGCATTAATCTACCTTGGGTAACATTTAAAACATACTGTCCACTTAGTTGCAAACCAGATACTCCCGACAGTGATTGATATTCTCACTCCGTCTAATCAATAAAAAAGGGTCTGTTGCCATGGATATGAACTTTCTTACTGTCTCCATTATTGACTTGATGGATATGGGCATCTTGCTGCAATGTAGAAATTGCCTCATGTTTCCTGACAACTAGTTAATTCTCAAGCAAACTGATATGGTATGTGAGAGATGTATTTACACAATGTTACTGGAGGCAAAGCTCTCGCATAAAAGTACTCCTAATGTCAGTAAGGTTGTTAGTAGCACACATGCTGTACCTGTCCTGCACAATTCAAAGCAGACATATAGACCCACATTTGCTAAGGCACTTACTTCCTAAACCACAAAGACCTAGATGAAGTACACACAATAAATGCCCTCAGCAGCCCCAAATGCACTCTTTCAAAACAACACCCACATCACCACGTAGAGCTACATCTTGTAGAGCCTCTACCTCTAAGCACATGATGCAGATCACCACACAATCCAACATTCTAGTCATTGGAAACTCCATCGTGAGACACACTGATGGCCCTCTCACCAGGCTAAGGAGAAAGTTACGTTCAGTTGCTTATCAGGGGCTAGGATCTGACACATTACACATGCACTAAGGTTATTGGACCACAATTACAAATATGGCTCATAGTTCATGTGGAAGTAAATGACCTGAGACGTACCTCCTTAGACTATATGAAGAGAGACATCATGGAGGTCTTAGAATATGTGTCTAAGGTTGGTATGAACCTAGCATTGAGCAGCATTTTACCTTCTCTAAGGATGATGCCACAACGTGAACAAAAGATGATTGATTTTAATAATTGGCTTAGTTTCTGATGTCATTCCAAGGGGGTGCAGTGTTTGTCAGCACAGAAGGAGATGGTCAACACACCATGCTGCTTTGCCAGGGATGGTCTGTACCTCTCCCGTCTAGGCTTTTGAATATTGGCTAAAGCATTGTCTCCCCCCTTAGTGCCTTTTTTAGGCACTGCCAAACTGAAAGTACTTCCGACATAGCAAATCAAAACCAAGAAAATCTGAAGGTATTAGTGCTCAGTGCTAGGTGTCTAAACTAAAAACTCCACTCCCTAGAAGCTCTTTTTACCCTAGAGAATGCTTATGTCTTTGCAGTCACTGAGACATGGTTTAAAGCTGCGGAGAGCACACATACAGTACAAGGTTATAATGCCTTCCATACATTTAGGCCAGCTACTTTCCAGGCAGAGACTAAAGGTGAAGGTGTCTCTATTTACATCAAAACTAAATATACTTCAAGGCAGGTCAAACAGGACAATCCTCTTGAGCTGCTCCATGTTCAAATCACCATAGGTAAAATCCAGTAACACTTCCTTGCAAGCTATAGGTCCTTCTCTATGAACCAGGAAACCCATGCCATGTATTTAAACTTATTAGAAACATTAACCATTCAACCCAATACCATATTCATGGGTGACTAATAACCCCACTATTAACTGGGAATCCTATACGACACCAAATATACATATTCGGGAACTGTTCTAAGGGTAACCTCCTGCTATTAAGTGAGAACCTGGCAAAATGTCAAGTCCCTATAAACCCTGAGAACACTTCTGCCTATGCAGAACTGTTAGCAGACACCCTGTATAAGCATGTTAATAGCTGCATAGAGGCAGCTGTACCCACCAGGAAGAAGTACAGAACTAACTCAAAAAACAAGCCACCCTGGTGGAATCGCAAAATCAGTCGGCTGTGTAACAGGAAGAAGAAAATCATGGCAAAGATTAGGAGGTGCAGCACCCAGCAGGATAAAAACACTCTCGTCAAACTAAACAAACAACTTGGAGGACAAATAAAGTCTACCAAAGCCAAATTTTAGGTAAGTTTGGCCTCCCAGGCCATGGACAACCACAAAGCATTCTTTAGCTATGTCTGCAACCTCAAAGGCATTACACAGTTGTGTGCAGAGCTCACTGTAAATGAAGCCTCCTATACTGAGCCAGATGATATAGCAAACCTCCTGACTGATAAATCCAGCTCCAACTTTACTCCTCTCTCCCCCCTCAACCTTCCCTCAGAAAATATCAAATATAAATCCCCCTACTATCACTAGGGAACAGGTCCTTAATGCTCACTCTAAGACCAAGAACAATAATCAGTGGGCCCAGACAGTATCCCAGGATACGTTCTAAGTAGCATGAAACATGACATATCAGGGCCTCTAGAATTACTATTTAATTGTAACTTCCAAACAGGCTTCGTGCTTCATGAATGAAGAAAGGCAGCAGTCATCCCTCTGCACAAAGGTGAGCCATCTACAGACCCTAGAAACTACAGACCCATAAGTCTCACTAGTCTTGTATGTAAAGCCATGGAAAGAATTATCATGGAGATGATCAACAGAGATATAATAAACCTCCAGACACTGGACCCAGCCCAGTTTGGTTTCGTAAAGGGCAGATCATGCCTACTCAACCTGGTGGACTTCTTTGAGAAGGTCACCAAAGCAATGAATGAGGGTAGAATTGTTCACACTGCCTGTCTTGACCTGGCCAAGATGTTTGACGCAATACCTCAATCGGGCATTGTTGACGAACTCAAGAGGTTAGGTACAAACCCGTATGTCACCCTGTGTAGAGCCAGCTGGCTCACAGATCCCAGGAAGTTAGAAATGGGGAGTCCACCTCTACAAAGTTGCCAGTCACAAGTGGAGTCCCTCAGGGATCAGTCCTTGGACTGCTCCTTTTTGGCATTTATGTCTCAGAAGCAGATGATTGCAAATTAGGAGCTGTCATTGAATCTCACACTGACACAAATGTTCTCCAGGAGTGGCTGACACAGACAAACAAAAGGTGTCAGAGCCATGGACTAAAACTAAATGCCAAGAAATGCATAATAGTATCCTTTGGCAAGTCATCCATCCCTGATAACTATCATATTGACAACACACCCCTTAGAGATGACCCAGTAGTCAGGGGCTTAGGGACACACATACAGTGCAATGAAAACGTATTTGCCCCCTTCCTGAGATTTCTTATTTTTTGCATGTTTTTCACACTTAAATTTCAGATCATCAAACAAATTTAAATATTAGACAAATACTAGACAAAGATAACCGAAGTAAACACAAAATGCAGTTTTTAAGTGATTATTTTATTTATTAAGGAAAAAAACACTATCCAAACCTACATGGCCCTGTGTGAAAAAGTAATTGCCCCCTTGTTAAATCATGAAGTAACTGTGGTTAATCACATTTTTGTGAAGGGTGAGTTCAATTTCACTAGCCACACCCAGGCCTGATTACTGCCAGACCTGTTGAATCAAGAGCTCACTTAAATAGAACCTGTCAGACAAAGTGAAGTAGGCCAAAAGATCTCAAAAAGGAAGACATCATGCCACGATCTAAAGAAATTTCGGAACAGATGAGAAACAAAGTAATTGACATCTATCAGTCTGGAAAAGTTTACAAAGCCATTTCTAAAGCTTTGGGACTCCAGCAAGCCATGGTGAGAGCTATTATCCACAAATGGAGAAAACATGGAACAGTGGTGAACCTTCCAGGAGTGGCTGGCCTACAAAAATGACCCTAAGAGCGCAGCGACGACTCATCCAAGAGGTCACAAAAGAACCCAGAACAACATCTAAAGAACTACAGGCCTCACTTGCCTCAGTTAAGGTCAGTGTTCATGAATCAACCATAAGAAAGAGACTGGCCCAAAATGGCATGCATGGCAGAGTTCCAAGGCGAAAACCACTGCTGAACAAAAAAAACATAAAGGCTCATCTCACTTTTGCCAAAAAAACCTCTTGATGATCCCAAAGACTTTTGGGAAAATATTCTGTGGACTGACGAAACAAAAGTTGAACTTTTTGGGAGGTGTGCGTCCCATTACATCTGGCATAAAAGTAACACAGCATTTCAGAAAAAGAACATCATGCCAACAGTCAAACATGGTGGTGGTAGAATGATGGTCTGGGGCTCCTTTACAGCTTTTGGACCTGAACGACTTGCTGTGATTGATGGAACCATGAATTCTGCTTTCTACCAAAAAATCCTGAAAAAGAATGTCCGGTCATCAGTTCGTGACCTCAAGCTGAAGCGCACTTGGGTTCTGCAGCAGGACAGTGATCCAAAACACACCAACAAGTCCACCTCTGAATCGCTTAAAAAAAACAAAATGAAGGTTTTGGAATGGCCTAGTCAAAGTCCAGACATGAATCCGATTGAGATGCTGTGGCATGACCTTAAAAAGGCAGTTCATGCTTGGAAACCCTCCAATATGGCTGAATTAAAACAGTACTGCAAAGAAGAGTGGTCCAACATTCCTCAACAGAGATGTGATCAACAGAGATGTGAAAGACTCATTGCCAGTTATCCCAAACGTTTGATTGCAGTTGTTGCTGCTAAGGGTGGCACAACTAGTTATTAGGTTTAGTGAGCAATTACTTTTCCACATAGGGCCATGTAGGTTTGGATAGTTTTTTTTTTTTTTTTCCCTTAAATACAATCATCACTTAAAAGCTGCATTTTGTGTTTACTTGCTTTATCTTTGTCTAAAATTTACACTTGTTTGATGATCTGAAACATTTAAGTGTGAAAAACATGCAAAAAATAAATCAGGAAGGGGGCAAATACTTTCATTGCACTGTAGATAGTAATCTAGCCTTTGATCATCACATGTCTACAGTGGTGAGGAAATCATTCTATGTCACGCAATTTATAAATAAAGATATGGCATCTGAGTCCAAGGAAGTCATTATTCCACTGTATTCGGCATTCATCAGACCTATCATTGAGTACAATGCCCCCTTTGGTATGTACCTAACCAGGCATATCTTACAATTGGAACGTCCACAGAGGTTCCTCACTAAAATAATACAGGGCATAAGTAATATGCCCTATGCAGACCACCTCAAGGCCCTATCCCTGTATTCTGTCTCCTTCAGGCTTTTGAGGAGAGATCTATGCTTGGCATACAGGGCACTGTCAGACCCCACACTGATGAACCTCCTGCATATCAACAAAACAAACAGCACCAGAATCACCCATTCTAAAGACTTAAACCATACCTGTGATGTAAATAGACCTGCTGGAGAGATAGGTATGTATCCCAGAGACTACCTCATCTATGGAACAGGCTCCCCATCCATGTAAAGTAGAGTTCCTCCCTAACCCAATTCAAGTGTAACTTGCATAATTGGATGGGAGACCGGAAATTCATCCCTGGTTTGGCACTTGTCTCTAATGGATACAGGTAACCTGTAAATGGTTCATCTCCGAGGCCCATGCTTACACTTATCAAGGGTATCAGAACTTGTCAGAGATTTGGGATGCATGGCTATGCTTAAAAAGGCCCTTGTGGTTGTTAGGTTCATAGGTGTTTATTAGGCTATCTGATTTCCTTGCATATTGGCCATGGTCATTTTTATACTTGCTAATAATTTTGGTATCCATTAGTTAGTTATTAGTATTCCTTGCTTGCTGTCCACTGCTTTGATGAATTAAATGATTGCTAATACTTCCCTCATTCTGTGGATTCCTTTCCTCTTATGCATGTCTATTGGTTCATAGATGATTAGGCTATCAGACCAAGAACAGTTTTAAGCCTAGCCAAGCTTGTAAGTCAGATTTACCTTAATTTCTCTGTGTATTCCCATTTTTTCTTAACTGCCTCTTTTCTTGCATCGTTTTTAGAGAAATTTGGAAGTTCAGCTGAGTGAAGAAAGGAGCAGAATTCACAGGCTGCAGGAAGAACTGAACACTAGTGAGCAGGTGCAGCGGGAATTTGTTCAGCTTTCTCAGACGCTTCAGGTAAGATGGTGGTGGGGCAAGATACTTAACTTTGGAGGTGGGACAGAGAGATAACATTCTAATTTTTTGGCCCTGTTTACATACCCTCCAGCTGACCATATACTGATGTAGCTACATTTGTTCCTTAGTGCTACCTGTAGTATCTCCCTGAGGCTTTGACCACTTCATTGGTAAAGTGGGAAATGGAAGAAATGGTTTAGAGTATTGCATCCTGCAGTGTCATATGCTGTCATGCACTGGGATTTTGTTTGTATACCCTAGCTGGGCAGAGCAACTGATTGCACATGCATCACCACATATAAAATCAGTTATCTCCAGCATCTCATCTGTGCCAAAGTTTAAAGGCAGTCATACACATGATTACAGTACTGTCAACATCACCAGGGATATGTCAGATCACCAGCAGTGACCTCTACCTCCTTTCTGGAACAGGTGAGCTGACACTAAGCTGCTCTTTCTCACCCCAGCCCCTGCCCAGGTCGTCCAGCATCTGAACCACTGGTAGAAGTCAAGTCATCTAGATCATAGTCAGGAATATATCTTTTTAAGCCACAGAGCCACGTAACACCTTATTAATTTTGCGGTAGTCTGTCTTTTAATGTTCTGTTATGCAAATTCTAAAAGTATAATAAGTGAGTGTGGGTGTGTGTGTGTGCGCGTGTGTGTGCGTGTGTTTCTGTAGTTATAGATAGAAATTTTATATGCAAGGTATATTAATTTGTTCTGTTTATGTATAGTGGTAGCTAGTCTGTTCAGTTGTGCTATCCTAAAATCTAGAATGGCATAATGGTGGATTGTTCCCTTGATGGAATTTAACCTAGAAGCAAGCAAAAATGTTAACAGTAATGGACAGATGTACATTGGAGTGTTTAAATTCCCGTGCCCTAGTGCACAGCAGATTTGTGACCTTTGGATTATGAGGAAGGGTCCATGGAGGAATTTTCTTGGAGATATGTAGAACAGAAGGAAGGAAGGTAATCTGGAGAGTATCCCACAGTTTGATTTCTCAAAGTCTTTTCAGTTTCTAATACCATGACAACAGTGGACCCCCGTTCCTAAGTCAAAGCATGATTAAAGTTCATGATATTAGTATTGCTTCTATCGTTGATGTTCTCTCAAAGTGCTCTTGCAGCACCAACAATGTGCCCAAAATTGACTTCTGAAATTTGTATGGAGTTACATGTATTGGTAGCATATCTAAATATGGCTGTAAATTCTTTTGTATTAGACCTGCTGCTCTTACTATTTTTGGAACTGCCTGGGTATCCTTCTTCCACATTGCGTTTGTTTTTTCCTGCACATCCTGATATTGACTTTGTGTCTGTTTTTATATAAGAAACTGGAGTCACTGGGTGTAGCAATTTCAATGATCAATGCTACTTTTGTCTTTTTTTCGTGGACTTACTATATCTGTTTTTCTCGCATCTGTTTTTTGAATTGTTGGTAATGGGTGATCTCATGTGGTATAAAGTTCTTCATTGTCTATAATGCTTTGTTCATGTTTCCATTGCTTCTCAACTACTTCAATATTGTAGTGTTTGCACATTTCCCCAGTGCAAACGTCTTGCCATGTTATTGTATCTTCAGGTCACAGGCCCTCTGCCAGGAGTGTACCACACCCAGCAGCAAGATGTGCAACTGTTTCCAGTTCTTTTTTTTTTTTTTTTTTGTATATATAAAACCTGCATTTTTGTGCATGTTCAATGAACTTTGTAAACCCACGTGTATATAGTCCGCTGTTCTGGGCCACCTTTATTAACCTTTCTTCTTTTGGTTTTAGTTCACCTCTCTTTAACCATTCCTGCATCAAATCCTGATCGACATGAGGTTGTTCCAGGGAGAGATCTATATTTGCCACCTTTATCATATTTCTTTCCTTAACTGATCATTCTCCTTATATTTTTTTTCTTTGTTTTTTGGCACATTCATTTGCTGTCTGATTTTTGTCTAGTTCTGGTTTAATTTCCTATCCCGCTTGACTTCTGCTAAACCAAGCAGAGAAGACATCTTAACTTCTCCTCGTGTTGTAAAACTTTCACTTTTTGGATCTGGTGAGGTCAGCAAGTATGTGTGCAGTCCCACAACTGATCTGTACATGTTGTCAAATTCGAGGAAGCCCATACCTCTGTCAGAATGATATACACTGATTTTTATATGTTTGATAAACATGAAGCATTTTTCTTGTTTTTCTGTCCAACTGATCCAGTAGCATTTGGGGCCAGTCAATCACCCCAAAACTATAACTTAGAACAGGAAGAATAAATTGGTTTATAGCTTGGACTTTATTCATATTTTTCAAGGCAGATTTCTGTTGTAGTTTTAGTCTTCTAAAGTATTCCTTACTGTGTTTTATTTGCATATGTTTATGTACTGTTGCTAGTCCATCAATTCCCAAATATTTATACACTTCCTCCTGCTCAAGTTCCTTTATATCACATTCCTTTCCCAGAATATTTTCTTGGTGCTGGAACTTTCCTGCTTAAACATTGCCTTTGTACATTTGCAAAGACCAAATGACATTCTTGTGTCATCTGAGAAAGTTTTAACGAATTGCAGTTGTACTTTTGACTCATCTGATAAGAGTTTTAAGCTGCTCACAAAAAGTATATGAGATGTCTTTAAACAAGGTTGTTTTCTGGGAGTCATTGTAACAGTGGTCTGCTCTGTTAAGTAAACAGCTTAATGGGTTTAAGAGCAAGACAAAAAAGCAGCATTGACAAAGAGTGCTTTGTCATGCCTCAACTGCAAAGTGTTTTGCTACTGTTTCATGGTCGCTGTAATCCAATTGATCAATGCAGGAAGTAGACCTGGCCAAAGCCTTCCAACGCTATTCCCCACTCGGGCATAACAGATAAACTCTCATTTAGGCATCGGTCTGTATGTTACCAGATGGGTAGCTAACTGGCTCACTGATAGAACCCACCTAGTCAAAATAGGGGAAGCCACCTCAACCAGTAGACCCGTAACGAGCGGCGTACCCCAGGACTCAGTCTTGGGGCCTCTATTATTTGGGATATACTTTTCTGAGATGCAGGCCAAAACCAGTGGGCTATGGCTGACCATGTTGGGCACTGTCATAAATTCCCCTAGTGATTTGAACATCCTCCAAGAGGGTCTCACCCAAACAAATGACTGTTGCCAGAAACTTGGCCTCAAGCTGAATACCAAAAAATGCATCCTCATCCCTTTTGGGGAGAGTGACATCCCCACAAATGATTACATTAATAACGTCCTAAGCATGCAATCAGCTGTGAGGGATTTGGGCACCCAGGTTGATAGCAACCTGATTTTTGACCACTATGTTGCTTCTGTTGTAAGGAAGGCTTTCTTCATGGCCCACTTCATAAGTAAGGGTATCTCATCCAGGGACAAGGAGGTCATAACATCCCTGTATTATTCCCTTTTAAGGCCCATTATTGAGTACACCGCCCTGTTCAGCATGTACCTCGCAAGGCACATGCAGCAGCTGGTGAGACCACAAAGGTTCCTCACCAGGAGAATCCAGGGCCTCAAAAATCTACCATACACTGATATAGGGTCTGTATCATATGAGCGAATCGCACAAATTGTGAATGCTCATAATATCGAACGTACCAGACCTTGAAGTGCTTTTTCTGAGATCGCGGTACAGTGAAGAATGAGATATTTGCCCTTTCCTCACTGTAGTGCGAGCTCTGTGTTGGTGTATATATTTAGCGGGGGGGGGTGTACAGCCCCCACAATAGGAAGTTAGAGGTCCGGTATGTTGGATATTATGAGTGTTTGAAATTTGTGTGATTCGCTCATCTGATATAGACCCACACAGATAGGCTAAAAGCCCTATCCCTCTACTCAATTTCAAACGGGTTCCACAGAGGTGACCTCTGTCTGGCATACAAGGCAATCTAGAACCCCGCTTTGATAGGTCTGCTGCATATCCGCAAGTCAAGCTCCACTCAAGTAACCCACATGCACAGCCTCAGCCTGGTTTGCGACATCAATCGGATTTGTTAACAGGACAGTTTGTGTCCCAGAGACTGCCCCATCTGTGGAATAGAATCCCTCTCCATGTCAAGCAGAGTACCTCTTTACCCCTTTTTAAGAGCAACCTGGATAACTGGATGGGAAACAGAAAATACATCCCTGGGATTCCACCCATGTCCCTGCTGAACAGAGGTGTTGGGTGCTGACTTATCTAAACATGGGATAAACTCTTGGCTAGACTTATAAGGGCCACAGGGCCAGTAGCCTAGTAACTTCTTATGATCTTCTACATCATTAAGCACTTATTTATCCATGAATGTGGGATGTTGTCAAATGTTTTTATCCATGCTATAATTAGATTCTTCCCCTTTTTACAGTTCTATGTTGTGGTTTTATTTAGCATCAAATGATCCTTCTTTCCATAAAACCTTCTTTTGTTACAGTTTTATACTACTGTATTGATATAACTGATTTTTTTCTAAATGACTATAAACTCAGTCAGCATCGGTTCCAGTATCCAGTGTATAGTTTGTATATCATTGGAAGGCAAGTTTATTGGTCTACTCTTTTTGGGATGGCATGTAGGTTCACTTTTAAGGAGGAGTATTGTTTTTCCTGTTAACTAGGTCAGTGTTCATTCAGGATCTGCTTATAAGTAATTATTACTCGGGGCTAAATCTCTGTGTAAAGATGTTAATACTTTTATCCAAAAGTTAGGTACTGTGTCTGGACCAGGGATTTTCCAGTTAGGAACTTTTCTTAGTGTTATTTCATGCGGGAGGGGACCTGTGCCTTGATAGAAGCCAGATGGACTTACTACTACTGAGTAGCAATGAAACTGCTTCTTGTTCCCTTTTGCTGGAATTAAAGATGAAGCTTCTTTGTTGATCCCTGTTGCTGGAATTTGGAAGAGAGCTACTTCGCTGTCTGTTGGTCTCTTATGTTTTACTTTTGCCAACTGCTCTGCAAGAGCCCTGTTTAGAAGGGAACACTGTAGCCAAGTGCAAAAGTTTGCTGTGTTTTGAAATAACCTGCCTGAAAGGTGATTTTATTCATGGTGGACCACAAACGTATTTGTTTGATATGAACTACATTTCTCTTCTAAACTCTGTTTACTTGTCAGTAAATGTGATTATTTTTTAAGTCACAAATCTCACTCCAGTGACTGCTTTTTTGTCACTACCAACTTGATGGTAGACTAACACTGCAAAAGTTATCTCAGGAAAGAATTTACCTTTCTTTTTTTCTTTACTTCTTACTTATACAGACCTATTTCTTAGAATCTTGTCTTTAATTTTCTTCTTGACACTGGCAGAAATAGGCTCAAAATACTACATTCTCATTTACCTTGCTTAGTTCACAACATTTACTATTCACTTTGATGTTCTTCGTGTTTCACTGTTGCAGTCATTAGATTTGGATAATCTGCTGGCAGGTTGCCCTCAGTTGGCCTGATTAACAAAGTCTTGGGTCCTGCATCGGTTGCTGTCCCTTCTTCCATGACGTCAGGTCGTCAGGGGTATAAAATATGCAGCCAACGCCATTACATCAGTCTTTCTTGCCATGTGGTGCCCGAAGCAGAAGCAGTTCGCAAGTGCCGGTCAGCAGACTCCTGAAAATTTCATTTTCGAGTTTCAGAACCGAAGTCTTCAACTTAAAGCTAAGTACCCCGTTGGGGAAACTTTTTCTTGCTCCTTACCAATGTCAGTAAAAGTTAATAATTGCATTACTTGTGGAAAGCAAATACCTCATAAAGGTTTTCATTCGTACTGTATTCCTTGCCTAGGCCCTGACCACGACATACCTTGCTGTCAGTTTTGTGCTTTATTTAATCAGCGCAATATCCGTCGTCTGTATATTTTGCCTCTAAATATATTGGTTCTTGGTTTAATTACCCAGAAATGTCGTCGGTTAGCCATCCGACTACCGGGATTCTGAAAAATCGCAAAGATAAAGACAGAGACAGGCCGCCGAGGTCCAAAATTGCCAACGATGCTTCTCCTTAGTCAGTCGCCAGTTTGCTGGTACTCAGTGAGGCGCTTTTGCAGCCCCTGTTACCCGGTACTTCTGATTCGCAGGCCACTACTGAGACCCATTCTGAGTCCGGTATGCCGCAAGATGCTTCACCTATGGAACCCGCGGATGTCTCTACCTTGGATGAGTCTGGAGCCGCTGTGCAGGCACCGGCTTCTGAGGGTGTATTCAGGCCTACAGACACCCCCCCCCCCCAAGAGGCCTAGGGCTGAGGTTGATTATGAATCTTCTGATCAGGATTCTGTTTCTTCTGACTCTTCTGATGACCTGGATTTGTCCATACCTACTTATGAGGATTCTGATGCAGAGAATTCCATTTCCTCTGCTTCCCCTCCTGAGGATTTTTCTTGTGGGGAAACTTTACATACTTTAAGGGAGCATTTCCACTGGGAAAGCCAGGAATTTTCTGATTCAAAAAAGAGGCTTAGGGATTTCCTTCTTCTACCTCAGCATAGGCCTTTGGCTATACTTCCTGTTCTAGACATTGTTGATTCCCTGCCTCCGGCTCCTAGTAAACCTGACGGATACTACAGGGTTCCTGAGTCCCAAAAGTTCCTTTTCAAAAATCCTGTTGCATATCCAGAAACTAGGGACCCAAGGGCATTAAGGTTTCTACTGCTAAAAATCCTACCCCTTCTGATAGAGACTCCAGGGCACTGGATAGATGGGGTAAAAAGGTTTATACTTCTGCAACCTTGGCAATCAGAGCTTTAAACTGCCAATTTCATATGTTAAAATATCAACAGCATATTATTGGACTGCTTAAACAGAAAATGATGATGATTCCTGACTGTGTGGAAAATAAAGATTTACAGGCTTTAATGCATTCTGCTGAACAAGTTGGAAAACATACTTTGTAGTGTGGCTTTGATTCTTTAGAGGCCTCCTACAGGGCTGCTGTTACTGGGTCTGTGCTTAAAAGGCATGCTTGACTTAAGGAGCAATCTTTGCCTGATCATGTTAAAGCTAAATTGTTGGATGTTCCTTTAAATCAGGACCGCCTGTTTGGCAATAAGGCTGAAGAAGTTCTAAAAAAAGATGGAAGGTAAAGCTAAATCTATGCAAACTGTTAAAGATTTCTGACAAGTGCAACCTCCAGGATTTAGTAGGCACTGGCCTACTAAGAACTGGTCCTTTCCAGCCCTTTCCAGATCCTCTCAAGCCAAACCCAGACACAGCAAAAACCAGTGGTTTCAGTCCCAGGGGACTCTCAGAACTAAGCAGTGGGGGGCCTCCACTTCCAAATCTGGAAATAACAAGACAACCCCCCTATAGTAAACAGTCTCAATGACTTTCTTTTAAAATTACCAAGCACTTATCTTTTAACCGTCCCTCTGGGGGGAAAGATTGCTCTTCATGCAAAGAAATGGGAACTCATAACCCAGGACATATGGGTTTTAAATATAGTGTCCCAGGGATACAGATTTCATTTCCACACATTGCCAACACCAAACGGGTGGCCAGACCTGCCCCCAAATCAATGGGCAGAGACCCAAAAACAGGTACTTTCCCTCTTAAGCATGGGGGTATTTCAGCTGGTACCAGAAGAGAAGAGACAAGGTTTCTATTCCAGGCTTTTTCTGGTACCCAGAAAAGACAAATCATGGTGTCCAATCCTGGACCTGTCTACTCTAAACACCTTTCTGGAGATTCCAAAATTCAAGATGCTGACTCTTCCCCAGTTACTTCCTATGCTAGGCAAGGACTTCTTCTTGGCAACTCTGGATTTAAAAGAAGCATACCTTCACATCCCAATCAGGGAATCTTGCAGAAGATACCTACGCTTCAAAGCAGGCTACTTGCATTATCAGTTCTCTGCACTGCCCTTTGGCTTGTCTACTGTGCCCAGGGTATTCACAAAGTGCCTGGCTCCAGTTATTGCATTTTGCAGGCAAAGAAATATTCAAATATACCCATACCTGTACGATTGTCTAATTCAGGCAGAAAACCAGGGCATACTTCTAAATCATCTAGCATTTGTAAAAAGGGTTCTAACTTGTCTGGGGTACACCATAAACGAAAATAAATCACAACTGGTACCCTGTCAACAGATTACATTCCTGGGTGCAAGCTTGAATACAACTGCCCAGATGGCTTTCCTCACGCCAGAGAAGCAAATTCATTCGATAACTTACTTCAAACAAGTGGCCACAAAAACCCTGCTATATCTGCAAGACAAATACTGCAAGCCTTGGGGTTCATGGCCTCCTGCATTCTTTTAATTCCATATGCAAGACTGCATGTGAGGAAACTACAGTGGTATCTAAAAAGTCTATGGAGTCAGCATTGTCACAGCCTGGAAACAATGATTCCTATCATACCGTGCCTACACCTAGAGTTCCTATGGTGGGCAGAAGCCTGCCACCAAAACAAGGGACTACCATTCATACTACCCCCTGCTGCCCAAACCCTAACTACAGATTCATCAGACTATGCATGGGGGGCTCACCTTGCAGGGAAGTGCATTCAGGGCAAATGGAGCCCAAATCAAATGCACCTACATATCAATCAAAAAGAAATGTTAGCTGTACAGAATGCTCTGACAGCCTTCAAGGACTACATTCTTCCAGGACAACTAATGGTAAAGATGGACAATACCACGGTTATGTGGTACATAAATAAGGGGGATACACATTCCTACCCCCTATTTAGACTAGCCATGGCATTGTGGAACACAGCCTTGAGCTACTAAATGCATCTACAAGCTCAATTCCTGCCAGGAAAATTGAATACACTGGCAGACAGACTAAGCAGAAACCTCATGGACCCACACAAGTGGAAACTGGAACCATGGATTTCCAGCATGTTGACAAGTGAACGTAGGAGCCCAGACATGGATCTATTTGCCTCCCCCCAGAACTACCAGTTGGACAAGTTTTGCACAAGGACTCCCCACAAACAAGCCTGGAAAGTGGATGCTTTGTCCTAGAGCTGGAAAAACCTTCCTAGAGCTGGAAAAACCTATCAGTCTATGCCTTTCCCCCTCTTCGTCTGCTCTCCAAAGTTCTACTAAAAGTCAAACAGGACAAACCAAGGATGATTTTGATTACTCCAGACTGGCCGCGCCAACACTGGTAACCCCTCCTGTGCAGTATGTCGCAAATGTCTCCATGGCACTTGCCTCAGACCCCTTCCCTGCTGTCTCAGCAGGAGAATCAAATTCTGCACCCTCAGCTTCTAACATTGAACCTTGCAGCCTGGCTAATCACTTAAATTCACCCTTATCATCCCTCAGCAAACCTGTGATGGATGTCATCTTGGAGGCGAGGAGAACTAGTACTAGAAAATCTTATGCTGACAAATGGAAAAGATTCTGCACCTGGAACCAATCTTTAGGGATGAGCACAGCAACGCCCAATTTACCTCAGATTTTGCAGTACTTAACTAAGATGCTTCACAAGGGCCTGTCTTTTTCCTCCATTAAAATCCATGCCTCAGCTATTTCAGCTCACTATGACACAGAACCCACCCCTCTTCTTTCATCTTCTGCTCAAGCAGTATCTCAGAGGGGCAAAAAACTTGAGACCACCCAGGAGAGCTCCTACCCCTGCCTGGGACCTTAACTTTGTTTTGGAGAAACTCACTCTACCTCCTTTCGAACCAGCTGCTACTACAGACTTAAAATTTCTTTCTTGGAAAACAGCCTTCCTTTTAGCAATCACTTCAGCTAGAAGGATATCTGAATTACAGGCCCTTGTGGCAGTGGAGCCTTTCATCATCTTTCATGTGGACAGGGTATCACTCAGGACCAATCCATCCTTCATGCCCAAGATGGTTTCCAGTGTGGCTCTTAATCAGTCCATTCATTTGCCAACCTTCTTCCCGAATCCACAGAACAAAGGGGAACAGATTATGCATTCCTTGGATGTGCACAGACAACTAAGATTCTACTTGGATAGGACTAAATCTTGAAGAAAATCTGAACAATTGCTGGTAGCATTTGCTGCAGGGGCAGCGGGTAAGGCTGTTTCAAAACAAACCATTTCTAAAAAGATAAGCCATTGCATTCATTTCTGCTATAAGCACCATGGAAAACATATCCCCCAGGGGATCAGATCTCACTCCACTATGGCTGCATCTACTTCTGAAGCCTTTCTCAGAGGTGTTCCTACCAGGGATATCCTAGAAGCTGCTTCCTGGAGTTCTGTACATACTTTCACCAAGCACTGTCATTTACCAATTTTCTCTAAATCCAGAGCTGGCTTTGCCACTGCTGTCTTACAGTGCCTTATAGCTGGCCCTTATGCTGTATAAACTCCTCCTCCCAACCATAGCTTTGGGAATCTTCCCAAATGTAATGACTGCAACAGTGAAACATGAAGAACATAGTACAGTTGTGTACACTTACCATAAATGTAGATGTTAGAGTGTATTCACTGTTGCAGTCCTGGTTACCCTGCCTCCAGCCCCCTAGTTTTTTTTCTGACTATATCTCTACTTTCCTTTACTAGGCTTAAAAGCCTTTTTGGTGTATTTGCTTTTTGTTGGAGGTATACCTTTGTGTTTTTTGTGTTTATTTGCTCTCCATTGGGGGGGGGGCACCTGACATCTGGGGCAAGAAAAACTGATGTAATGGTGTCGGCTGCATGTTTTATACCCCTGATGACCTGACGTCATGGAAGAAGGGACAGCAACCGATGCAGGACCCAAGACTTTGTTAATCAGGTCAACTAAGGACAACCTGCAAGCAGATAAACCAAATGTAATGACTGCAACAGTGAATACACTCAAACATCTACATTTATGGTAAGTGTACACAACTGTACTTTATAAGGATCCTCACTTAAGTACTCTCTCTCTCTTTTTTTTTGTGCCCTGTTTATTTCTCTGCTAACATTTCTTAAAGCCTGTTTGTAGACTTATTGACTAATTTCTTGTACTAATTGTTACTTTACGGTTGGGACTGGAGCTGACTTTTTGATCCAGTTGGGCCGTTTTGCCAGTATTCTGCCTTGACCTTTTGAACATTGCCCTCCCATATTTCTCTGCACTTCACCTAGTCAAAGATCTCATTAGTTGCATCTTGCAGGTATTAGTTTAAATATTGTGATTGGTCTGTCTGTAGCTTAATTTTAGCAAACTTAAGCCTAGACTCCTTTTGATACTTAGGCGGCTGTCTAGCTTCTCTTTTTCTTAGCATATGTAGGTGTATAACAAAAATTTTTCTTCTTTATTTTTTTTTTCACTGAGAACTCTTTTGACTGTGTTGTACTAGTAGTTTTCTCTTTTTGGTATTTTGTAGAGCTAGTGTTAACAAAAAAAAAGTTTTGAAAAGTGTGTCAAGAGTGTCAAATGTAGGCAAAAAAAAACCTACCACAATATCCCCATGAGTGTTGCCATTTTTTTTGGAGCCAAACCACTTTTATGTCGACTACAAGATTTGTCAAGGGTTCAAATCCGGAGTCCTTGCAGATTGGTGCAATAAGTTAAAAATAAAAGGCCTTTTCCCACCAGGTTCTCCGAAGGTTGATGAGGAGGAGGATAAGGAAAGAGGACAGGATGGATACATCAGCAGGGATTCATGGAAAAGGAAGGCTCAGGATTCTCTCTCCTGCCCAAATTCAAAAGTTTCTTGGCTCTAGGGAAAGGACTCCTATTAATCTTCAACCTCGACCATGGCAGCTAAGTCTCCATTAAAGATTTTTGCTATTAGAGACAAGTCCCTTCCTCAGATTCCTAGTAGGCATTCATCTGAAAGAGAACTTTCAGTATTC
This sequence comes from Protopterus annectens, assembly GCF_019279795.1. Lineage (NCBI taxonomy): Eukaryota > Metazoa > Chordata > Ceratodontiformes > Protopteridae > Protopterus > Protopterus annectens. The sequence continues at coordinate 1,751,960,456 of NC_056744.1, read as the reverse complement.
ATTTCTTCAAGACTTCCTTCTGTAATGGCATTTAAATTCTTCAAGGGTACAACTAAAGCAGATTTTGGAGCCCATGATGGAGGCATTTCTTAAGACCTTGTTAGAATTGGTCATCATCTCATTCCTTTCTGCACCTAAAGTGGTTCAAGTTGGTCACTCCTTTCACCATTACAAGTTCTTTCCCTGGCTTCTATCTTTGCAACAGTGATTTTGGAGCCAATACCCTCCCAGATCCTGTAACATTGGCTCTGATACATTCTTCCTCAAATCCAAAATCTTCGGATAACTCACTTGACCCATGGCCTTCAGGATTGAGTGAGTCTTGACTGCGACCACTCAGTGCCAGGTGTTCGACTCCATATTGTTTGTGGACCTTTTTGGTGTTGGAGTCTTTGGCCTTTGAGCTGTTGATTCTGGTCTCCAGCTCAGACCCTTCTGGCTCCATGGTGCCAGAAAGTCAGTCTTTGGCCCCAGTCACCACTTTTTTTACAGAGAATGTCTGAACTCCAAAGTTAGACTCCCAAGTATCAGTGGATTCCAGTTCAGCATTTGAAGTCATGGTGACGTTTCCTCACAATCTCCTCCTGAAGCATGCTGCAGGGCTTACTTTGGCCATGGCTTCACTCTCAAATGCCCATCCACCTTTCCCTAATCCCCCATTTCATGATAACTAGATATAGAACAAATAGGATGTCCTCAAAGAAAATGCCACACTGCTGTAAGACTCTTCAGGGGACTCATCTCAGTCACAGTCTGAGATCTCCAGGAAGAGAATGTGTAAAATTAGATACGTGGACAACCCAAGTGAATTTCCCACCTCAGACATAAACTTGAAGGATCAAGAGGTTTCCTCACAAATAAAGGGAATCCTGGCCCTTCTAATCAGTCTCTCAAGATGAGGAAGACATCTTTAAATCATATGGTTCTGCACTCTCTGCCTCTTGGGTGATTCTTCCCCTGGACACTCTCATGGACTTGGACACTAGGAGGGCATGACCCTGACATTACAGAAGCTGTACCCAAAAGCCTGACACTAAATTGTGCCCTTCTAAAAATAGGCAGTTCTGGTCTAAGTTTCTGTTGTCTCCATGATCATTGCAACATATTTTATTTTCTTGTTTAAGTTTTAGTTTATCATAGTTGATTAGGTAACCATTCATAATTAGTGTAAGTTGTGACACATTTGATTGCATTATGTAATTAAGGATGGGATTTTAACTGTTTAAGTGGAGTGTTTAATTATGGGTGTAGTTCTGAAGAAGTTCCTGTAGTAATTGTAATGGAATTAAAGAGCTTAACTTTTTAAACTTTTAAAACTTTTTAATGTTCTTGTCGATTTATTTTAATTTTGGAAGTCCGTGAACATTAAAGTTTTCTGTGGTTGACTTTTAAGTGTGTGATTACTGGAGCTGAGTCATCTAGCAGCTCTTGTCTTTGATTATTTTACTTCTCCTGTACTATTCTGAGTTTATCATTGCAGCAGCCACCAAAAAGGAGCTCTCTGTAGAGTCTTCATCTGTCCTCCTTCCCAATAGAGAATCTAGGATGGTAGACAAAATGGGGAAGGAAACTTATGCCTCGGGTATGTTTGCCTTGAAGGTGTTAAATTACTTAACTGACATGAATCTCTTCCAAAGGGACTTGGCTTATTAAGCATAGTTTTTGTGAATTAGGCCCCTGATTTTCTTAGTAAGAAAGCATTGTGGGTGTCCTAGTTGCGTTAAATGTTTGGACAGCTACATACCAAAAGGGGTATTATACTCATTGATCGACCTGATGAGTATGACATATAGTGGAATGATCATGTCCTTGGACCGGACTTCATAACCTTAGTAATAAGCTGTGCAATTAAAAAAACAACCAAACACTTTCTTGTAATAGTGTATATGTTGTGATCAAAGGGCTAGTTAGTTGCCTGCATAAGGTCCCAGGTCCTTAACTACTGGATTCATTTTCAGGGGTATGTTAATATGATAAACAATGGACTTCTTGCTTGCTGAAGGATACTAATATACATTTCTTGGCATTCAGTTTTAGTTCCTGGTTTTGACATCCGCTATTGATTTATGAAAGGGCCTCTTGGAGGATCTTGGTGTCTTCTCTGAAGTTTATGATAGCACCAAGTTTACAGTTGTCTGCAAACTTTGTTAGCCATAAACCCTTAATAGTATTCTTGACCTCTGAGAGTTAAATGCCATGAGTTGTAGCCTAAGTTCTGAGCCTTGGGTATACTACTTGTGACAGATATTTTGGAGCATGTAGTGCAGCTAACCCTAATTTCCTTAGTTCTGTTTGTGAGCCAGTTATGTAGGGATTAACATTTAGCTGGGATAGGTTATCTGTGATACTCGAGTGTGAGATGATGACGAGACACCTTTGCGAGGTCTAGATTTACAGTCTGCACAGATTTGCCGTCTTCCATTAATTCAGTACCTTTTTCAGAGAAGTCAGTCGGGATCTGCCCTTAACAAATCCTAAGTGGCTTGAGTTGAGAATTGTTCGATTACCTATGTCCTTATTTATTAATTCCATAATGGGTTTTCCATGGCCTTACAGATGAGGCTGCTCAAACTTGGGGTCTGTAATTTCCTCGGCCATTGACTCCTCATCTTTGTGTACTGGGGATGACAGTTGCAGTCCTCAGTTTGTCTGGAAAAAAGCCTGTTTGGAGGCTGACATTGAATGCCTGGGGGGGACCGACTAGTAAGCAGCCTGATATGTTATCCAGCCCCACAGATGTAGTGTTCCTGGCTTTGGATACTGAACTGAGGACCTGTTCAAGGGAGATGTAGATGTGCGTATGAGATCTGTGAATATAAGAGGGGAGAGGGGGTGAAGTTAGAGATAAATTTATCTTCTAGTAGATTGTCTTTATCTTATTGGTCCAGGTGTTTGATATCACTTACTTGTTGCTCTGTACAGCCCTGAGCATCATTTGTAAGATTTTTAACATAGTTATGGAAGGCTTTATTGTTGTCCTTTGCCTGGGTGGCAATTTTTACCTCCTATCTGGCTTTGTTTGATTTGGTGAAGGTCCATTGTCCCTTTTTAGTTTAGTAAGAGCTCATTTTTGCATCCGAGAGTTACATTTATTGTAACATGCAATGAGTTTTTTTTTTATTCTAGCACATGTTTATATTTGGGTTCCAACTTGGGGGGTATTTTTGAATTTGACATTGCACTTGCTTCGGAATGGGACAGATGCATCTATGCAGCTATTCACGTGTGTGTAAAATTTAGCAGTAAAGGATTCTGCATAACCAGTGGGGTTGTGGAGTTGGAAGAATATAGCCAGGTGATTGCTCAGTAGATTAACCTTGGCATAATCTCTGAATACAAAGGTATTGGAGGATGCTTCTATCTTCTGGCTTCAGTTTTAAGGTGAATGTGACTGATTTGTAGTCCAATTTGTCCAGGAAGGAAGTTACAGTTGGGAATAGAGTTGTCCTATATTGGTTTGGTCCAAGTCCAGGTTTTTATCGCCTCTGGCTGGGATGTGGTCTAGCTGGTCCAGATAGTTTGTATTGATGAAGTACAAAAATCTTTGGACATACACGTTAGATGTTGTATTCACAGTAAATGGAGGGGTTGTTGAAGTCCCCTCGAAGAATGGTGTTTGGCTTAATGCATAGGGAATCTATACTAATTGGGTAGAAGTTATGTTCTGAATGAGATCTAGAGGTGTTCCTGTAGTTAGCCATGATGCGTTAAGGGGTCTTCTTAATGGTAAACTGGATGTGGATATCTTGTCTAACTAGCCCGGAGATGAAGTATTTTTGCAAATGTAGAAGTACCGCCACCTTTAGTGGTTTCATCCAGTCTGGTGGACCTGAATGTGTGGAAGGTATTGAAATCCTGCACTGATGGGATGCTCTCAATGGTCTTCAACCAGGTCTTCATAACAGTGCATGTAGCAGTATTTTCCAGGGCATGTAGCAGTATTTTCCAGGGTAAGGAGTGGAGTGTTTTTGTTTTTTTAAAGGCTCCTAGCATTGAGCAGCAATACCTTTATGTAATCCAGCTTCTTTGTTGTTATGTTAGAAGCTTTTGTGGACTGTTGTCATCTTAAAAAGGCACTTAAGGGGCAGACAAATTTTCAGCCAATGTATGAAAACCTTGGGGGGATAGGTAGGCCATCCCAGGAAAATCACTTAGAATTGTCTGCATCTTCTACCAGACTGATACTATATTGGACCCCCTTTGAAGAACACTAGAAGCTAAGCCAATTATTGAAGTGAATAATCTTTTGTTCATGTTGCAGCATCATTCTTGGTGATGGTAAAATGCTGATCACAGTTAGGTTCATACCTGCCTTGAGCACATATGCTGAGATCCTCATAATATCTCTCTTTATATAGTTCAGGGAGCTATGTCTCAAGTCATTTACACCCACATGTACTGTGAATATGCTAAGTGTGTACTTGTTGGTGCAAGGACTTGAAAACCTGTGTGTTGTGGTGAATCCCAGCAGTTGGCCATGAGCCACAATATCTCGCAATGAAGTCACCTATGACTAGGATGCTGGATTGTGTGATGGTTTGCCTTATGGGCTTATGAATTGAGACACTGTGACAGTTTGTATTTTTCAAGTTGGGTGCTGCATGTGCCGTATGTTTTTTCAGGTTGGTGAGGGTATTTGTTTCTTAGGTTACATTAGGAAATATTTGTGATTTGTTAGGTTACCTATACAGTAGGCTCAGTAGCTAACTTGAGAATACAATTGTTATTTTTTGTGTAACCAAGGGTTATACTTACACATAGTAGCTACATTTACATTCAACTGAGATTATGTTAACAAATTATATTTGTGTGTGATCTGTCTGTAATGAGGCATATTGACATGTAGAAGGAGGTTTCTCGCTGTGACCAGCAGTTTTGTAAATTGCCTTAATTAGCTTTAGTGTGCAGCCAGGGTGTACAATTAAATGCTATTATCAGGTTTCTGTATATAAGTAGGAGTGCCGTAGCATATGGTAACAATTTATTTTCTTTAATCAGGAAGGTGGTAAGTGTGCAGTTTTCTTCTTCATCCAAGGAGCCTTCGTGATGAGCCAAAGCCTATAGTTGTCTTACACTTAAGATAAATTCTTTTAGTCAGGTCTGTCTCTCTGTTTGTAATTCATCTGTTATCAAATGTTTACAGCACTCAAGCATCATGTTCTTTATGTAAAGATTTTTATTGCTTTTCATGTTTTCCACATAGGTTCGTTTAGAGAAGATCAGACAAGCAGATTCCCTTGAAGTTGTTCAGAATATTATGGATGAGGCCAAAGTGCGTAATGTCACTGAACTCAAGGACACCTGAGGGTTATCGAGCAGTAGAGAAGAGACAACAAAAGAATGTTTTGCCGTGCCCTTTTAGCTAAGCACACTGAAATGAATTTTATTTTTCTAAGCATAAATAACCAGGAATTTTCTACAACATTTTTGCTAGTGAAGTTTTTACCTAAATCTCAGGTAGAAGAGTGGCACTATATCATTGTTAAGAAAAAGCCACATTTCCATAATTGTGACAACAGGCTGCTGAGGTGTGTCACATGTTTAGCAGCGGAATTTAGCGGACAGACAAGGCCGTTCACTGTGGTAACAGTAAGGAATATTGAAAGTTTGCTGTGGAATTTTCTGCGCTGAAGAACTTTCACTTACAACATAACTGAACAGTACAGTTGCATTTGTTCTGCAAAATGCAGAGTGCAGCAGCCTCCTTCTATATGAATTACAACACCTTGCAGACTGAAGAACTTGCCTTTTGATGAGATAGCAAGCACATATCCTTTCTGTTTGTTCAGTTGGATGTTTACAATCCTGTGACAAAATCTGTCTTAGTCCAGTTTTTCAGATTTGCTAGAACCATCCCATTTCCTGTGTTACTTTCATTTGCTTCCTGTTGCAACAGATTTGACAGCTTGTACACTTAATCATTCAGTGTCATACAGAGTAAGCAGTAACCTGCATATTATCACTGTTCTAGCTAAACTGTCTTGCGTTAGGAGTGATGCAGCTCTTTATACCCCTTGAAGCCTTCTGTCTCTCTCTCTCCACCACAAATTTCAAAAAATACCTTCTCTTATGTAGTAGAATCTTACCTAGAGATGGCCTCTCCTCACCATTTAGAAGGAGCATCAGTCTTTTTCTGACATGAAGTCTGTGGTTGTTATGTACCCTGGCATTATGTAGGAATATAAGAATAATACTTGCCAAGCAGTCACAGGTATCATAAGATGGTTAGCCATGCTACCCATGCAGGCAGGCATCCACAGGTATCACAAGATGGCTGGCTAGCCATGCTACCCATATAGGCAGGCAATCACAGGTATCATAGGATGGCTAGCCATGCTACCCATGTAGGCAGGCAGTCACAGGTATCATAAGATGGTTAGCCATGCTATCCATGTAAGCAGGCAGTCACAGGTATCATAAGATGGCTAGCCATGTGCTTCCCAGATAGGCAGACAGTCACAGGTATCCTAAGATGGCTAACCGTGATACCCATATAGCTTCTTTATTTCATGTTGGGTAGCAAATCCCCTTATATTACTTCTGAATTGCGCCATTTATTCCACAGTGCACACTGTAATTTGTACCCCAGATTTTCCACCTCGGTCTCCACTGTCGCAGATAACATAGATGCTGAACCAACACAGTACCATAAGGTACACACATCATCTGTCATAAAGCACAGTGGATAATCTGCCAGTTTTATCTCCTTTGATTAATTTATGATGAAGAAAGTGGAGGCCCTCTAATTATGAACTGTTTAATGCAAAATTTTCAGCAAATCTCTCTACATGTGAAATGACTTGCAGCACTCCCTTGTCATGATTTTATTCGTAGTATTGTAATGAGTGCAGCTCATTTTTCTCACTTTACCACTCTAGGCAGAAACCCATAGACTGGAGTCATGCTGACAGACACTTTCTTCTTTCTGTGATTTATAGGAAGGTGAAGCAGCAATCTTGTTTTAAGAGTTGTTTTGAGTGTTACTATTTTGCAAGCTGCTGATCTTCAAAACTTCTGAAGATGAATGTGAGGTAACTGTTGTTGACACTGGATTTTTGCTGCTGCTAGATTTCCTGCAGAGAGTAAATGGTTTACCTTTTCCCTGCTCTTGAGATATGTACTGTAATGGAAATTGAAGACCATTTATTATTGTTGTCTGAGACAGCCTGTTAGTTAATGATACAGTCAAGAATATTGTACTTTTATATACTTATTTTCACATTGCTGTATTTATATGTGAGATATATATAATGTGGTTTGCGGTGTGTAACAAACTAAGGCAGGTTATTTGCCACAGTATGCTGCTGATTGAGGGATAGTGATTCTGCAAGATCCCATACATACTGTGAATACTGTCTCTGTCTTCCATACATTTTCCTGTTTTATCTTAATTGATATCTGTATGGTGAAGACTGCAGAGCTGGAAATAATGTGGTCATATTTTACAGCACTGACCCAAGTAAGCTTGAATGCAGCTGGCAATTCTTCCTCAGTCTTGCAATTTTTATTTATTTTTAGTTGTCTAAAGACAAAACTGATACTGTGCAGTCCTTTTCTTAACTTTTTTTTTTTATTTATTTTCAAAATTAATGAGGTTGTAGACAGCTGTGTGTTAGCCTGTCTTGAATAACCGATATACTGAATAACAGATAACTGTGACAGAGGCAAATGTTAATACTGAATTTTATATCTGGAGTTCTGGTTAGTTCATTTTACAGTAACACTTCAGTTTACAGTAACACTTCATCTGGATGTGTTCTGATTGTGAACACACTAAAATAGACGCTGTATTTTGAGCAAGGTTTTCAAAAGGATTTGCTGGTGGTCAGGTTACGTAAACCTCTGCATTATGTTGTATTATTTCTTTTGTTGACTTTTTCTCTGTTTTTGCCATTAACTGAGACTCGAATTATTTTGCTTGTAATTGAAGCTGTTGGGGTATGCGAAAATGAATGTCAGAAGTTCGACACAGAACGAAAAGAGGCATTCCGTTTTACTGTATCTTTGTGTTAAGCATCTGTTATTTGTTTTTTCTAATACTGTTAGGAGTTTAAACTTTTGGAGAAGCTTTTTGAGAAGGTAGGGTTAATGGTTCAATAATATTTTCAATAGTATTACTGAAGGATTTTTATCTGTTAGTGCCAGCAGTGTAGTGGTTAGCTAGAAAAATTGTTAATTATAACACCGGGGCCTTTAAAATTGTGAGTGTTGAGGTCTGAGATGGTCTTGTAGTGTCTAGTTATTTTCCATGTTACTGAAGAGCACATGAATTTGCTTTGCAGTTAATAGGTGAGGATGGGATGTCACTATTGTACTATCTGTGATTTTCTTTTCTGTCAGTCTTGTTCGCTGTTGGATGCTAACTGCTCAAACTTATGGCGATGTGTAATACAGTTAGCATTACAGAACCAATGTATTTCATTGGCGGAAATTTCATTCCGTATGTACTATTAAACAAAATATGCAGAGCTGTTATGATTCCCTGCAGTAATGAGAACTGCATCATGCAATGAAACAGCCTTTTCCCCCTCCAGAACAACAAGGCATAAAGGTAATGCAACTTTAATGATGTGTAACGGCAGTTCCTTGGCCGAATTACTTTTAATAATCATCACATTTTCTGCAAAGCAGCTCCAAAACTGTACCGTCATTGCATCATCAGTTAGAGTGTAGTAATGTTTTACCATGGGGCAGATAGCAGTATGGTGTATCAGCGGTAAGAGTATGGTAATGGGAACATTGCAAAAATCAGTGGGTACTGTAAGCTTTAACAATGAAGACTGTTTTTCTCCTGAAGTGATATTAGAAAATAAATTCTCAGTGAAAGTTAAGTAGTATCCACTCATGCTTCTGCATTATGCATATTCCATTTGTACAAAATATGAGCAGTACTTTGTTTTATATAGCCATTCTTATTGTAGGTACTGCCAATCACAACTGTTTTATCTGACTGAAAGCATAAGAGTGCAGAGGAATGCGAGTATATTCTACCAGGTTCTAATTTGCATCACTGTAATAGTTATTTTGGAGGGGGGGGTTAGCACAAACAACTTCCTCAGATACCAGTGATGGTGTAATAGTTCTGAGAATGGTCTGATTTTCACTGTTGTGTAGCTATTAACATCCCCACATTGTTCATAGGTGTGTACTAGGCTAATGGCGTTGGAGCCTTTACAAGCCTAGCCAAAAAATAGTAGACTAGTGTCATATGATAGCTAGCTGTATCCAGAGACTTTATAGAGTTATGATTTGATGCGTGTGTGTATGCGCATGACAGTAGGACTGGGTTATCCCTTTCTGATTGATGAGAATGTTTATATAGAAAACTGACACCTGAATCCGTTATCTGGCTGACTAATAGTGTAAGAGATACTAATGGTCAAATAAAAAAATGAAAACAGGACAGTGCACTTTTTTTCTCACGTAACATTTGTGAAGTGGTGGACAGTAATAGTGAAAATGGAAAGCAGGCAGAAATGTAGCTATATTCCAAACAGAGCAGTAATAAAAGCAAAAACTGTGAGTTTTGATGGTTTGAAGCTTGACTGTTCTGCTGTTCATACCTTGTGCGCCTTTTGTCACCTGGCTTACAGAATTTTTGTAGCATGTTTAATGTTAGAAGTTCCTGTATTCTCCACTTTTTGTGCAAACTGATTCAGGGATTCTTAGTCAGGTAATAGTTACTTTTCTGTGTCAACAGAACCCATCACAGTGCAGTGTAAACAGCCTAACTGGTGTCAGATTTCAGAATTCTTCAGTGACAAGATTCAGGGTCCAAAGCACAGGATCTCCCGTACATCTAAATTCTATTAGAAGAGCCCCCACCCTGCAGGATGACACTGCTCTGACCACAGAGTTAAGCTCTTAACTGGCAGAGCCTTCATAGTAGCTCTAGTTGCAGCGTTCCAACACTGTTTAATCACTTAACATGGATTAGGACCCATCTGGAAACTTTGCTTCACTTCTTCACATCTTACTTGCTTCCACCATCGTCATTGTTGATACAAATTCCTCTTGTGTAAAGAGAAGAGTCTGCACTATAACATTAAATCCTTTCTTGTTTTTCTGAAATTATGCCTGCATTTAAATCAGTAAAATGCGTGAAGGCAGGCAAATTCACTGTTTGCAGGCTTCCCTAAGATGATGGCTGTAAAAGATCATATATTCTTTTCCTGGTCTGTATATGTTCACCTGTTGTAAGGATGTGTGATATTTGTGTTTGTAACGTGCTGCCAGAAACATTACCTTTATTGTAACTGAGGTAGAACCTCTTGACTTTTGATACGTATTAGATTTGAAGCACTTACTGTGTGCCTTGGCCATTTTTCCTACGCATCATGTACGTTTCATTAACTGTGGTAGAAGGAATGCTTTTGGAATTCTGTTTAAATCCCTTGGTCTTCTTCCTTGTCATCCTGTGTGTGTGCTGTATTTATCTGGGGAAATATAAAGTCCGTGTCAAAAGCATAATGATACTTGTTCTTTGTTTTGGGCAGCCTGTGGGTACTGCATGTGTTAGGATAGAACAGATGCGTTTGGCATTGAATTTACATTGACTGTAAGCCCCTGATCTTCCTTCATGACATCCCATGCATATGTGTACTGAGGGAGATCTGTGTGTTTGGCACTGAATTAATATCCATTGTCCTTTCTCACAGATATCCAATAGGTATTGCATAGATAGGCGTCATATGGGTGCTTTGTTTGTAGGCTATGCTTGTTCTAGCACCATAGGTCTGTGTCCTGTGCAAAGGTTGCTGTACATCTAGCTGAACATCTACATCATCTGGTTTCCTCCAGGAACATGGAGAACACCACAATTGCATCCTTCACTGTACAGGTTGTCTGACTCTCTTGTGCCATTCATTGTAGTAAATGACTGTATTATCTTTACTTCTGTCTGTGCTGATGTGAGAGTTGGCAGCATCAGTGCTTTGGGATCTTCCATGACAAAAGTTGTGTGGCACAAAGAGGCTACTTGCTTTACTTTCTTGGGTTTACTAGCTTTAATAAGATTTACCAACAGTGTTGGGAATGAGCATGAGCCTTATAGGTACCCTAACACTTTTGTGATTGAAGATACCTTTTTTAACCCACTTGAAGATGTCATTGTTTGCGTATTGCTTTCTTTGATGATACAAATCTTTAGCTTGCTCTTTGCCAATTTCTGAAGCCAAGACCAGTACCACAGTGTCCACCCATCAGAACTATCACCAAGTACGGTGTTGTAACGTTTTTTGTTTTTTTTTAACTAACTCTGCCAGTTTTGTATTGGCTTTCAGTTCTGATCTGATTATTAGCTGGGGAAATGATGGTGCCAGGCACTTGTGCATGATTATCACCCTCCAGACTTGTTGGCCAGTCATTCTTCTCCACTCCTGTTCAGCTTTCCTGCTGCCTGGGGCTCATTTGAAGGCTTGGACTTTTTTTCTGTTTTGGGCTTTGTCTGAGTGACTTTGCAATTATTTCATGTTTCTTAGACTAGGATGAGCTGGTGTCTCCCTTTTGTTTCTGGTATGATGAGAGTTATGAGTTGGCAAAACATAATACTAGAAATTGAGTTTTTTGAGGTGACCTAAGCAGCTTGCTGTCATTTTAAACATCTAAATCATCACATTTTAAATTGCAATGTGATCACTTACTTTAATAGACAACAAACCATAATAATAGCTTCCTTTAATGCTGTCATGCAGTGTATACATTTTCATTTTGATCATTACATAGATTGCTCAATTCCTGTTTTACCTGACACCTCACTCCTCCTGAACATCATTGTGTATGTCTTGTGCCCATATGTTCCATCTTTATGCATACACGTTCCTTCCCTTTTCTAAAGATCACACTTCCAGTTTTTAATCTCATTTACAGTATTCAAAACTGTTAGTTTAGATTTTGATTTCCATTTTATAACTAATTATCTTTGGCCAATATTAGCATTAAACTTAGTATGGTGTTACTGTAGCAATTCAGGTCCTATGAGTAGATTTAAAGTAACCCTTTAAAGGGTATAATCCTAAACCAAATTGTTATATGGTGAGAATTATTTTATCACACTTAACTCTTGCTCTCCCATATAAATTACTTTCAGTCTTTATTAGTTGTCATCCTCAACTTCTCCAGTTGGTAAAAATATGCCTGACCTGTAAGACTAAAGAAACTAAAACATTTCCATATTTTGTATCTTACTGTCCAGGTCCTTAATCCAGGGCTTCCAGGTTCATAATTTTTTATATTACATTCTGCTTAGTCTTTTTCCACATATCCCTAGCTGCCATAACTGAAATCCTGTTTAAAACACTTCCTGTTGCTATAGCCCGGTAAGTATGGGTTTTGCTCAGCCAATTCATGTGCGAATATGTAGTTTACTACTATAGGTTTTGTTTTATCTTCATGTGTTTTATGTCCTGAAAAGACTTGAAACTGTCTCAGAATGTTTCACAACACCAACATATTTTTTCTGGATTTATCACATACAAAACAATATTTGCAAGTAAGGCTAACATTTGTTACTTACCACATCAGTTATGTCTTTGATTTTGTAAATCCCTTATTTTCCTTGCTGTTGGCTCTAAATCTAAAGCAAGTAGCAAAGGGGAAAAAGAACAGCCCTGTCTTACCCTGTCTTATACTGTACTTGAACAGAAGAATATCTGAAGAGCTCTCCTATTTTAATTCTTTTATTGCCTCCTTTTTTAATTCTGTTAATTCTGTCATGGAGAACAAGTGCTGCTATTGCTCTAATCATAAAATCTCAGTTGGCTGTATTGAATACATCCTCTGCATCAAAAATAGTCAACAGTAGAGGTGCTTTGTTACATTTTGCTTCCATCTTGATCATTATCACTGTTCTGTTAATGTTATCACGTTTGCTTCCACTCCGCAAAACCACATTGATCCATATCTATCAACTTTGGTAATATATGTGCCATTCTCTTAGTCAGTAGCAATATAAACGTTTTGAAAACTGTGGCTAAAAATCAAAATGAGTCTGTATGAAGCTAGATCTGAAGAGTCTTTACCCTTTTTAAGTAATCCACCACCAGTTCTTTCTTCAAGATGCTGGTACATCCTCCATTTAAATTATTGTTAAACAAAACATTCCACTCTTTCCTGCAAATTTCCACAGGAACATCATTTGTTCCTGGAGACTTCCTGTTTGATTAAATATTATTTTTATATCATTTCTTCCTACCTTGGCTATTAATTGTCGAGCCTCATCTTCCTCCAGCCAAGACAGAAGTCTTTCGTACATATTTCTATTTGTGACTTATCCCATCTCTCTATATACAAATTTTGCAAAAAATCCAAAACGTTTCTAATAACAGTAAAAGATCTCTGGTTAATTTTCTTCTAATAGGCTCCCCTCGTTTTTCTACAACTCCTTCTACTTTCTGTTGTATAAAACATTGTGCTGAAAGTTTTTGTACTCTAAAGTTATAATAAAAATATAAAAATATTTTTTTGTAAAAAGAATGCTTTTTATTGAGTCACTCTAAAAAGTAAAAACTAAGGAAAACTAGTGAAAACTTTGCATTCAAAAGAAAAACAAGCTGATTTTAAAAAAGCATTCAAGGTTGGTTTTGGTCATTGTGGTAATGAAGTACCAGAAGTAGTAGCAGGAATCAACAAAACCAACCTCAATTGCTTTTCTGAAATCAGCTTGTGTGTCTTTTGCAGAGTTTTTACTCTTCTTTCTTATGTTTTACTTTTTACAGCGACTCAGTAAAAAGCATTTTTTAATCTTTTTTATATTTTTATTCTTTTTTTAGCTTTTTCTTAAAATATAATAATTCTGTATTTATATAGATTTATGCATTTTGTTACTTTCCATACCTATACAAGGGTACTACAACATTATAAGGCAGATTTTCTTGTTTTTCTTCCTGTGCTGCTGTTCACTCTTGTCAATTGACTTATGGAGACGTCTGCTCATGTGACCCATTATGGAGGCATCGGCATAGGAATTGTCTTGCCAATGAGAAGCTCAGTGTTTTTTTTTTTTTTGTTTTTTTTTTTTACACGGTCTCAAAAAGTGTAACAGAACCCCAGAGAGACAAAGCCAGTGCTAAGATTAGGACTTGTTTGTTGCCCTTGCCCACAAATGGTGGGACTCAGGAGGATAGTTATATTAATTGAAGGGAGGCAGGGTGGCATAGCCCTCCACATACTCATGCCACTGTGGAGAAAATCCTTTGTAAACCAGGGAAGCAACATCATCAACTGTTAGGTAAATTCTGATCTTCACAATTGTTGATGGAGGTTCAAGAGAAGCCCCCCACACCCCTATATCTCCTCCTATGTGTAACCTGTGATTTGGAGTTTGACTTCTTCCCTCTCTTTGTTGTAATAAATATTCTGAAAACAGTATAATATTGATTCATACCTATCAACTTAGTGCAAGAAATCTGGACAAAGACAAAAATGATGGGGTGGACAAAGGGCCAAGAATAGGGACTGATTTTAGTATTGCTCTTATAAACTTAGAATGTTGATAAAATAACAGGTTCTGTGTTAACATGCATTAAAAAGTTTGAAATTCATGTGTGTCATTATGTAGTGACTTCAGAACTTGGTGATTTGCCAGAAAAACAGAAATTTTATTAGGAACAAACCAAAAATATGAAGCTAAACTCCAGACATTCTGCAGAAATGTGGACAGCTGAGAAACATGGATTCTCAGGAAAAAATGCACTCATTTGATGACATTGAGTATGCCTAACTACACTCTCAATTCCTGATTTATTAGTTTCTTAAGTACAAAATTCCTATCTGGACATAATATATAATTTTCTACATAAAACAAAACATTATGAGCAAAAGTAATTTGCTACACATGCATTCGATATTTTAACAGACTAAGAATTTTCTGTTAAAAGTGCAATGCATTCACAAAAGCCACCCTCATGTTAAAGCTGCTATATAGCTTAGGTCATGTGCATGTTACATATCTTTACAGTGGTCTCTATGGTAATTAAAATGGGGCTGAAAGTACAATGTACAGCACTCCTTCAATATGGCTACTAATCACTGGAGAAAGGGTTATTCATTCTAAACTCCCCGATCCTTGTAACATTTGCTGTTACCCATTTGAGTGCTATGGAAGTATAATATCACCTATCTGATTTTATTTGATGCTGCTTACATCATGTCACAAGCCTCTTTTACTGTCTATGACATAAAGTAATGCCAGCAGTGACGGAAAACAATTTATCTGCCATTTATTTTTCATTACTGTCACTTTATAACAAAGAATGGTTGCAGTGCAGTCACATTTCAACAATGGGCAGTAATAGCAATGACACAGAAATGATCTTTTCAGTAAAATCAATGCAGTCTTAAATTTGGGGAGCTGTGGAATTGATGGTAATTATTAACTTAAAAGAGAAGAAAAATGATCCTGTAAGCGCAGACCACTAGCTTAGGCATTCTGAATGCTTTTGCTTAAAAGAAAAACAATATAGGAAGAATGTTTCTCTGTCAACAGAACCCTGAAGCATACTATTCAGTTGTCCAGAATTTTGCCTCATATTTTTGGTCTGCTTCCTCAGTGTTAAAGTTTTCTAGCACGTTATTGAGGTTTGAAGTTACTAAATAATGGCAGAGTCTTTAGCATCACACTTCTTATCCTTTCTGCAAAATGTTAAGTGGTTGTGGACTATGCTATGAAGTCCTTGTCCTGACACGGCTTCAGATTTTTGGAAGGGGCCCTTGTTTTGCTTTAAAGGTGAAGGGACGGACGCACATATTATTCGGAATGGATCTGGTGTGTGTGTGTGCGCAAGTGTGTATTAGCGAGGAAGCTCGGCGTTTTTTCCTCTGTCTCGCTAATGGAGGGTCAGTATTTTACCTGGAGTAAAATATTGTCCCAGTGTTGTTAGAAAGCTTGTTAATGAAGTTGGCTTTGCAAGACAGTAGAAAAAAAGCTAAGCTTCGCTCTGCATTTTTTCCACTGTCTCAAGAGAGAGTGACACAACCACAGAAATTCAGTGAGACAGAGCCACAAAGTCAACTTCAATAAAAAAACATTCTAAAATAAAAGTAGTTGCTTAACAGCAATCTTTCTAAACTCATGCAGATTTTCCATATGCTCCCTTATTTTTCCTTTAGCACTCTACAGTTCTTTTTCTTGTTCTGTGATTCCCTTTCTTCTGTAGTACTGTCTTCTTCTTTCAGCTTTTCTTGGTTAAGGGGTCGCCACAGCGGACCACCTGTCCACTCATGATTGGCAGTGGAGTTTTTACGGTGTTGAGTTGCCAGCCCGGCGCCCAACCTTCCACAGAAGGTACACACACACACGCACTCACTCACACCTAGGCCCAATTTTAGAGTCTCCAATCCACCTACAGCATGTCTTTGGGATGTGGGAGGAAACCGGAGCACCCGGAGGAAACCCACGCAACCACAGGGAGGACATGCAAACTCCACACAGAAGGCACCCCAGCCGAGGATCGAACCGGAGAACCTGTTGCTGTGAGGCATTCTTCTGTAGTACTGTCAACCTGTCTAAATAATTCCTATTACATTTTTACCATATCTCTTTGTCATATTTCTGCCCTACTGTTTAAAACTCCATTTTCATTTTGTCCACTCACTAGCTATCCATTCTGACGTATTTTTGTCTTCCCTTGCAACTTGAATCTGAACTACCATCCATTTCCTGAAGTTCCAATTTTTAACAGATTGTAGCAAATTGACAGTATTTCATTTTTACATAATTTTTTTCTTCATCTTGATGCATGAACTAATAAAGTTACTGGATGGGTCTCAAAGCTTTCAGTTAAATACACGTGCCTGTAAAATCTATCCAGTGTCACGCAATGTTTGTGTCTTGAGAATAATATGTATGAGTAACTGTTACTGAACTCAGTATCTGTGCCAAATATTATTGTACATTTCTTCAGAAATCTACTATTTCTTGTTATATTTCCTCTTGTATGACCCACTTTTGCTATTGCAAATCAGCCTTTTCTCTTCAGATTCTTTTAAGCTCCATAACAGTAGTTTTTGTGGGATACAAGTACATGGCAGCATACTCCTCCTCCCTTCCCAATAACCCCTTACTACTACAAGTCTACCATTGTTTTTTTCTCTTCTGTTATTGCTCTTTTTTTTTCTTTGTCCCTGATGCTGAATGTTCACCTTGAAATCTTTGTAAAATTCACTTGGTTGGTTGTTTCCAAATGTGTCTCATGTAGCATCGCTACTTGGAACCTACATTTCTTGTTATCATTCAGAATTTTCTGCTTTTTGTCTGTATGTTAATATTGACAAATCAGCCATTCTGATAACATATTTAAAGTAACCATTATGTAAAATATGTGGAAGTGATATCTTGTTTTCTTCTTGCGTCTTGCGTGCACCTAGCTTGATGTCATCCCTGAGAAATGGTCCTTTTTTTCATCTCGAGTACTGATAGGAGGCTTATGTTCTTGAATGCTTTTATTCTCTTTCACATTTTTCAGAACCACCTTCAAGGCCCAGTAATCCTTACTTTAGAAGTGAATCCGGATATTGAGGTCTCTCTGTTTTCACTAAATCGCTTGGGGAAAAAATCGTATTACCCATATTGTCAGAAGCTTTGTTCTCCCAGTAGGTTATGATGGTATCTCCTCCGCCTTGAGTAGGAGGCTTGATTACTGCAACAATCCCATGATCTTTTCTGGTGCTCACACTGGCATTCAGTCATGGGGCCTGTTTACTGACTGGGAAAACCATAAAAACTGAAGAAATGTAGAAACCACCACGAAGATGAAAAATTTAAAAAGGATTTATTGTAGATCAGAAAGAACAAGCGCTTTCACGCAATATAAATTGCGCTTCCTCAGGTTACATATTACAAAGCCAAATGAGCACTTTTATACCAAATGCATTACCTTTCAATTAAATCATTAAGACAATCATTAATTAAGCAATCAAAGTGCTTGTTGGTATGGAATAAAAATTCACAGTTGACATCACAAACAAACTGACACATTTAAACATAAACAACCTTATCATCATTCAAACACACATCGGATACAAAATTGTAGATGTGAATGATGTTAATAATCATTAGGTAAATATCTTAGCATAAACCAGAAAGGCATAAAAATATTCATGCCGTAATCATCTAAATGTTTGGTGAAACTTTCAGTGTGCGCTTACAGGAAGCTATGCCCATATTCAGAAAATCTAATGCTAAAATTACCAGTAGTACTTGATTCTGCAATAAGCGTAATCAAACAATTAAGGTCTAAAAGCCATTGACTCAAAAATTCATGTATCAGGAAGTGTTGCCCATAAAAGGCTAGAAGCACAGCCACAAATACTTATATAAAATCACCATAAAAAGGTAATGACAACAAAACAAAAGTGTAAAACCATTTTCATTTAGCTCAATGATGCTTATGCAACATATCACAAATATAAAAAGTAAGCATACAAAAAACGCAAAAATATAAAAAACATACGTAAATTTAACTAACAATATACATCAATCAAAAAATTACATATATTCAGAATTTGGACGGTGGCAACATAAAAATAATACTATGAATTTAATCTATATTAACTAAAAACTAAAAACTCACATTGATTATTAATAAATATATAGTGCCTTATTATAATGATAATAATAATAGTAATACAAAATATTAAATGATTCTATTATTATTCCATCTTATTCCGATTCATTATTTATATTTCATTTTTATATATTTAAATATTTAAAAAATACACTTCTAACATATTAACATATGCCAAATTCCGCTATGATAAGCACACAAATTAGTGGCTAGCATGCATAAAAATAATATGCCAAGATGATGCTAATTTTTATATTTTTATTTCTAAAGAATAGAAAACGTACTTCCGGCATATAGATTGCGCTACATTAAGCCCATGATCTTTTCTGGTGCTCACACTGGCATTCAGTCATGGGGCCTGTTTACTGACTGGGAAAACCATAGTATGGGACTAAAAAAGTAAATTGCATGCAGTATTGCTACACTTAGGAAACCGTAAATCTCTTTTCCTGTAAAGAGCAACAGCAGCTTCAAATTTTAAGTGTGGAATATGGGGGGGGGTTGTTTCTGAAGGGAAGATTTGTTAGGAAGAAAGTATTTTTTTATCTAAAGAATTTATTCATTGTTTTGTTGACTGGCTTTGTCAGTGTTAAATAAGAGTTTTGTATATTCAATTTGTTATGAAATGACATTCAAATTTGACAGCTTTGTTTACTGCCACTGAATTGCTATTATGCCCAAATCTTCATGTGAATTAAAAGTGAACAGTGGTTGCCTTTTCAGTTCCTTTAAAGGGAACTGTTAATACATGACTTAATTCCCTTGCCTTTCCAATATTCTTGTACATCTCCACTAAAAGCCTCGGTGGAGGGCCTAGGCTTATGCCTGTACCTTCAGCCAAGAATTTGACTAGAGGGCCCCATGCATATTCTGATACCATCCTTTTGACATGTAAGAACTTTTTTACAATTCTGAGGTCCTCAGTAATATAGTGCACCATGTAGATATACTCCTTGCCTTGTTGAGTGGAGCCAATCTGAACCTCAAGTTTTTGTTTCTGCAGTAGATAAATACCATTCCAGCCTTTTGGAGAAAGCAGTGATTTTGATGGTGACACACAAGATTTATGTTCACCTGTGTTAATTTGCCAATGAAAAGTGTCAGGCAGAAGTGCAACAAAATAATAATTGACTCAGAGATGTAGTCACAAATGTTCAAGTAATGGGATATGTATACTAACAGTGAGACTGTGGCATCTCAGAGAATTCCTCTTACTCTGAGGTACTCAGGCTAGGAGTGTGTGTGTGTGTGTGTGTGTGTGTGTGTGTGTGTGTGTGTGTGTGTGTGTGTGTGTATATATATGTATATATTTATGTCATCAGACCAACCTCCCAGATGTTGAGTGCCATAGCATTGATGTCCTGAATGCAGCGTGCCGTGGCACTGATAGAAGGTTGAATTTTAAACTTAAAACCTGCAAATTATATATAAATACTCTGAGATAGCACTACAGCGGGGAAAAGGGCCAATTTCTGATCCCCACTGTACCAGGATCACACAATACAAGCTCATAGTTATTCCCATATTTCTAAAAAAACAACAAAGGTAGTGGTAATCTCCCAAAGACAAGTTTATGTAAGCGCTTTCATTAATAAACAATACATCAACTTCTTACATAAACATGTCTTTGGGAGATTACTACTGCCTTTGTTGTTTTTTTCCCATATTTCTACAATTCCAGCATTTGGTATACAAGGTTCACCATTCTGACAGTTGACATATTTGTCCATCGACCTACTATCATGAACCCATATCTACTCTATAATATGTATATATAATGTTCTTCTATTCTCATGTTGCAGTATTCTTCACTTAAGGGAGTTGCTGCCTGCAGCACCGGACATCCGGCCAGTATACCAAAGTCTTGAATGCAGGGGTACATGTGACATTGCATGTCAGAGCCATAAACTGACACTGGCAATATCTGTGACGCTTGCACATACCCAAATCAGAACTTTTCTGCCACAGTCCGTTTAAGACGTCTGATCATCAGTTCCAGTTATCTGTGGTTGTTCGATTTCAACCATCCATTCTTGATGATTGTTTCAGGCTGTACATACAGATAAGTACCCTTGTGTTTTTTTTGCTTATTTCTTACCTGTTTTAGACGCATGTCATCTAGAAAGGGAAGGTGCGCTTGTGGAAGACAAATTCCACACAAGGATATGCACGATAAGTGTTTATTCTGCTTGGGGGCAGCTCACAATTACAAGTCTTATGAGATTTGCCGATCCTTTGTCCCTAAAACTCTGAGAAGCCATTTGCCGGCTCTAAACCTCTGTTTAAGAGAATCGGCAACTTAGTCGCTCGGCATCGGGGATGGAAGACAGAGTGGGAACCTCCGACAAGCCACCTAGGAAGGAGGATAAAAAAGTTAGGCCTGACGTCCTAGCTGCACCTCAGGAATCTGGTGAGGTCCTCAAGGCAGGTGTTAGCCCAGGATCTCTCCAGACTTCGGATACCGGCCTGTTACCAGGATACGAAATGAAAGCCAGTGCAGCGGGTATTCAGACTACATCTACTGAGGTTTTACAGTTATTAGCTCTTGATGGTGAGGGGGGAACCATGGCTTGTGGCATCAGATCTGTCCCTACATCACCATACAGGCCTACTTCTGTACCTGCTCCTTCCACTTCCTTAAAAAGGAAACAAAAGGAAAAAACACAATGCCCAAGATCCTACTCCAGTTTGGGAGACATTTTCTCAGTCATTATTCAAGGCATTTCAAGTCCTCCAGACCCAGATTCCCCAATCAAGCCAACCACTTGTTTCACAGGTGGAATCTGAGGAAGACTCCTCCTCCTCAGATTGAATCCCTGACATACAGCTCCCAGACTGAATCACCTAAGGATTTTGCTATCCCTGTGGAAGAAGAGACCTTCACTCCTGACTCCCTTGGAGAAGATTTCTCCTTTGGGGGTCCTATTTTCCCTACTTAGCATTTTAAGTGGGAGGCCTCATGTCTCTGAGACTAAGAAAAGATCTTTTGAACTCCTGCAGATGGAGCAGCCCTCACCATCTGCAGTTCCTCCCTTACTCCAAGCTTTCCAGGATGCCTTCTCAGCTGCCTCCCAAACCCCAGAGTCACAGCCTCCTGCTAAAAAGAGACCAGACAAATTTTACAAAGTGTCTGCAAGAGAGCAGTAACTTTTTAAGAATCTGCCAGCAGCTCCTGCTGACATATCCTCAAGTCAGCTACTTTCTTCTTCCCTTTTCCCCTACTGATAACGATAGTAAATTCATGGACAGGTTGGGGAAGAATGTATACACTTTTTCCACCTAGGCCATAGAGCAATTAGTTATCAAACCCATATGGCCAAGTTTGTCCTGGATTCCCTTACCAAGGCCTGTACTCTACTGTCTGATATACTTGACTCACCAGCCAAGGCTCAACTGGACACCCTACTGAACACAGTATCCCAGGTTACTAGACACTCAATCAAGTGCAGCTATGATGCTGTGGAAGCCTCTTCCAAATTGGCTGCATCTGGTTCAGTGTTAAGGAGGTTCTCATGGTTGAAACTCCAACATTTGCCCTTGGATGTCCAAGCAAAATTGTTAGATGCTCCTTTAGATAATTCAGCATTATTTGGAACTGCCTCTGCAGAGTTACTTAAGTGACTGCAGGAAAAAGGCAAAGACTTGCAGAATCTAAAACACTTATTGGTGTCACCGGTTCCATAGGAACTACCACCAAAAACCTAGCTTTGTCAGTCTTCCCGTTCCACTGTCTCTCATCCCAAGGGAAAAAGATAACCTAGAAAACCATCTGCTCCTAGATCTTCATCCAGCTCTATACCCGCAGAGGCACCCTGACCTAGGTAGAGCTCCTCCGCTGTGACTCCCTTCCTTTACCCATCTCCACCACCCCCTCCCTATGTCTAACCCTATCCCTACTCTCCTGGCAGAAAAGTACCACAGACAGGTGGGTACTCTCCATCATTGAGAGGATATTTTATGACTTGGAAATCTCTACCCTTCCAAGGGGTTCCACAACCCTCCACCAGTCAGCTTTCACTATTCCCCTCCATCCTGACACAACTTCCCTCTCAGGGCACTATAGAGGTAGTACCCGGAGACCAAATAACCATGGTGTTCTACTCCAGGATGTTTTTGGTTCCAAGTAAGGATGGTCCTTGGAGACCCATCCTCAACCTATTCTTACTCGACCTCTTTCTCAAGGTACCAACCTTCAAAATGCTCACATTACAGCATCTTCTCCCTCGCATTGCTCCACAAACCTTCATGGCCTCTCTAGATCTGAAGGATGCATACCCTTCATATCCCTGTTCACCCCACTTACAGGAAATGTCTTCATTTCTTTGTAGGTTCCTCACATTTTCAGTTCTTTGCCTTACCCCTTGGGCTTTCCACAGCCCCAAGAGTATTCACCAAATGTCTAGCCCCACTGCAGACAACCGGGCATACAAATCTACCTTTACTTAGATGATCTATTGATCCTTCACCAGGATCCTCTCACCCTGTCTCAACTTCTAAATGGGATTTGCAGGAGTCTACAAAATTTAGGGTTCACTGTCAATCATTTAAAGTCCCAAATGACCCCATCACAACACCTTGTTTTCCTGGGTTGCAGGGTATGAACAGACTTGAGGTCAGTCTTTGTCCCTACCGAGAAAGTGGAAACTCTCACACACATCTTCCAATCACTCCTACCACTACAATCCATGTCAGCCAGATCAGCCAGAGAATTTCTGAGAGTTCTGGAATTCATGGCTTCATTGTTATCTCTACCCAGGATGCACATGAGTAAGTTTCAGTGGGTATTGAAAAATTCTTGGAACCAACACATCCATCCCTTGGAAGTGAATCTCCCTCTTCTTCCCTGTTTAAAAAAGGAACTCAGCTGGTGGATATCAACTTTCACCCTCAATCAAGGGGTGCACTTAGATTCCTCCACCCATACAGCATCTTTACACAGGTGCAGAGCTGTCCTTCACAGTACCAACATCCAGCACAAGGTGTAGGGGGAATAGTCCATTCCAGAAAGATGGGACCACATCAAAGAGTTACGGGCCCTTTACTTGGCAATTCAGGCTTTTCAAGGGATCCTTCTGCCAGGCATACTGCAAGTCAGCACAAACAACATGACAATCCTGTGGTACAAAATCCTACCCTCTATGCATTCTGGCAGTTCAAATCTGGTCCCAGGCAACAGCACTACAGATTTACTTACAGGCAGTCTACATCCCATCAGAAGACAACAATGATGGTAGACACCCTGAACAGGACCTTAACACCCTCCCACGAATGGATGATTCACAGGGAGGTGTTTCTGAATTTAATTCACAGGTGGGGTATTCCTCAGGCAGATCTGTTTGCCTCTTCCGGAACAGACAGATGCCCCACTTTTGCACAAGGCTTCCCCATCCACAAGCCTGGAAGGTGGACGCCTTCTTCTCATGGGAGGGAATGTTTCTTTATGCCTTCCCTCCATTTCCATTGATTCACAAAGTCCTCCTGAAAATACAGAAGGACAAACCAAAATTCCTGTTGGTGACTCCCTTATGGCCAAGACATCATTGGTTCCCCTGCTCTTTCAGTTAGTCCAGGGCAATCACCACAGGTTACCTCATTACTACAACCTACTCTCACAAGACAAGGGGTCACTTATTCTTGATCTCAATCTGTGTGGGTGGTAGAGTTTTGATCCCTTTCAGGCACCTATATTCAGAGGATGCACTCAGTGTCCTGCAGGAGGCCAGAAAATCCAAGCACTAGGAGAAGTTTATTTAAATGGAAATGAGGAAAAAATTCTCCAATTGGTGCCATAAGAGTAAACAGGACCCATTTAAAGCTTCTTTTCCACTAGTACTTGCCTACCTACATGAATTGCTGCATTCATTGTTGACTTATTCTTCAGTTAAAGTACATCTTTCTGCCATCTCAGCTTGCCTTCCAGGCTAGATGTCAGGCTGTTTCTGAAAGGAGTCCTCCATATCAGGCCTCCTCATCAGCCCATTCCCCACCTTGGGACCTTAACTTTATGCTGGAAAACTTACATTAGCTCACTTTGAGCCAGCCCATTCTTCTGCTCTCACATTTTTTACTTGGAAAAACGTCTTGCTAGTAGTTCTCACTTCTGCCAGGAGGGTATCCAAGATACAAGCCCTTATGGCCTCACTTCCCTACCTTGTCTTCCATAAAGATAGGGTTTCCCTAAGGACTAACCCCTCCTTCATGCCAAAAAGTACTTAATGAGATCTTCCTAAATCAGACCATTAACTTGCCTGTCTTTTACTCTCAGTCACAGAAGTCCGTTGCATTCCTTGGATGTTCATAGACAACTCCTTGGATGTTCATAGACAGCTGAGGTTCTACTTAGACAAGACCAAATCCCTCAGGCAATCTGATCAGCTTTTTATCTCCTTTCATACCAGGGCCCTAGGAAAGGCCATGTCTAAACAGACAATCGGCTCTTGGATTTCTAAAGCTATTGCCTTTTGCTACTCCTATCATGGGAAACTGTTGGATTCATCTGTCAAAACCCATTCTACCAGTGCTGTTTCCTCTTCAGCAGCCTTTTTTAAAGGCATTGATTACTCAATGTGTTCTGGAAGCAACAACTTGGTCCTCCATACATACCTTCACCAAGCATTACAAATTGGATTCCATCTCCAGGGCTAGCTAGGTCTGTTCTGCATTGGTCTCATAGACGATGTTCCGACACCTGCCACCCACACCACTACCTAGAGAGATTTGGTACTCTTCCCTAAAGTGAAGTATACTGCAACATGAGAATAGAAGGACATATAATAGTTGTCTAAGAACTTACCATAACCATGGATGTCCTTCATTTCCATGTTGCAGTATTCAGTCCCACCCACCTGCCCCCCTCTGTTGCCTATATTATAAACTGGGTCCTTCCCCTGACTACTGGCCTTGTGTCTGGGAAGGGTCTTTATTACCTTTTACTACTTATACCTGGGGGCCATCTTTATACAGCAGCCAATTCTGATTTGGGTACATGCAGACATCACAGATATAGCTGGCATCAGTTTATGGCTCTGGCATGCAACGTCGCACAGACCCCTGCATTCAAGACTTTGGTATACTGGCCGGATGTCCGGTGCTGAAGGCAGCAACTTCCTAAAATGAAGAATACTGCAAAATGGAAGAGAAGGACATCTATGGTTTTGGTCAGCTCTTACACAACCATTTTATATAAATACATACATATATGTATGTATAATATATGTGTGTGTTGTGTGTGTATATATGTATATATATATATATAT
Source organism: Protopterus annectens (assembly GCF_019279795.1). Taxonomy (NCBI): domain Eukaryota; kingdom Metazoa; phylum Chordata; order Ceratodontiformes; family Protopteridae; genus Protopterus; species Protopterus annectens. The sequence goes on along the minus strand of NC_056744.1, from coordinate 1,751,934,637 downwards.
ATATGTATATATATATATGTGTGTGTATAATATGTGTGTGTGTGTGTGTGTGTGTGTGTATATATATATATATATATATATATGTATGTATGTGTAGATATATATATATATATATATATATATATATATATATATATATAGTGTGTGTGTGTTTAATATGTACATATATCTCATGTTTTGAGGTTCAGGGGAATGAAGCCCATTACAAAACATGTTAATGCTGTTACAGCATGTTTCAGGCATCACTGTTTACTTTTGGCTTTCTGTCTTTGAGATCACACTTACTTGTGAATTCTAGACTTTTCACATTTCTGTCATGGAACTGCCAACTGAAAAGCATTTTTCATTTGAGTCAAGTATTGTGCTGTGGATCCATTCAGGGCTGCCTGGTTTATCTTAAACTTTTTTTTATCTTATGAGTTACTTTAGTGTGAAAACATATTGCTTAGCCTTGACACTTGACAGCCTTTCTTGACCTGCTGGAAAATGAAAACCAGAGCAACATAAAATATTTGCTGAATGGTGTTCTCTACCTCAAACTGCTTGACAGGACTCTATCTCTTCTTTGAAACTTGAATTTTTTTGACTGAGAAATTTCTTCCTCCTCCTCTTGAGGCTGCCTGAACTAGAGCTGCCAGATTTGTACTCTAGTAATTTACCTTTAGGTAGCCTTCATCTCAACCAAAAGAAGTGTAGAATACAAAGAGTTATGTTTGTGTTCCACTGAACTCGGAACTCAGTGAGGACCAACCTGTTTCCTTCTAGAAGTGGTCTCCAGTGGTTTCTTAAATCAGTCCATTAATCTTCTGTTGTTTTTCTTGAAGGCTCAGATTAGGAGTGTTCTGTATTACTGGTGCATAGTTCTTATCTTGGCTGGAAAGGCCAGCTGTGCTTTAATGTTGGTTTGTTTCGACAGTTTTATTAATGGCTAGACTTTTTTCCTTTGTTCTAGTATTCTGGAAGAATAATCGTTGTCAAACGTTATCAGCCTTTGATTATATTTTAAGGTTGATTTTCTCCAAGCAGATTTTAATGTAAGTTCCTTGTCCAGAAGTGAATGAAATTTTATAACTATGGATCTAGGTGAAATATTTGTTGAGTTAGCAGGTTTCCTCAGTGCTCTATGCGCCCTTTCAATTCCAAATGAAAGTCCCTCTTTCAAGTCTAAAAATTCAGGAATCCAGGTTAAGAATGAAATAATGTCTTCTCCTTCAGTGTCTTCAGGCAGACCAAAGATCCTTATGTTGTTTCTCTTTTCCCTGTTTTCTAAGTCATCTGTTTTGTTAAGCAGCCATGTATTCTGTTTAAGCAGAAATTCCTTTTGGAATTATTCCTCTCTGAGTCTCCCTTCACTGTCATTTAGAGAAGTCCCTATATTTGTTATTTTTATATGGAATTGCTGTAATAGTTCCTTAAGAGTATCATTCTGTTTTTTGAGAATTTGAGGTTTTCTAAGTCATTTTTAAAGCCATCCTTCTTCAAAGATTGTTCCTGTAAGGCAGATGTCATCGATTGCAGTTCTTTTTTCAAAGCAGCATCTGGATGAGAATTCCTTGAGTTGTTCATATTCAGTGACTCAATATATTTCCAAGTTACTTGACAGGAAATTTTTGTATAGATATTTGTGTAGTTTAGTAATTTATCTATAGATTTCTGACGTTTTAAACTTGAAAATAATACATTTTTCCTATATTGTTGTTTTACTAGTTTATGGAGCTCTCAAAATTCACTGCTCTCAGTTGGCCATCTAGGCTCCACCTCCCTGATGTGTAGTTCTTGATTTAGTTCTGTCTGTTGAGGATCAAAAGTCCCTTCAAAAAAATGTAGTTATCCAGTTTTTCTGATTTGGGGTAAAGAAGAGAAACAAGTAGCTAGTCCTCATGGTGAATCCACCCAAGAAATATGTTTTCCCTTTAGCAGTATTTTCCTCAGACCGACAGATATGTCAGTAATGTTCCAAACAGTCCAAGTTAAAAAAAAAAAAAAAAAAGACTGAAACACTCATGACTACAGTTAGTGGAGTTTGGCTTTATTGACCTGAATGTACCTATTAATACTTAAAGAATAAAAAAGTAATTAGCATTCCAAAGCCATATAGCTGAAATACTGGAAGTAGCCTTAAATGGTTATTTGTTTATATCCCTGTGCCTCTACTGCAGGAGGTTTAAGGTTTTACAGAGTGAAGACTCGAGCTTGCCTGGGTCTTTCTTGCAGATTGTACTGTTCATACATGGTTACAGTATGGTTGTAACACTTCTGAGGTTCTCTTGCATTTCCCTTTTAAGTTTCTTCCTTGTATTTTTATTTTCTTTGGTAAAATAGGTTGTCCAGCTCCATCTCATACATGCTGTAACTTCAGCTAATGCCTATGTGTGTAGCCAGAATAATAAAGAAACTTGAAAGCTTATTCGTAAGTACTTTCAGTGTTTTAATCTTTCTTATAAAATACTTAACACTACCTCAAAATGAAGTTACAAAGACGTAACACTACCTCAGACTGAAATTACAAAATGAAAATCATCTTGTATGAAAAAGTTAACCAGTCACATGACTGTTGTAAGTCAGTAACTCCAATTACCAACTGCTTTTGCATCAGAACTATTCCTGGAATTCGATAAAGGGCTTGCTTCAGTAACCTGGAATTTTGTAGAGACATGATTGCCGCAATGAGGAAAGACCTTTATTGGCTAATTTGCATGTGCCCAAATCTGAGTTACTATTGAGATATGCCTGTCATTGTTGTCGTGTTAGTAAACTGCTGCTTATGTAAACATTGTCATCCCCCCTCTTCTGTCTTCCACACTCAAGTACCAAAAGTAAAAGCTTGCTTACGAGCGCACACAAACACACACACACACATCCACAGTCCCCTGAATTGTCTGCCCTTCAGTGCATCTCCCACTCCTGATCCCCCTAAAAACTGATGTGCCATTATGGCACGTCTCCGGTATGCCCTGGTGGCAGATGTGTCCCTCCACCTCAGATCTCTGAACTGCTGTATGTACTGTTATGGCTCTTAAAGTAGTGTAATCTCTGATGTCTCATGTTCCCCCACTTCGATCCCTGTACTGAAGTCATTGCTGTTACGTGAGACTTCAGTGCTGAGTTGTCCCAGGTGTCTAATGTTGTCCCTCCATCCTTGTAGTAAATTTGGTATCATTATAGCAATGCAGTATTTAGTTATCCATGGAGTCTGGTGTTTCCCTCACCCCAATACCACAGTGATGTCAGTTCTGTTATTACCCTTTAGTGTTGGGCTATCCCTGGTGTGTGGTGGCTTTGGCCACCTCCTGATTCCCCATACCATGGTCATGGTAGGTTGTTGAACATGACCCTTTGCCATGTACATTACCATGACATAGTGGGGCTGGTCATGCTGATCTACATAACTGAACAGTTTCTTGAATTGCTTGGTGTATAGATGTCTTCCTGGAGGTGGTTCAAGGGGAGACCGAGAGCACATGGGTTATTAACATATACTGCTCCCCTGGACTGCCTCATTAACCTTCAGCATGGCCACAGAGCCAGTCCTACACAGTGCTGCACTTCTAGGTGCTAGATCACCTCGCTACACCATGTTACGGCTTCTGCTAAATACTAAAGATTACTGTGACGTATACGGAGGTATACACATCCTGTTACCTTCATGAATTCTCCACATAACTGTATTTAACCACTTGATTTTGCAATATTAATGTTTAATTCTCAGTTGTATTTTGTTTGGAATGTTTGTGACTTTTATACTTTGTTAAGCTGCAGATCGTTTCCCTATATGTTGTGTCATCTTATAGCACAGGACTGAAAAGGGTTGTATACCTTTCCTCTAACTTGGCTTGCAGACTTCAAATAAATAAAATAAATAAGCCATTTAAAATAGTACTACAATAAAACATGCATATGTTTGTTAGTTAATGTTTTAAGTGTCTGAGTTTTAGAACATTTAAAATTGCATGCATCTTTTAAACTTGGTGAATTAAATGCATCCAATAGGAGCTGCCAGCTTAATTCTTTTAAATTCATTTCTGTTTTGTAATCACTAACTCTTCCTGTTGATCGTATGTGGTCAAGAACAAAGAAACTTAAAACTGGGACATTTCTTGGAATATTCATCTAGTGTATTGTTCTTATTTCTATTCTTTATGATGTATAATTAGTGTTACTAGATGACATGAAAAAAAATCTTGGAAAGCCATAACTTTTTCTACTTTGAAGTTTAGTTCAGAAAGGGCTTCCAAAATGAAGCTACAGTAATTATTCTATGCATTACTACATACTCTTTGTTTTTGACTGTAACTAACTGATGGCTGTTATCAAGCTTTTTTTTTTTTTAAACTCCCCCAGGACCTTGTTTGATGACTTCTCTTCCAGCGTCCAGATGGCTCATTCATTCTGGCAGAACAGGAGTTGGTTCTACTAAGGTTAGAGAAGAGCTGTATGGCACATTCATTCTTGCCTGGGAACCACAGTCAGCTGTCTGTTCCCCAGCAAGAGTCAGGAAACGGGGAACAGGCAAGTTTGTTGGTCCTAAGGTGTGGTCTAGTTTTTCTGTCTGGTAACACACCATTCCCGTTTTCTTGCTGCTTTGAGCTTGCAATTGCTGCTTCCCAAAGAGAAGCATGCTTTCCACATGACATTTTTCCCTTGTGTCCTCAGAGAGATTACACTTTATAGCACAGGCTCACCTAGCCCTTAATTTCACTGAGCAGACACCTATTCTTGCCATGGGTGTGGCTCACATGGCAAGCCTGAGCTGCCTTCCCCCACCATGGATAGGTGAGCCAGCAGGGGCCACTCAGTCCTATCCTCCCCTGCCAGCTAGTCAAACTTGGGACGCCTGTGACATGGGGCTTTTATCCCTCTCCACTTTCATGCTGTTCCCATTTATCAGAAATGGCCTTCAGATGTGCTGTTTGTTTGTGAAAACGGATGTCACTTAAAATCCTGTCTACTTCTGGAAATGCTGAAAACCTGTTAAGTGTCACTAGCAACTTGATTTATAGCAACTGAATCACCAGTAACTAAAACGGTCAACAAAAAGTATAAACAGATTAATAACCTAGCCTTAAATTTCTGTCTTCTGATTTTTTATTAAGTTTGGAATCTTGTTCAGACGCACCCTCTGCTGGTTCTTGGCTAGTATTACATATGCAAGTCTTTCTAAGTATGAACACATTATTTATTCCTCAATCAATTTTTCTGAGCAGTTTCTACTGCATATCCATTTCTTAATATTACTGTCTTTGTCAAAATCTCTCTCATTTGCTATATATTTATTAGTTCTTAAAACCTGGCCTCGCTCAGTATTAGATTTTAAGTAGAATGAATATATGCTTTCAGAATACAGTAAAGTATTGCAGCTTACAGCATATTCATTGCCAGTTTTTAACTGTTACTCCAACTGGATCTTCCTTTCCTCTTCCTAGAATTGTTGCTGGAAGTTAAGATTTCACACTATACACAGAACAGTCATTTGTGTGGTGCTTCTTTCTGTGGTAATAATGCATCTTTGTTTGCAGTGTCTTGTCTGGCTCTTTTTGCCTGACTTTTCAGGAAGTGCTGTGCCCTACTATTCATCAGAGTTTGAGAGGCTGATATCCTTGCTGTTTGCAGTTTTAGAGAGCTTATTTTCACAACTCTAACCCCATGGATCTTCTCTGCTGTGGATGAATGATGACTTTCATGTGTACCCCTTGCCCTGTTAAATGCAGTTGGCTTTCTTCTGTACTGTAGAAATCAGAGTTTATCAGTGGTATTTCTACTGCTTGTTGCAGTTGCCTTAAACCACAACACTATTTCAACAGAATGTCTTTGGGAATCTACTTGACAACTTTAACTGCATCTGTTTGGCTGGAAGCCAAGCGTAATGTTCCTGTTTTCCTCTAAGAGTCTGAAACACATTAGATATCTGCTAATCTAATTTACTAGTAGGGAATTTTATCTGCCTTCCAAAAAAAGAAAGCGTGGCATCATTTTTGCCATCTGTCATACTTGTCCATTATTTTGTTTTTGTGTTATTGGGTGACTGTTGTCAAAGCACCATCTTTGTATCATTTCTTTATGCCTGTAGAATCAGGAGAGTGTTATCAAAGCACCCCCTCTGTATTAATTGCTCTCTACCTTTCTTTCTTGGTACAAGGAGCCCTTCCCTTCTGTTGATGAGCCCCTGTTCTTTCCATGTTTGTAAGGCCTCTTTCTTTATTGCTAAACCCTGTGCCAGGAAATACATTTTTTTTTAGTAAGAAGTCATAAATGTGTTTCTCATAAATGTCATTTGATGGATATCCTTCTGGATATAAACAGTGAAAATCAAGTTCAAGTTGCTACGTTTCATTTTGATGATCAGATGTATTGTCATTTTTAGTTGTATTTCACTTTGTGATTTTGGCTCATAGGCATTTACTTCTCAGTGTTACCTTCTCTCAAGTGGTGTGCCTGCTTCAGTAGCATCTTTTTATGTTTGTTATAGTTCTTCCTCTCATGTTTTGAGGAGTTAATAAGACTTCATTTTATCCAATGCCAGTTCTTGATGAATGCAAGGATCTGTACAATCATGCTTAACTTTTAAACTGAGCCTTCATTATCACTGCTTGCCTTCAGTGAACAGCATACTATGGAACTTCATAAATTACATTTCAGGATTTTTACTACTTAAATAGTGTACTTTTTAATGTATTGGCTAGCAGACTGACTCCATTGGGCATCTTTCTCAGGAGTGTTTTGTCACTTTATTGGAGAAAGTTTCCCAGTTTTCAAAAAATTTGTAGGTTCATCTGCTTTAAATGTCAGGGCTCTGCTTTACTTTTACAGCATCCTTCAAGCTCATCTATCCTAGGGGATGGAAGGGGTCATAACCATAAGATGATAGTCAAAATAGTGATACTCGGGGGGGGGGGGGGGGTTGCACCCTTCGATTACAAAAACAGAGGCATGCCCTCTCAGACTTTCTTGGCCTTGATGGCCTTACATTATTGCATGTGTGGCATGAGGCTGGGGAATGGGTAGACCATAAAACAAAAAAATCTGTATGGCTGCTAGTATGTTGCTGCATTAGAATGCCTCAATTTCCCCTCAGTCAGAAAAGTATCTAATTATATGGTTAGGAGTGACTTCCCAGTATCTGAGGTTGTGGAGAGAGACGGTGGCAGCCTGTGGTTTGCTGCATAGGTGCAAAGACTTAAAGTAGAAGCTGTTATCAATAACAAACACTGTAAGGAAGTAAAAAAAGAAGTGAGGATACAGCTGAATTTGTAGCATCTGCTTTGGATTGCTTGTCATTTTTGCCTGCAGCCCACTTTGCCTGTTATATTCTTTCAGAATTGTTTCAGTTTTTTTATTATTAAAAAAAGGAATCTAAAACTGCATTTTCTTAAAAACAGTGAGGCAGATGATCTAAGATTTATTTCTTCTTGCATACCCTCTGTTACTGTGGTATGTCTTCTTACACACACTTTGGTTTCTGCTCCCAGTTTTTGCCTTCCTTTCTGACTTTTATGTCCCTTCTGTTTGGCTGTTCATACTAGCTGGTACTTATTTCCTTTAAGTATTATTTCTGGTCTTGTACCCAGTAATCATCCTCATTATTTCTGTTCTGTTTAATCTGTCCAATCTTTGCTTCTGTATGACAGACTGACCTGGATGTTTGGGCAGCTGCTGGTAATCACTGAGCATTCTGAGATCCATGTTCCATTGTCTTGTTATAGCCATGGACAGTGCTGTCTTAGAGATCCTGTGCTTTCAGCCTGCTTAAGAGTCCTACTGATCTGCATGGTGATGATGTCTGGTAAGGTAGACTGCAGTGAGTTAACTATTTCTTGAGTGTCAATATGGTTGAGGACATGTAACATTCTTTAATTGTTTTACAGCTAGATTGAACTGAGAAAACCTTGTCAGCTATGACATCTAAGATTTGTCTGTTGCAAAAGCAAGTTCAGAATTTGCACAGATGCATTGAGCATTCACCTTTTTCTCTTGTATTTCTTTTTCCTTACTTGTCTTATGTGCTGCTATAATTGTTGGGGTAAGGGACTGAAGGTAACACTACCAGAATAAAAATGTATATTATTTAGTTTGTGAGTCTGTTTATTTGCTATGTATGAATCAAATTCTACTTTGTTTTTCCTGCATTGAATGAAATTTTTTTTTCCTCAAAAGGTGAAACATAAGGCCAAGACAAGGCAACTATCATTTACTTCAGTATGTCCAATATGTCTTGCTCTTTTTGTAATACTTAGTTTTTGTAGTGTGATTTTTGTTCAGTTTTGTTGAGCTATATCTTTCTATCTTAGGAGGTACCCTAAACATCCCATATGCACACATAGTTTCTTCATTAATCCTTGCCATTGGTTCCTGTGCCAGCCACTTACATCTGACCATGTAGTACTGATTATGTAGACATTCTTGTGTACTTCTCGGGCAGTTTCTGCCCCCCCTCAATAAATGAGATTCCTAGTCTTCAGGAAAAATCTAAAAAGTGGTCCTTGATACGAGACTGAATTCTGAGATTCCACCATGCTCATGAATCTGCACATTTAAGATGCCATTCAGTTGAGAAGGAGTCTGTATCCCCTTTTTCTCTTCCTGATGGTAGGGCATGCATTGAGTCCTTATATTCTCCCACCATCCATATATATATATATATATATATATATATATATATATATATATATATATACACACACACACACACACACACACACACACATACGTACGTATGTAGGCTTGGCAGGGAAGTACCGTGCTGGGAAAAATCTTGACCAATTCATTAACACTTACCAAAACATTCAGTGATTGACTGCTTTTGTAGACAGTTTAACATGGCCCCATAAGAGGAAACTTAGACAATTGAACGAGCTACACATTTTGGATAGTTTTGTTAAGATAAACACTGTTTCTGAAGTAGTTTACTTCATTTAGTCTTCAACCTGTGGGATATCGGATCCAAGCCGGCAATTTCACTAGCATCTGCTTCAAGCTCCAAGCTCCTCCCCTTACCCATAATACACCTCCACTACCTTCCAACCCCCAGATCTCGTTTCCCGCGGCTTGCTGAAGCATTGTGATCTCCTGAGCTCCGTGTAGTGAGTGGGGCTTTTTGCTTTTAAGCAGCTTTTTCTCTGTAATATTATTATAAGTGTTTAGTGCAGGTTCTCTCTTCGCCTCCTCTCGCTGGTGCGTTGTGTAATAGAACCCTTTTTGTAGTTTAGAATTAGTTTGTTAGTGTGTTTTGCTTCCCCTCCCCCTAAGTGTGCTCTGTGTGACTTGAGGGTGTGGTGAGTGGTCTGAGTGGGAAAACTGGTAATTTTTTTCTCTCCTTTTTTCCCTTCTCTAGTTTGAGTGGTTTGGATAGAAGCATGGTTGATAAGCCTGTGTTTAAAAGGTGCACTGAGTGTGGCCTTAAATTGCCTTCTGCAGATGGCCACACTCTTTGTGTAATGTGCTTGGGCGTTACCCATCTGAATACTGACTGCTCTATATGCACAGGTTTTAACCTACGTGCTATCAAGGACAGGAAGGGTAGATGGGCCCTGAAAGGCCTTCTTCCCACTTCTGAGGCAGTTGCCTCATCCTCTGCTTTGGTCACAGTGGCTGCTGTGCCTGCCTCTCCTTCCTCTCTTGCCTTTGCTTCTCCTCCCTCCCAGGCTGGGACTCAACCTCCCATTTCAAAGCCTGCGGAAGTGGAGCAGAAAAGGAGCAGAGAGAAGAAGAGAGCCAAAATCTCACAGATCAGACAAACATAAGCGGTCCCCAGACCTTCCTTATCCCGCCAAAAATCAGCCTAGGATCTGTGACTCCCCTTGGCTCCGATCTCTGAAATTTTCCCAGGAGCCAGAGGAGACACTTTCTCCATCTAGGGCCTCATTTCTTCAACCCGCCAAGTCAGAGTTCGTGGCCTCGTCAAGATCCACGTGGAGCTTATCGGTAGTTGATATGATTAAAATGATGAGGTTCATTCGTACTCTGATCCAGATGGGGGTCTTGCCAGCCCCCTCTCCCTCTGGAGGGGGGAGCTTGCTTCCCTTTTTCTCACCGATCTCTCCTTCTCCAATCCATCCACTGGGTTCGGAGTACTCTGATCTGAGGATGACCTTAGTCAGGGGGTCTGCGCCGATGGTACCTGCTTCCTCAATACTGACAGCTGCCTGGAGCATGTCGGATCTGACCAGTTCGGATCCGAGCGGTTCTCTAAGCTGGAGCTTGGGTGTCTGATCCGAGGGAGGGGAACTTGTTTCATCAGCTCTGGAATTGTCTGGCCAAGTTCCCTCCCTCGGAGCTCCGTCCACTTCGGGCCCAGCTCTGATTCTCACATCGGACCTAGGGAGACCGGCTTCCATATTGGTTCCCCAGGAGTTTCGTTCTCCCTTGGCATTTGATGTGGCAGAAAGGGTTCTCTCCACTGGATCGAGACACTTGACTATCCCCTTGGATTCCGCCCCGATCCCCTCTGCTCTATCTATGAATCCCATCATTTTACCAGAGGGACAGCCCGTGCTCTAGGAGCCCCGGACTGTTCCCCCCGAGGAACAAGTGGCTTGTGAATTCCCCCTGGAGAGCCCCACCGGAGATGTGCCTCGAGGAGGCACTTGGACTCCCCCGAGTCCCTCACCGAGGACACGGATTTGGATGATGAGGAAGGTTTCCCCCAGGTCACCTCCCAATCCTTCACCAATGGGGAGGTTGGTCCACCCCAAACCTTCTTCTGATGAGTTTGTGTTCCTGGTTGCTTTTGGCATGGGCCATCTACTTCCTGGGTGTCCCCTCCCACAGATCCCCTGGTGGACTTGGTCACCTCGCGAGCCTGGAAGGAGCTGGACACAGTGGAACCAATCCCTAAATGCCCTGATAAGATCTTGAGTCCACCTTCAGATATACCAGCGTGAAACAAGGGCGCTCTTGTAGACACTGCAGTGGTAGCAGCAGCCACAAAGAAGGAACTAGCCCAAGAGAGTTCCACGGTTTATCCTGACAGAGAGTCATGGATGATGGTCCACTTAGGGAAGCGGGTTTATGCATCAGCAACCTTTTCCATTAGGGCACTGAACTACCTGGCCCACGTCACAAAACTCCAGTGCCACCAGGTCAAGGAGCTGGCAGATTCTCCCCCTAAGTCCATGTCACAGGAGGACAGGGACTCATTCTCCTTGAGGATGGCCACTTTGAAAGCAGTCTCCAACATGTCCATGTGATTCCTCTCACATGCTACTGAAGGAGTGGCTAAGACAGCTGAGTCCAGCTTGTCCATGAGGTGCAACGCCTGGATCAGACTGTCAGTTTTCGGAACCTTTCAAGGCATCCTTTGACAATGCCCCTTATGACGGCTCTAATCTCTTTGGTAAGACCATCAAAAAGACTTTAGTTCAGAGTGAGAAGGATGGGAAGACACTGACTGCCGTCAGAGTCTGTTTCTCAAACCCTCAAAGATCCTTTTCCCATAATCAGAGAAGGCTAAAGAAGATTTGGTTCCAGAAGTCACAGTATTCCCGGGTTACTCGGGGCTCTTCTTCCCACAGAGGCAGAGGGGGACAGAGTGGACACCAGCCCAGAGGCAGAGGGGGTCAGAGGAATTTTGGGTCTTAAGAACCTTTCTTGGACAGGCCCAGACAGCAACCCTGAGGGGTTGCCCGACTGCTCTACTCTGAAGGCAGTCGGGGGACGATTGTCATTGCACCTGGCGGCATGGGAGCCCATAACATCAGACTATTGGGTGCTTCAGATCATATCCAGAGGATACTCTATCCCCTTTGTGGTTCCTCCCAAACCTCCCAAACACCCCCCGGATGTACCACCCATGCAAAGGGAGGCAGCAGCACAGAAAATTTCCAAGCTGCTAGAAAAACAAGCCATCGAACTCGTCCCCCCAGATCAGTCCGGATTGGGCTTCTACTCCAGGTTCTTTTTAATGCCAAAGAAAATGGGGGACTTGAGGCCCATTCTGGACCTATCTACCCTGAACCTGTCAGTTGTCAAAGAAAAATTCTGGATGGTCACACTACAGTCCATCATGCCGTACCTGCAAGAGAGCGACTGGATGTGCTCGTTAGACCTCCAGGATGCCTACTATCACATAGATACACAGAAGCTCCAGGAGGTTCCTCTGCTTTTGGCTAGGAGTCCATCATTACCAATTTCAAGCCCTACCCTTTGGTCTCACCACAGCCCCCAGGATGTTTACCAAAATGATGGCGGTAGTAGCGGCTCACCTGAGGATTCAGGGGATTCAGGTCTTCCCGTACCTGGACGATTGGCTTCTCACTGCTCCCACCAGGTGTCTACTTTGTCAAACTAGGGATTATTTTATAAAGCTTGCTGTGCATTTGCGCATCACAATCAGTGCATCCAAATCACTTCTAAATCCTGTTCAGGTGATGGACTACATTGGGGCAAGGATAGACACCTTACAGTGAAAAATCTTCCTGACCTCGGAGAGAGTACAAAACCTGAGGATGCATGTCTTTCTGATCTACAGTTCTCATCTTCCAATTGGCAGAATCAGTGTTGATGGCCATAGATTCAGTGGCAGCGACCATAACACTTCTTCCATGCACCCAGTTACATATGAGCATTCTACAGTGGACACTAGCTGTACAATGGTCCCTGTTGGAACTTCCATTATCGTATCCAATAAAACTCAGTCGAGTCTGTCGGTTGTCCCTTCTGTGGTGGATTTGCTGTCCGGAGATCTTGGAGGGACGACCCTTTGTTTCAGCCCCTGTCCAAGCCACAGTGACCACGGATGCCTCCCAACTCGGGTGGGAAGGAATTGGTCAGGCAGGACAGTCCAAGGCCTGTGGTCCCTTGTAAAAACCAGCTTGCACATAAACGTTCTAGAGATGAGGATGGTCCTTTTGGCATTGCAGGCCCTTCATGCCTTTCTTCCTCTGGGAACCATTGCAATTCAGTCAGACAGCATGTCAGTGGTCTGGTACATCAACAAACAAGGAGGAACCAGATCTTCCCCCCCTTTATCTCGAGGCCATGAGAGTGTGGGAATGGGCTATCTCCACCAGTCGCTTTCTCATAGCAACGTACATTCCGGGATGGTCCAACATTCTAATGGACAGATTGTCAGACTATTCTGATGCCTTATCAGTGGTCTCTGAATCTTTCAGTAGTGGAACAGATCTTCCTGGAGTGAGGTCAGCCTTGCTGTGATCTCTTCGCATCTTCTTCCAACGTGAAGTGCAGCGATTTTTTTGCTCTGAACCCCCTGCCGGGGGAGTCCCTTGGAGATGCTCTAGTCCATGCTTGGCCTCCCTTCTGTATGCTTACCCTCCAGTACCTCTTATTCCAAGGTTTTTACAAAAAGCTCGTCGATTGGGGAGCAAAGTGATCCTCATTGCCCCATTTTGGCCTCGCCAGGTATGATTCCCCTTCCTTTGGTCTCATCTTCTGGCTCCCCCCTGGATCTTGGATCCCATTCAGGATTTGATTTCACACCCATTGGGGGTTCTCCATCTGACCCTGGACAGTTTGAAGCTCACGGCTTGACTGCTCCAGTTCCCATGATCACTAGGACTCCTGGATTATCCTCTTCAGTTAGGGCTATTCTGGTGGCTGTTCATAAGTCTTCAACCAGGAAGGTTTACTGCAGCAAATGGAAACTTTTTCCTTTTGGGCTTCTCAAAGGAGTTTAGACCCTTTCACAGCTCCTATTTCTGCCATTCTTGATTTCCTAGCCAATATTTTTCATCAGGGAGCTAGTTGTTCTACTATCAAAATTCAATTGGCTGCCATTTCTCATTTTCATGTGGGTGAGAATTCTGCCTCACTGGCCTCCTCCAGACTGTGTAAAGCCTTTATCAAAGGGACCTTTCTGTTACACCCCCCCCGGTCAAGGATCCTGTTCCCCCATGGGACCTTACTATGGTTCTTCAAGCTTTGGTCGCTCTGCCTTTTGAACCTGCTGCAACCACAGATCTAAAATTTTTATCTTGGAAAACCATAACATTCCATCTGAGTAGTTCTACTTCATTTGTCTTCAGCAGTCCCTTCCTCCTTCCCCCTGACCTTGTCATATGGGCAGCCTGTGGGCTGCAGTTGCAGGTCATAAAGTATTTTTCAGGTCGGGTAATCAGTCATTATAAGGGTCAGCAAACTCAATTTGGGGGTTGGAAGGTAGTGGAGGTGTATTGTGGGGAAGGGGAAGAACTTGGAAGTTGGAACAGATGCTAGTGAAATTGCCGGCTCAGATTCGATAGGGATCTGGTATCCCACAGGTTGAAGACAAATGAATTAGAACTACTCAGATGGAACGTTATGGTGAGTACATAACTTCTTTTTTCTTTTTGTATCTAAAAATAATTGGACACAAACGTAAACATTCAGTATACATAATTATGGCTGAACTAATCAAAATATTAAGTGCTTATGCTTAGAATTTAAAGCTGGTATTGCCTGATTTTTTACCAGTTCTTTGAACATTATTGCACCAGTTTTGGTGAAATCCCCAAGTTACAAAAGGAGGAGGAGCATACTTAGCACTATTAAAACAAAAAAAAACAATGTTTTTCACTCCTGAATGGCATTGGTAGTTTATCGGATCTATATTAGATCAGCAAACGCTTAAAAAAGCGAACGCTGATTGATCGAACTTATGTAAGCGAAAGTTTAAAATATCAAAGCAACAGAAACCTAAATTTTTTCCTATGGAAAGAATTCAGTTGTCCGTTTCTGTTGCTTCGGTATTTTCAGTGCTGTGGTGGAAAGTTACGGGTCAGGTTCAGGTAAGTGTGCAATTGTGTGGATGTGAGTGTTAGGGCGGGTTAGGGAGCGGGTTAGGTATGTGTGCGATTGTGTGGATGTGAGGGTTAGGGCGGGTTAGGTAAGTTAGGGTTAGGGAGCGGGTGAGGTGTGTGTGCGATACTGACGGACCTTAGGGTTTGGGTATAGTTTAGTGTAGGGTTAGGTGTCCGATTTTAGGTGCATGTGTGTGGATTGCTGTTTGTTTGGTGTGCTTGTGTTGTGTGTATGTGTTTTGTATCAGCAATTTTTTTTTTTCCCTAGGAAAAAAATCGCTGTTCTGACAGTTCAAGATTGTAAGCTTTCGCTTCCATAATTCGATCAATCGGCGTTCACTGATCTAATATAGACCCAGTTTATCAGGATAGATGAGAAGTACATTGAGTATGACATTTTGAGAAGTGAACCTTGGCGGAAGAATGTTATCTCTAGCTTCATGTTCTCATTCTTTTTGTAATAAATTAGCACCAAAATTTATTTTGACACTGTGTAAAAGAGAAAATATTAATATTTTAATCTGGAGTTGAAGAATGACTATGTGGCTCACAGTCCTGAGGGAGTGTACCTGCATAAATGCAAAGATCTGTTGGTTTGCATGGCCTTTTTTCTTATATCATTAACTTTCAAAAAATAAAATTGTTTTACTTCTAGTTTGCTTATACATATGGTACAGATAGGATGGGATAAATATGTAGAGGAACTGTTGGGTTCACCCCAAAACTTCTTAGTAAAGCAGAAATATTCCAAATAAGTAATTTCTTCAAAAGGATGTCATGCTCTGTAGCTTGTATTTCAGAAAAACACTTTGCGTCAACTAATGAGAACATGTTAGCAAGGCCTAAAACTAAAAGAAGTAATACATTGTAACATTTTATTTGTAACATTGTAATTTGTTACATGTAAAATGGTGAGGGAGAAGTTTGCTATTAAAAAGTTAAAAATGACAATCCTAACCTCAGATGTTCATCATCACTGTTGCAGTGGACTGTGCTCTTTGGGTTATATATATTGTGTTCCACAGCCTCCCACAAAGTAATGCTGAGAGAACTGGTCATGTGACCCTTGGATCACTTCTGCCAGCATTAAAAATGTTCAGTATTATGAATGTTCATCTATATGGAATAGTTTTATATGCCTATATCTATATATATGTAAATGTCCTGCTTTTGATATCTTTTCAATTGACCTCACCACCCATATTCATATGTGGGAGAGTGATTGGCCTTAAGATCTTACTCTAAATGTGTACTACCGCTTTGTATTGTGACTAATGCCCGTCACATCCAGCAGAAAACAGGGTTGTAATCATTGACTTCAGAATTTCAAAGCCAATGTCTTCTCATGTTAACTTACCAATAGTAACTGAAACTTAACCAAACTGCTTTTCATACACTTACACATTCATAGTATTTCTATGAGAGGCTACTGATACTTCTGCAGTGACCGTACCCCTTACCATTATTCACTGTACTCTGCCACCAATCAAACTTAATTGGATATCAAGACCTCACTCGATCAGCTTTCTAATGAACCAACAAACTTTGTTGTGATAGCCAATTAATCTCCCCTTCAAAAAAGCTGACTGCAGCAGTCACACCAATGCTGTAAAGCTACCCTTCACTTGAAAAGTAAGACGTCAACCACTGTCTTTGTCACATGAAAACACTTTTCCTTTAAAAGGTCTGATTCACATTCAAAAATGTATTTGAGTTGCACAAGGAAATAAAAAAAGGTTGGATGTGTAAAGATTGTTGACAGAAAAACTCTGTCTGCATCTGTATTACTTTCTAGTACTTTGGGTCAACGACTAAAGCCTTAATCCAAGCATCTTAACGTACCCTCCTCTGCGACTTACAATTCTCAAGATCTAATAGTCCCAGACAAACAGTAAAGAATGACAGCAACAGCTCGATGGAAGTGCACTCCTCAATGGTTAGACATATTTCCCAACACTAAATAGCAACCCCAGACAGCAGAAAATGCAAAAAAATGATGCAGTACTTAAAACAAATGTCAGAGATGATATCAAATACAAAAAAAGAACCTGTCTTTCCTTTTAGAGTAAGTTGCAGAATGAGCAGACAGATCTGATGTTGACATTTCTTTCCATTCCTCAACATACAGGTCTCAGATCTGGCTCCAGCCACGGCTAAGCTTTGGATCCCATGCTCGGGCTCCTTCCCTTTACCCATAATCCCTGTGTCGAGAGTGAGCTACCTCAGATCTTGTTTGCTGCCATAAGCATTTGCCAGATCGTTGTGCTCAGGAAAATATTTCGGGGGAAATCTCTTGAAATAGGTGAGTATATTTACTTTGGGCTAAGTGTTTGTTAATCTTTATATTCTTTCTGTCATATTGGTGGTTACATCTATCGTTCCCTACCCTTTTGATCCCTTCTTTCTCTTTCTCTTGTTCTTTATGGGGCTTAATTAGTAAAAACAAGATATACCATGTTTTTCCTGCTAGGGTTGCTCTTTTATTAGTCTCTTTTACCTTTTTCCCCTTTCATTATATAATTTGTGAGGATGACAGGTAATCTTCCACATTCAAAACATCCATGGTTTGTAATGACCTACCAGATTTGGATGCACATGATAAATGTGTGTATTGGTTAGGCTTTAGCACTTGACATCACCTGCTTTATTTGCAAGGCCTTTGGTTAACAGGCTGTTGTGAAAAGGTGAAATAAGCTCTTTCTAAATTATCTCCTTCACCCTACCACAAGAGGAGGTCTGCTGCTGCTTCTTCCCTTTAAATAAACAATAAACCCAAAGATAAGCAAATGGAGGTGAAAAGGGACAAAGAAAAAGACAGAGAGAGAGAGCAAAAGCAGCAAAAAAAGAGATTTTCAAATCTGATACCTTTGTCTGCTCTGGCAACTAAAATTTCTAGACCTTTGGAGCCAACACTTGTTTTCAGATCTGATTATTATCACTTCCTTTATACTGCATAGATTTTCTCTACATCCTATCTCCCCTAGGCCATGGTCTACAATTTTGTAGGACAAGACCATGTTACCCCTCCAGGCCACATTCCTCAACTTTGTTTAGGTCAGCTAGGTCTTCTTGGATCTTCACCAAAGCTGACATGGACAGGATGATGGTTTCCTTTGGACCCGTATTCAGTCGGGGTACTCTGAGATCCAACAGACAGAAGAATCACTTCTTCCCCTCATTCCTTAATGACTCCTTCTCCAGTTTGACCTTTAGGATCATAGACCCTGGATCTGACTCTTGCCCAGGGCAAGTGTCCTTCGGAGATGAGGCTTCATACATCCTCCATTCCACTGAGTTTTGTGATTAAAGTTGGTTCTGACCCTGTCAGAGCTGTTGGAGTCTTGGGTCCAAACCATCTGTATTGACCATGACAGGATTTGAGGTCTTCTGATCCTTTCCTCCCTCTAGGAGCATTGGCACTTGACAGTTCGACTCTGATGACAGTTTCTGATCTGAGCCAAATGACTTCTAGGGTTAAGCCACCTTCATTAGTTTTGGCTGTGACAGCGATGCTCTCCAGATCTGTGTCAAGATCAGTGTTCAAGGCTTTCAAGAGAGTCCACTCTAAACCTAAAGAGATGTCCCCTTTTTCCAAACTAGATCCAACTCTTCTTGATAGGATTTCTCAGTGTCTGTAGCCTACTCTTCTTGTCCTATCAGGGCAGACCGTTTCTGAGAGCCTTGAGTCTGTTCTACCAAAAGAGATGGTCTGTGATCCTGTCCTGAACAGCCCACAGCTCTGGAAATGTATGTTGTGCACCAAATAATTAAGTGCTTAGATGGAGATGCTTGTATTCCCTTGAAGAATCCCCTACCACATACACTGATTTTGATGATGGAAAAGGTTCTCACAGATTCCCACCTCCCCTTGAGGAAGTCTCATTTAGAGAGATCTTGATCTTCTCAGACAGAAAGGCAGTTGGTTCTCCCAGATGCCTCCTCCTAAAGAATCAGTTTTTCTTGAGGCTTTTGGTTTTGGCTCATCTATGTGGGCAGTCCTGCCTTGACAATAAGATGGTAGACCTGATCTCCTCCCAGGCATGGAAGGAACCAGACACAGATAAGTCTATTCCCAAAAAGCCTGTCATGTTTTGGTGCACTGAGAGACCATCCCCATTGAAAAAAGTGTCCTGCATTAGATTTTATGGTAGTGGTGGCAGCCACTGAAAAGGAACTTGTGGAAGAAAGTTACTGTCCATCCACCAAATTGGGAATTTCATGTGGTGAACAGATTTGGGAAGAGTGTTTATGCATCATCTACTTTTTCATTGAAAGCACTTAATTACTTGGTGAACACCATTCATTTTCAGAGACATTTGACAAAAGAAAATCCCCAATTCTCTCCCAGGGACCTTGACTGAGGATCAAAGAAAATCCATCAAGTCACCGTCGTCTACCCTGCAGTCGATATCTAATGCTCCTGTATGTCTTATCTCTAATGACACAGAGGGTGCATCTAGAGAACCTGGCACAGGCATTTCCATAAAAAGATACGCCTAGATGTGACTGTGATTTTGCGGAGCATTTCAAGACATCCTCCTTCAATGTCGCATATGACTGATGAACTCTGTTTGGTCCCAAGGCTAAAGAGGCTATCTCAGGAAGTGTGAAGGATGGTGAATCTTCTGTTATAGTGATCAAATTCTCTGCCCCTCAAAGGACCTTCTCCAGAAACAAGAAGGGAGGAAAGAGAATTTGGTCTCATAAATCCCAGGGCTTTGCATCTGACACTTCTGGAGAACGAGCTTCCTGAGGCAGAGGAGTGGTGGCCTCCTTTTTCAAAGAAATCTTTCCAGTGCCCCTGAATGGTTGCCCAACTGTCACACCCTGGAGGGAGTTGGGGGGGGGGGCTATCCCTGCAACCAGGATTGCCTATCAGTCAAGACAAATGACTGCAAAGGATTATAACCAGAGGCCATTACATTGCCTTCCAAACCCTTCCTTTGTGCCTGAAGAGAATTCCTGATGTTCCACCCTCACAAAGGGAAGAAGCCTCTTCTGAAATAAGGAAGCTTCTAAGAAATTGAGCCCTCCAAGAGGCCCCCCAGACCAAAGAGGATCCAGAATTTACTCGATTCTTTTTTAGTGCCCCAGAAAATGGGGTCATAAGGACAATTTTGGACTTAAGCCACTTGAACAAGATGGTCATGGTTTAGTCTGTTCTTTTCGTACTGAGAAAGAATGACTGGATGTGTTCGCTAGATCTCCAGGATGTTTGCTACCACACAAAGATGGACAAATGCTCCATGAAGTAGATTCGCATTTGGCTGGAAACCAGTAATTTCCTGTTCAGAGCTCTGCCCTTTGGTCCCCCCACAGCCTCCCGGGTATTTTCCAAGTGTATGGCAGTAATGGCAGCTCATCTACAGCTGCAGAGTTTCCAGGTATTCCTGTGTTTGGGGGTTTCCAGGTATTCCTGTGTTTGGATGACTGACTTATTACTGCTGCTTCCAGGAATCTACTCGCTCAAGCCAAGGGTGCCTTGCTTAAACTGCACATAAACTTGAGGATTACAGTAAATCTAAAAAAGTCCAAGCTACAACCAGTCCAGTCTGTAGTTCATTGGAGCACTTCTGGACGTGATTTCAGGTAGCAAAGCTCCCTCAAACAACAGTTTCATTCCTCCACAAACAAGCTCAAGAAGTCTTATCTTTTCCAGAAGCCACCAGTGAGACAAATTCTTCACCTACCAGGCTTTATGGCAGCCTCCATCACAATAGTGCCACTAGCTAGATTCTACATTCAAGTTCTTTAGTGGTTAACCAGGAAACAGCCCATTCCTTTCTAATCAACATTTGCAGACCTGGCATACATTGGTGGCTAGAATCTCTGCATGTTCTTCAGAGATGTCCTTTCATTCTTCCTTCTCCCCAAACCACAGTGACCTCAGATGCTTCCCAGCTGGGGTGGGGGACCTTATCTAAGGTAGATAGTCCAAGGCACATGTTCGCAAAAAGAGGTCAGATGTTAAGTTGTTAAACTCGCCTTCATTCTTGCTGGATGGGTTCAGAGACGATCCTCGGCTCCGACTCGGCACTTGCTAAGCTCGAGAACTCATTTTACCAGCTCGAGGCAACCCTATATCCCATGATGCAAGGCGTGACTACCCCAGATCTCGTTTGCCGCTTTGCGAAGAGGTCTCCTTTTTACCAGCTCAGGTAAAGTTTCAATTTCTTCAAGATTAGTCAGAGTTTTTCCCCTTATTTCCTATTTGTCCTTTATTGGGTATATTATTTATACTTATACTTATCTCCTACCCTATACTCCCTTCCTTACGTTAGGATTTATTTCTTTCAGGCCTTAAGCCTCCCCCTCAGTAATTTCCTGTCAGGTTGTGTGTGTGTGTTTTTTGGGGATTAACTGTGTTGACTGTGTGTCTGTCTGTTTTTGGACATTATTATGTCTAAAGAGGTAAAGGTCTCAGGCTTCAAGAAGTGTGACTCGTGCTGTCAGAAAATGTCTCTGACAGACGGTCACACTTCTTGTGTGTATTGCCTGGGGCCTTTACACCTGCAGGACTCCTGTGCCATTTGTCACTCCTTTAGCCAGAGAGTCCTGCAGGAATGAAGAAATAAATTAATTCTTCATGGCTTGTTAAAGCCAGAGGGTTCTCCGACCAAGGCTGGGTCGGTTAAACCCTCTAAGCCATCTAGAGCCCAGGCTGTAGTTTCTAAGACTTCGGCTGTGGCTCCGACTCCTTCGGAGTCGAGATCAGCTCCAGCTGGAGTCGATCTTTCTACTTTGGAGATTGTTGTGTCGGCTCCGTCCAGCTCCGACACACAAATACCCATTACTTTGTTGGCTCCGGCCGGAGCCGACGTGTCTTTATCCAGTATTGGAGCCGACAAGTCTTCAGCTCCATCTGGAGCCGAGGGGTCATCGGCTCCGATGGCTCCATCCAGGAAGAGATCTCAGTCTCCTTCCCTGGAGTCGATTCGTTCGGCACCGGGATCTCCTCTTTTGTCGGAGCGGAGCCATCAGAGCCGATCTTCAAGATCTTCCAGGCTATCAGACCACGATTTAGAGAGGGTGGTAAGCAGACTGTTGAAGTCACAGGTACTAGCCCAAATGCTCCATAGCCCGTCTCAACAGACGTCTGCTATTTCTCTTCCCCCCGAACTTCCTCCTCCGACTCTCCTTCAGAGTTCGGAGCCGGAGCTTCTCGGAACGGTGACCGTGGATGCGCCGGAGCCGATACTTCCCCTTTCGGCTCCGACGTCTTCGGCTCCGATCTCCTCCATGAGACCTTCGTTGGAGGGATCCGGTCGTCGAGTCTCCCTTGTCGGCTCCGAGGGGGCGAGTGGCATCGGACCCTTGTCCGACCCTGCTCTCCCTCTTGGAGCTTCAGCATTGGTGAGCTCGGCGCCGACATCGGCTAAGGAGCCTTCTCTTTCGGTGGGGCCGGGGATTCCTGTTTCTTCGGGGCGGGAGTCTTCTGGCCTCCCTGGGAGAGGAGCCTTCGAGGTGATGAGGAGTGTCCTAGCCCCCAAGCTAGGTCATCGGTCTATTCCTTTAGCTCCTCCATCTTCGGTGCCTGTTGATGTCTCTTGCCAGTCTCTTGCTCCCGGATCCAGAGATCCATCGCCCCAGGTTTCCCCATTGGGAAGAACTTCCTCTTCTGTGGTTTCTCCTGATCCTGCAGCAGAACCCCCGCGTAAGAGGACGTGTACGAGGAAGCACACAGACTCCCCTGAGTCTACTACATCAGATACCGACTTAGATGAGTCAGAGGGTTCCCCACGGTCCCCCTCTGAGGATGTCTCCTTTTCAGACATCCTGGAACTCCTTAAGCAGAGGGGGAACTGGCCTTCCATTAACCCCTCCGAGGATGAGTCGGTATACCTGGAGGCTTTCGGATCTCGACCCTCCACCTCCTGGGTGTCTCCGCCTTTCGACCCACTCATGCAGGTGGTGGCTCGTAAGGCGTGGGCAGCCCCGGATTCTGTGGAACCAGTTCCTAGAGGCCCTCCAAATTCATTACAGCCCCTGCAGACAAACAGTTTCTTTCTAAGGGCGTCCCTGTTGATGCTATGGTGGCGGCGGCGGCCACCAAGAATGAACTTGCTGATCCTTCTGTGCCTGTCCATCCTCCTAATAAGGATTCTAGGACCATGGATAGGTATGGCAAAAGGATTTTTTCTTCAGCGACCTTTGCTATGCGTTAGCTGAACTACCTTTGTCACTTTACCAGACTTCAGAGAGACATTCTCAAGGAACTAGGTGAAGTGGTTCAGGATCCTTTGGCGACTGGGGCTCAGGAAAAGATTGCCTCACAGCTAGGAATCCTCAATTCTTTGACTAACTCCTCCATGCGGCTCATTTCTTATGCAGCCGATGGGGCGAGTAGGGCCGCAGGCACAGGAGTGGCACTTAGGCATCAGGCCTGGATGCGGCTTTGTAATTTTGCAGACCCTTTTAAGGCATCCTTCACCAATACCCCCTTTGACGGTTCGGCTTTGTTCGGGCCTCAGGTGAAGGATACATTGACCAGGTGTGAGCAAGACGGCAAGACCCTTTCTACCATAGGAGTCCATTTCTCCACCCCTTCAAGACCCTATCCAAAGGGTCAGAAGGGAGGGAAAATGTGGTTCCGTAAATCTCAAGGAGTCACGCCGGACACACGTGGTCAGTTTACCCCCAGAGGCAGAGGAGGTAATAATAATAAGCGCCGCCCTAGGGGCAGAGGGGGTCCGCAGAATCAGGGTAGCAGGGAGACTCTCCTTGATAAACCCTTCCAGCATCCCTGAGGTGTTGCCCGACTGCCCACCCTTGGAGGCAGTCGGGGGAAGATTGTCGCTGTACCCAATAGCCTGGCGTCCCCTCTCTCAAGACAAATGGGTACAGTCAGTCATATCCGAGGGCTACAATATCCCTTTCGAGAGGTATCCCGTTCCTCATCATTCCTTTCCAGACGTCTCACCCGGTCTAAGGGAATTGGCAAAACAGGAGGTATCAAAACTCCTAGCAAAAAGAGCCATCCAAATAGTGCCAGCAGACCAGGTAGGATCCGGCACCTACTCGAGATTCTTTTTGGTCCCCAAAAGGACGAGAGATTGGAGACCAATTTTAGACCTCAGCAAACTAAACAAGTTTGTCAAGAAGGCAATGTTCCGGATGGTCACGCTTCAGTCCATTCTACCCTTTTTGGGCAAGGGCAACTGGGTGTGCTCAATAGACCTTCAGGATGCGTACTATCATATAAAGATTCACAGGCGCTCCAGAAGGTTTCTCCGCTTTTGGCTGGGGTCCAGTCATTTTCAATTCAGAGCCCTGCCCTTTGGCCTCACTACAGCCCCCAGAGTGTTTACCAAATGCATGGCAGTGGTTACGGCTCATCTGAGACGTCAAGGATTCCAGGTGTTTCCGTATCTAGACGACTGGCTCCTCTCCGCCACCACCAGGCATCAACTTCTCAAGGCCAGAGACCACACTCTGCAAACCTGCAAGCAATTGGGGATTTCAGTAAATTTCGAAAAATCTTCTCTGTCGCCTTGCCAATCTATTACCTTTATAGGCGCAGAATTAAACACTGTCAGCATGTCAGCCAGACTCACAGAACAAAGAATTCTGGACATTCAGAAGTATGTTCGGATCATATTACTCAGCAAGAAGATCAGAGCCAAATTTGTCCTGAAGGTTCTGGGTCTTATGGCTGCGGCCATTGTTCTTCTGCCATTAGCCCGCTTCCACATGCGTCTTCTGCAGTGGATGTTGTTCGCTCAATGGTCATTCCAGCAACTCCCCATGAGTCACGAGATTTTTGTCACGCAGTCGTGCAAGAGTCATCTAACCTGGTGGATGTCTTCTCCCCTGCTCCATCAGGGCCGACTGTTTCTTCCCTCAGTTCCGGTTGCCACAGTCACTACGGATGCCTCTCTGATCGGGTGGGGGGGCATTATCAGGGCAGGATGGTCCATGGGACTTGGCAACCCATAGAATACCATCTGCACATAAATGTCCTAGAGATGAGAGCAGTGCTTTTAACGTTGCAAGCCCTCAACGACTTTCTTCCCTTAGGGACTATTGCAGTTCAGACGGACAACATGTCTTTAGTCTGGTATATCAACAAGCATGGCAGGACCAGGTCCTACCCACTGTGTTGAGAAGCTCTCAGACTTTGGCAATGGGCGATCTCCTCTCATCGGTTTCTGATAGCAACGCATATCCCCGGGAGATCCAACCTCTTAGCGGACAGACTGAGCAGAGCTATTCTCATGCCACACGAGTGGTCTCTCAAACAATCGGTAGTGGACGAGATTTTTCAGAAGTGGGGCTTCCCTTCCTGCGACCTTTTTGCTACACCCCAAAACAGCAAATGCCCGGACTTCTTCACCCTCTTTCCTCTACCAGGCCATTCCCCGAGAGACTCTCTAACCCAGGATTGGCTCCGGGGACGTCTGTATGCTTTTCCTCCATTTCCACTGATACCACAAGTTATTCAGAAAGCTACCATATTTTGAGCCAAGTTGATCCTCATTGCCCCTTACTGGCCTCGACAAATTTGGTTTCCGTCCCTGCATCATCATCTCCTGGCCCAGCCTTGGCATCTGGACCCAGTCCCAGATCTTCTGACCCACCAGTCGGGTCATCCGCACTGGGCCATTCATTCATTC
The DNA here is from genome assembly GCF_019279795.1 of Protopterus annectens. NCBI lineage: Eukaryota > Metazoa > Chordata > Ceratodontiformes > Protopteridae > Protopterus > Protopterus annectens. The sequence goes on along the minus strand of NC_056744.1, from coordinate 1,751,909,292 downwards.
TCTCAACCTCACTGCTTGGTTGCTCCACTTCCTTCCTTAGCCAGGCTTCCTATGATCTCTAACCCCATTAGGAACATCATAGTAGCTTCTCTAAAGTCCTCCACCAGAAAGATTTATGCTAGTAAGTGGAAACGTTTTTCTTTCTGGGCAAAGTCTAAACACATAGATACCTTTACTGCTCCACTGCATTCAGTTTTGGACTTCTTAGCAGAGATTTTTCAATCGGGATCTTCTTCTACAGTTAAAGTCCAATTGGCAGCAATCTCTAATTTTCATGTTGGGTTAGTGGATCAAAGCATTATGTCCCACAAGCTTTGCAAAGCCTTTCTGAAAGGTATTTTTCTTCTGAAACCTCCAATCAAAGATCCTCCTCCTCAATGGGATTTGAATTTAATGCTGGCATCCTTGATTCTACTTCCCTTCGAACCGGCTGCTACATGCTCCTTAAAGTTTCTTTCCTGGAAAACAATTTTTGGTTGCTGTTACTTCAGCTAGAAGGGTTTCTGAACTTCAGGCCCTCTGTGTCCGTTCTCCTTACTTGGTTTTTCACAAAGATAGGGTGTCTTTAAGAACTAATCCATCTTTTTTGCCCAAAGTTGCTTCCCAGACGAATCTTAACCAATCTATTGATTTGCCAGTTTTTTTCCCCAATTATTCAAACAAAGCTGAACAAAAACTTCATTGCTTGGATGTCCATCGTCAGCTCAGATATTATTTGGACAGAACCAAACAATTCAGAAAATCTGATCAACTATTCCTTTCCTATGCAGAGAACAGAAAGGGTCTCCCAGTCTCTAAAGTGACCTTATCCAGGTGGCTGTCTTCTATCATTTCTTATGTTTATCATCTTAGAGGCAAGCAACTATCCTCAAAACCAAAAGCACATTCTACCAGGAGCCTGTCCACATCCACAGCTTTTCAGGATAGGCTACCTATTGACACCATTTGTGCAGCAGCCACTTGGGCCACTCCTCACACCTTTGTCTCATTATAAATTGGATTTGGCCTCTAGGGACAGGGCTAGGTTTGGTTCCACAGTTCTCAAGAGTCTGTTCCATTGAGCCACCTAGGATAGAGGTGCTAGGGACGCGGTCCCATCCAGCAAGAATGAAGGCGAGTTAACATTTAGAAGTTGTGTACATACCATAACGTTCCATGTTAGTTGTCTTCTCTCGCCTTCTTTCTTGCGTCCCTCCCTCCTTCCCCCTGGCCTGGACTGATCTTGAGGTTGTACCTTCTTTTTGTTGAGGGTGTGGTCACTCTTTCCAAGAGTTCCCAGTAGGAAGAGTCTTTATTGTTTGTGACTGTTGGCCTAGTTTCTCCTACAGTTAGTTTTCTTCTTCCTGGGGAAGAAGTGTTTTTGGCAGGGTTTTCTTCTAGCTACCAAACGAGATCTGAGGTAGTCATGCCTTGCATCATGGGATATAGGGTTGCCTCGAGCTGGTAAAATGAGTTCTCGAGCTTAGCAAGTGCCGAGTCGGAGCCGAGGATCTGCTCCGAACCCATCCAGCAAGAAAGAAGGCGAGAGAAGACAACTAACATGGAACGTTATGGTATGTACATAACTTCTAATTTTCACATCAGTATATTGGAGATGAGAGCAGTTCTCCTAGAGTTGCAGACCTTTCAGAACTCTTTCCTTTTGGGTAATATCCATTCAGACAGACAACATGGCAGTTGTTTGGTACATCAACAGGCAGTAACCAGATCTTATCCTTTATGTCAAGAGGTCATGCGAGTGTGGCAATGGGTAATATGTTCCCAACGCTGTCAGGTTGAGCAGGTCTATTCTGTTTCCTCACAAATGCTCTCTTAACCTGTTGGTAACAAAGTGGAGTTTCAGCCATTAACACCGACCTTGTTGTGACCTCTTTCCCTCTCCCCACAGCTCCAAATGCAACACATTCTTTGCTGTAATTCCTCTAGAGGGGGAGTCACTTAGGGACACTCTAATGCACTGTTAGCCATTGGGACTTATTTACCCCAGTCCCCCAATGCCCATGATTCCAAAGTTTCTTCAGAAAGTATTTGCAGTGAAGGTCCCAGTCATCCTCATATTTTTTTGCTGGCCTCAACAGATCTGTTTTCCCTTTCTCTAGCTTTATGTAGTCCACCCTCCATGGGTGCTGGACTCTTACCCAGAGCTTGTCTCAGCTGTCAGGGTCGCTTCACCTGAACATTCAGTCCCTCAAACTGATTGTATGGATTCTCCATTTCCAATTGTGATTTCATAATCCAGGTTTTAATTTTCACTTGTCCATGCCTTGTCTTCTTCCTAAAAAAGCTCAACTAGGAAGTGTTATAAGAGACAATGGAAAATGGTTTTCTATTTGGGAGATTGGAGAAATTATTGTTCCCTTTTTAGTTGATAACAACCTTAACTTTGATGCCCATATTAACAGTACTGTAAAACAGTCAACCACAACTTAGGATCCCTCTACAGGATCAATCCCTATGTGACTCCACTAGCCAGGGCTAATATTGCCCATACCCACTTAATCTCTACCCTTCTCTATGCCTCCCCTATGTATACTAAACTGTGTAAAAACAACCTAAACAAGCTGGCTATCTCCTACAATAATATTGCCAGATTTGCAACTGAGTCTGCTTTCAGAACCCATCACTGTTACAATCTTGATCAACTAGGATAGCTAGAGTTGCCAAAACTACTACTATTTAAAAAATTAACAGTTGCCCACAAGATCCTGTATCACCCTACTAACACAACAATGCTTACAGACCTCATCACCTCCTATAATAAATTTAAGATCCTATGCTCATTAAATAAACTACTTGTAGAAATAGGTAAAACTAACAACTTGGCTGGCCACTCTTTGTTCTCTAATACTGTGAGTAAAACCTGGAACTTCCTCCCCAGTGACCTAACCTCCCTTTCCTCAATAACACTATTTAAAAGCAAACTGAAACCATACCATAAATCACATTGGTTATGCCCTTGTGCTAACCCTGACTAGCTACTTCACTTATCTCTGGGTGCTAATCATTATACCTGTATAAGCTAGTTACTTTTCTGTTAACTATAAAGAGAGTGTGCTTTTATATTTAAACCAATAATGTTAGAGATATCTTTGTATGGCTAACCATATCTGATCTGTACTAGGATTCTGCAAGCAGATATGCAAGGGCATGTAAAGAATGGCAAAAATCTGTAATCTACCTGCATTTGTAAAATATCACATAATATAAATAATACTGTGTTTTGTGGAGCTTTTCTCCCCAGGCCTGTACTGAAAATGGACATGTATCCAGTTGGACTAGTCCGGTTAACAAATGTAAAATAAATAAAAAATAAAATAAATAAAATTCTTCCAACAGTTTTGGACTTCCTTACTCACCTTTTTCAACGTTGAACCATTTATTTCACAATCACCTTTTTCAACGTAGAGCCAGTTATTCCACAATGAAGGTACATTTAGCTCAATATCCTCTTTCCATATGGGTGAAAATCGTACACCCATTGTCTCTCTCAGGTTATCCAGGGCATTCTTATGAGGTATATTTTTACTACATCCTCCACTTAGAGATCCAGTTCCTCCTTGAGATATTACTATTGTGCTACAGTCTTTGATTGGGCCCCTATTCGAACCAGCTGCAAGGGTTGATCTAAAGTTTCTGTCATAGAAAACTATTTTTCGTGACTGTCACGTCTGCCAGGAGAATTTCTGAACTAAAGTCCTTTTCCTCAAAACCTCTTTACCTTATTTTTTGTAAGGACAGAGTGTCTCTGAAATCCAGCCCCTTTTCTTCATAAGCTGTCCTCTGAATCATCCATAAATCAGCCCATAAATCTCCCAGTGTTCTTCTCAAAATTTTCAAACAGGAGTAAGTATACTTTGCATTTACTATATGTTCATTATCAGTTACATTTTTATTTATGTCAGATAAAACCTTTCAGGAAAGCTGATAGTTATTTGTGTCATTCTCTACTGCTAACTTGGAAAAGGAAGTGTCCAAAGTTACCTTCTCACCCTAGTTGTTGCAATGCATTATTTTGTCAAGAAAAAGAGTTGCCATTTCCTTCAACCCCAAAGACTCATTCCAGAAGATCTGTGCCTTTGCTTATAGCTTTCTTCTCCAATGTTCCAGTTGATGACATGTGCTACCATTACCTGGTCCAAGGTGCATACCTTCATCTTGGACTATAACTTTAAAATGAAATCCAGGTCTAGAGCCTCCTTTGGTTCAGCTATCCTCTTTAATATTATTACATAGGGCTTCCCAAGTAAGAAAGTAGCTGGGCACTCTGTCCCATACTTTGAGGTATAGATGGAAATGGCATCATAAGATATGAAAGTTGTGTACTCACAATAATGATAGATTTATGTTGTCAGTTTCTGTCTGTTTCAGCAACTACCTGTCCTCCCACTATTATGTTTTATCATGTTCTTATTCCGAGATGACTCTAGCTGGTTCACAGTCTGACAGTATTTTAGTCACATAGGTTGTTTGGCTATCTATAACTTCATATTTTAAAATTTCCTTACATTGGCAGCAAACTTGATCTGAGGTAGTTCATTCTCTACACAGGGATTATAAGTAGGTTGGAGGAACCTTAGCAATGGGTCCAGAGCTTAGAAGTGGCTAGAACTGGATCAGAAGTCAGATTGGTGACCCATATGATGACGAAGGACTGAGACAGACAATGCAGATCTATCATCATGGTGAGTACATAACTTTTGATCTGATGTTGTTAATCTTCTTTCCATTCATCACTGATGGGTTCGATTCCAAGCCCTCAGAACCGAGTTGGTGTAATACCAAGCTTGTGCCAGTCAAAAAACTGTAGAGCTAAGCTTCTACCCATGATGCCCTTCTCCCTGTTACCTCATCTCGTTTGCCACATAGCCGTAAAGCCATGCTTTAGCCGAGCTCTCAACTAAGTGGAAACTTTTTGATGTTTTGTTTGAAAATTTGTTTATTCTCTTATCGTTAGTGATTTATATTCATTGATCCTCACTTTTGCAGTTAGATTTATACTTTTGTCTCTTTCCTTCTACCTGTTGGGTAATCTTTTAAGTACCATTGGTGGTATGGCCCTCTCTGTTTTACCCTTCTAATATTCCTTGAATACCATAGCTGGTATTTCTTCTCATTTTTTCTTTCTATCTAGTTGTGCGTTTTTGGATCTTTAGGTAAATACTGTGTGTATTTGTTTTGGGTTTAGACATAGAATAAGTAGAATTTCAGATTGTATTTGAAGACTTTGATTATTGTGTTTAACTTGTCATGATGTCTGATAAGGGTGCTTCAGGTTTCGAGCACTGTACTTCGTGTAATGGTAAACTTCCGAAAAGTGACTCTCACGATGATTGTGTGTATTGCTGGGGGTGCCCCATCTTTCGGTGCAGCCTCCCTGTGTGATTTGCCAAAGTTTTAGCCTGTGCAATCTGAACGAGCTCAAGAATAATTTAATTCTAAAGGGCCTACTTAATTTGCCCTTTTCAGAGGCCCTTTCTGCGATGGAGGTATCAACCCCTCCTAGGAAGGATAAGAAAAGGCCCCCTTTGGTCCCCTCTTCATCCTCGTGTGACCTGGGCATGTCTGTCAAACCTGAGGTGCAAAAACTTTCTCCAGAGAATAAATCTGCCTTATCAACACCGACCTCATCTGCTCCAGGCACTGTGACTATTACAATATCGGCACCAGCTTCAGCACCAATACTGTCTCTGGCATGACCATAATCTTCTCTTCACCTACTATGACTTTGGCACTGGGTGCCACTTCGGCACAGTGCACGCCTTCGATACCTATCTCAGCAATGACTATTCAACCTCCCATGTCTACTCTGAGTGCCCCTTCGGCACAGAGCTCTCTTACGGTTCCCACTATGATAGGTCTGATTCAACTGCTTCCGGTCTGCAAACTTGAGACTTCGATGTCAGTAGACCCCCCCGCACCATTGACCCAATACTCTCCATTTGCAGATCTGTTTCTAGGCCAAGTGTATATAGCCCATTCCTGGATTGACCAGGCTCTCCACTACATCTGCCAGGAGCCTTTCAGAACTTGATGTAGTACATCTTGTGGATCAGCTGCTGGCAGCCAGGGGGATACCTATGCATTCCAGGACTCATCCCTCTATGAGATTTGGGTTGATTTCTCCATGGACTCCATCTTATTCTCCTCCTTTGTCCACCTCAGTTCCAAAGCCTCCTGCTCCAATGTCTCTTTTGGTACCCCCCATCTTGGCACCAGTAGTGGACCTTACCTTGGCTCCGGGACTGTCCCTTTAGTCCTCGGTTCCTACTGAACTAGCCCTTCCTCAACCCCGTGATTGGGCTGTAGCTCTTTGATTGGGGGCACGGGCCCAAATGTTTCTTTGGTCCTGTCCTCATTACCAGGAGCTTTGTCTGCTCCGATCCTGCTTGAGGCTCCATCCTCGGGAGTGGGTTCAACAGACCGGGGTGTGACCCCAGTTCTGAGGTTGTCCTTCTTTGTGATGGAGAGGGCTCTTGCTTTTGGAAGCATTCTTCCAACATTGGAACTCCAGATGTTCATTGTGCATACAGCTGCAGTCATAACAGATGTGTTTTCCTGCCGTCAGGCGGGTCCTCGGTTAGCCGATTTTCAAAGTCTAGGTCCGGCGTCGGATGTCGTCGCTTCTTCCCTGACATCAGTGTGACAGGGGTATAAAAGAACCAGCTGACGCCATTTTCTTCAGTCTTTCTTGCTGCACGGTGCCCGAAGCAGAAGCAGTTCACAAGTGCCAGTCGGCCAGCTCCTGAGATTATGAATATTTTGCAACCGAAGACTTCTTGAAAGCTAAGTACCCCATTGGGGAAACTTTTCTTGCCTCAGACCGATGTCAGACAAAGTTAATAACTGCATTTCATGTGGGAAGCAAATACCGCATAAGGATTTCCATTCCCTCTGCATTCCTTGCTTAGGCCCAGACCACGACGTCTCGGCCTGTCGTTTTTGTGCTACATTCAACAGGCACACTATTAAGCATCGGGCGGAGTTCGCCCAACACTATTTTGGCAAAAAATTTAATTACATTATGTCGTCAGATACTCCGACTCCAGTTTTGAGTAAAAGACGCAAAGATAAGGACCGACATACGAGGTCCGCGACTTCTACCGACACCACACTAAAGCCGACTACAGGTGCTCCGGTTCTCAGCGAGGTGCCTACGCAGCCCCTGACTACCGATGACACTTCATTAGCAGTGTCTTCTCTGCCTGAGGTCGCAGGCTGTTCGGCCCACATGCCGACTACAGATACCGATGCTACTCTTGGCGGGGAAACTCAGTTTAGACAGGCCTGCCACCTCTCAAGGTGTCTTCAGGCCTTCTTTTTCTTTTTCCATTAAGGCTTTCACTAAATCTAAAGCAGCTATGCATACTAAAAGACAAGCTCCACAGGGCCCCTCTCAAGGCCCCATGCCTAAAAAGCAGATGCTCAAAATGGCTGAGGATTTGATTACTCTTATCAGGGGTTCTCAACCCCCCTCAGACAAAAGGCCCAGAGTGGAGGAAGAATACCCTTCCTCGGACCAGGCCTCCATTACTTCAGAACATTCTGAGGATCAGGAACATTCATACTTCCCTTTTGAAGATTCTGATACAGAGGAGTCCATTCCCTCTGTCTCCCCCCCTGAGGATTACTCTTTTGGAGAAACCTTGCATACCTTGAGGGAACACTTCCACTGGGAAGGCCAAGAGTACTGAGACTCCATGAAAAGGCTCAGGGATTTCCTCTTGCTCCCTCAGCACAGGCCTCTGGCTATACCTCCTGTCTTAGACATACTAGATGATGTGTATTCAAGAGGCCAGCCTTAACCCAGATTCTTTACCTCCAGCTCCAGTCAAGCCTGACAGGTATTACTGGGTTCCTGATTCACACCAATTCCTATACAAAAGCCATGCGGCTGACCCAGAAACTATTTCACAGGGTCCCAGGGGAATTAAGGCCTTCACTGCCAAAAATCCATTACCTTCAGAGAGAGATTCCAGAGCTTTAGAAAGGTGGGGGAAAAAGGTATACACCTCGGCCACCTTAACCATGAGGGCATTAAACTGTCAGTTCCATATGTTAAAGTATCAACAGTTTTTGTTATCTCAGTTGAAAAGCGAAATGTCACAACCTGAACAACCAGACTTGAAGGAGTTGCAGGATTTGTTGCATAGTGCAGAGCAAGTGGGTAAACATACCTTGCAATGTGGTTTTGATGCTTTAGAGGCCTCATGTAGAGCTGCTGTTACAGGATCAGTCATACGTAGACATGCTTGGCTCAAAGAGCAAGCCTTACCAGATCATGTCAAAGCAAAATTACTAGATGCACCTCTTCAAAAAGATGTATTGTTTGGTGTTAAAGCTGAGGAGGTATTAAAGAAAATGGAGGAAAAGGCAAAATCAATGCAAACAGTGAAAGATTTCCTACAGGTACAACCTCCACGTTTCAGTAGAAATTGGCCTTCAAAAAATTGGTCCTATCCAGACACGGACAGACCTCAAAGAGGTAGATACAGGCGCCCGAGGGGTAGAGGGCAATCTCAAGGATCATTTAGAGGCAGACAATGGCAAGCACCTACACCAAGAGGTGGTGAGGATAGTTCACAGCCATTCAGAAAGCAGAACCAATGACTTTCCCCTTTGCATGCCAAGCAGGGCTCAAATGGCAGCACCTTTAGGCGCAAAACTGGCATTATTTTCGAAAAATTGGCATATTGTCACAAAAGACAAATGGATCCTGGACATTATAGACAGAGGCTGCAGATTCCACTTTCACACCCTTCCAAAAATGAGAGGCATGCCAAACCTGCCACACAATCAAAGGGCAGAGGCACAAAAACAAATTTCAGATCTCATGGACATGAAAGCTATTCAAGAGGTACCTGCACAAGAACAGGGTCAAGGTTTTTATTCCAGACTATTCCTGGTACCAGGGAAGGGCAAAGATTGGAGACCTATTTTGGACCTATCCATCCTAAACACATATTTACTCGTACCAAAATTCAAGATACTCACATTACAGCAGCTTCTTCCCATGCTGGGCAAGGAGTCTTGGCTGGTAACATTGGACCTCAAGGAGGCATACCTGCATGTCCCAATCAGACAAGATTGCAGAAGATACCTCAGATTTCTTGCAGGTTCAACCCATTATCAATTCTCTGCATTGCCCTTTGGCTTGTCTACTGAGTGTTCACGAAATGCCTGGCATCAGTAATTGCCTTCTGCAGACTTCAAGGGATACAAATATACCCATATTTGGATGACTGCCTGATCCAAGTGGACAGCAAACACATACTTCTGAAACACCTGGCATTTGTAATAATGTTGTTGAATTCTCTGGGATACACAGTCAACAAAAAGAAATCAAGACTAATACCCTCTCAAACAATAATTATCCTGGGTGCCAGCTTGAATACAAGCACCCAGATGGCCTACCTCACACCAGAGAAACAAGGGCAACTAACTCAATACTTCAGAAAACTGGCAACCTTCACCAGGCTGACTGCAAGGAAAATCTGCAGGCTCTAGGATTCATGGCATCTTGCATCCTGCTAATCCCATGTGCAAAGCTGCATATGAGGAAACTTCAATGCTAAAAAACTTATGGGCTCAACACAGCCACAGTTTGGAAACAATTATACCACTGATTCCATGTCTTCAAAAGGAATTTCTGTGGTGGGCTCAAGCATGCCAAAGAAACATAGGTCTCCCATTCTGCAAGCCTCAAGCAAATCAAGTCATCACAACAGACGCCTCGGACTATGCCTGGGGGGCGCACATGACAGATCGGTGCATTCAGGGCAAATGGTCACAAAAAGAAAAGCACCTACACATCAATCAAAAGGAAATGCTAGCAGTAATAAATGCTATTATGGCTTTCAAAGACCTACTGCATCCAGGCCAGCTATTGATAAGGACAGACAACACCACAGTGATGTGGTACATAAACAAACAGGGAGGAACCCATTCATATCCCCTATGCAGGCTAGCCATGTCTCTTTGGAACATGGCTCTGGAATTACAAATCCAACTTCAAGCACAGTTCCTGCCAGGCAATGAAAACATGCTGGCAGACAACCTGAGCAGAAATATGACAGATCCACATGAATGGAAGTTGCATCCTCAAGTTTTTACAAAGATAATTCAAGCATGGGGAAGGCCAGACATAGATCTCTTTGCCACCCACAGAAATTACCAATTGACAAAATTCTGCTCAAGGACCTTTCATCCACAGGCCTGGAAAGTGGACACAGTCTCTTTCAGTTGGACAACAATGACAGTTTATGCCTTTCCACCTCTTCCTCTGCTGCCCAAAGTTCTATTAAAAGCCAGAGCAGACAGACCAAAGATGATTCTCATTGCTCCAGACTGGCCAAGACAACACTGGTACCCACTCCTGAGGAGCCTGACATATTCCCCACCATGGATCCTGCCTCTAATGCCTCTTCTACTGACTCAGCACAACTTCAAAACTCTTCACAGTCAGCTGAAAATACTCAATCTAGCAGCATGGAGGATTCCTTAAATTCACAACAGACCCTACTCTCCAAGGAGGTGCAGGATGTCATTTTGGAGGCCAGAAGGCCTTCTACTCTGCAAAATGGAAATGGTTTTGTGCCTAGAATTAGAAAAAGGGTCAGAATCCTGGAATACTGAATTTACCTCAAATTTTACAGTACCTAGCTGAGATGCTAAGCAGTGGACTTTCATTCTCCTCCATCAAAATCCATGCCTCAGCCATTTCTGCAGAATACAACACTGATCCTCCTTTATTCTCTCACCCTCTCTTAAGACAGTTCCTCAGAGGGGCTAAGAATATAAAACCCCCAAGGAAGCGACCAGTACCTGCTTGGGACCTCAATTTCATTCTAGAAAAACTGACCCTGCCTCCTTTTGAGCCAGCTGCTTCAACAGAACTGCAATATTTGTCATGGAAAACAGCCTTCCTTCTGACTATCACCTCAGCACACAGGGTTTCGGAACTACAAGCCCTCATGGCTGTGCAGCCTTTCATCATTTTCCATCAGGACAGAATTTCCTTACGAACCAATCCTTCCTTTATGCCAAAGGTAGTATCCAGGGTAGCTTTGAATCAGGCTATCCACTTACCTACTTTTTACCCTAATCCACAAAACAAAGGGGAGAAACTACTACATTCCTTGGACATTCACAGACAGCTCTGTTATTATTTGGACAGAACAAAGCCTTTCAGAAAATCAGAGCAACTCTTTGTGTCCTATGCTACAGGTGCTCAAGGGAAGCCTATTTCCAAACAGACAATCTCAAAATGGATAGCCCACTGCATACGCTTTTGTTACTCTTTTCATGGTAAAACTGTACCTACAGGCATCAGATCTCACTCCACAAGGGCCACAGCTACCTCTGCAGCTTTCCTCAGGGGGGTTCCTACCAAAGATATTTTGGAAGCAGCCACTTGGAGTTCTGTACATACTTTCTCCAAGCACTGTCACCTACCATTATACTCCAAATCTAGTGTGGGCTTTGCCACTGCAGTCTTGCAGGGCATCCTGGCTCCTCCTACTTCCACTTAGTGCCTACCACCCCTTTTTTAGCTTTGGGATTCTACCCATCTGTTATGACTGCAGCTGTATGCACGATGAACATAGTACAGTTTTGTACCTACCATAAATGTAGATGTTCGAGTGCTAATACAGCTGCAGTCCAGGTTTCCCTCCCTCCTTCCCCTCTTGGGACAGGCATAATGGCTAACACCTCCTCATACAACCTCATTGGGGTATTCTTTTATGGTGTATTTGCTTGCAACTACTGTTTTTTGATTATATTGCATTGCGTTATTACATAAATTTATGTTTTGCCTTCCTTCTGGGGGCACCTGACATCTGGGGCAAGAAAAACTGAAGAAAATGGCATCGGCTGGTTCTTTTATACCCCTGTCGCACTGACGTCAGGGAAGAAGCGATGACATCTGACGCCGAACCTAGACTTTGGAATTCAGCCGACTGAGGACCCGCCTGACGGCAGGAAAACCCATCTGTTATGACTGCAGCTGTATTAGCACTCGAATATCTACATTTATGGTAGGTACAAAACTGTACTTTTTTCTCCCCCTGAGCTACAGCTGCCAAAGACCACCTCCCAGGGACATCGGGCAGGGAAGCCACAGGAACCCCCTATACAGGGCATCCACTCCTCAGAGTCCTCCTCAGAAGCCCCCGCAGAAGAGATCATGCAAGAGGAAGCACGCAGCCTCACCTGAGCAGTCTGTTACAGAGGACATGGATTTCAATGATGATGAAGGTCCCCACGGTCACCTCCTGATGATGTCTCCTTCGGAGACATCTTTGACATGCTGAAAAAGAGGGGTGATGAAGCCCACTAACCCTTCTTCTGAGGAGTCCGTGTTCTTGCAGGCTTTCCATGCCCGGCCTTTCTACCTCTTGAGTGACCCTGCCTGCACATCAGCAAGTTCAGCTCATGGTGCAGCATGCCTGGAAGAACCCTGACTTTGTTGAGGTAATCACTCAGAGACCTGACAAGATTACTGTCTCCACCCGAGGAACACCCACATTGGTTCAGAGGTTTACTAGATGCTATGGTGGTGGCAGCCACTAAAAATGACCTGTCTGAAGCGAGTCCTACTGTCCACCCACCCAACAGAGAGTACCGGGCTGTGGACAGATTGGGGAAGTGAGTTTTTGCATCAGTGACCTTTGCCATATGGTCCCTGAACTACTTGGCACATTTTATGAGGCTCCAAAAAGACTTGATCTCCAAACTCTCTGAAACATTCGCAGGGTGGGTATCTGATGAGGTGAGGGACAAAGTTGCCTCACAGCTTGCAACCCTGGAATCAATATCCAGTTTGTCCATGAGGTTGCTTTCACACACAACCAAAGGGGCAGCTAGAGCTGTGGGTTCCGAAATAGTTATGCCTGGATGCTCATTTGTGACCTCGTGGACCCCTTCAAGTCTTCCTTTCTGAACACTCCCATCAAAGAATCTTCCCTGTTTGGCTCCAAGGTAAAGGACACTCTGGCTAGGTGTGAGCAGGATGGTAAGACCCTGTCTGCTGTAGGCCTATGTTTTTCCCATCCTCAATGTTCCTTTACCATGAAACAGAGGAGTGGGAAGATTTGGCACAAAAAATCTCAGGGTCCTTTCCATGCCGCACGTGGTGATGATACACCCAGGGGCAGAGGTGGTAACAATTCCAGAAACCACTCTTTTCAATGCAGAGGGGGTCCATGCTACCAAGGCCCCAGAGACTTCTTCTCTGGGCAGCCTTACCAACACTTAAGAGCGGCCCGATTGCTTGCCTCTGGAAGCAGTCTAGGGTCATTTCTGTCTGCACCAAGCTGCCTGGCACTCTGTCACCACCAGTCGTTGGGTGCAGAATATCATTGCCAGAGGTTGCACCATTCCCCTCATATCTTATCCAAAACTTCCTACAAAGCTTCCTGACGCTCCACCCAGTCAGAGGGAAGAAGCAGCTTCAGAAGTCAAAAAGCTGTATCAAAAAAGAGCCGTCCAACTAGTCCCACCAGACCAATGCTGCTCCAGATTTTACTCAAGATTCTTCTTGGAGACCAGAAAAGACGGGACTGGAGATCCATTCTGGATCTCAGCAGCTTGAACAAATATGTCACCCAAACCAAATTCTGGATGGTCACTGTTCAGTCCATCCTCCCTTTTATCAGGGAGGGTGATTGGATGTGCTCAGTAGATCTCCAGGATGCGTATTACCACATCAAAATGGACAAATGCTCCAGGAGTCTGCTTCTCTTCCAGCTAGGAGCCAATCATTACCAGTTTTGCACCGTGCTATTTGGTCTTTCTGCAGCCCCCCAGAGTGTTCTCAAAGTGCATGGCAGTGGTCACAGCTCACTTGAGACTACAAGGATTCTGGGTGTTTCCATATTTGGATGATTGGCTCCCTACTGCCCCCACTGAGCATCTTCTCGTAACAGCCCTGCAATGCACCCTTTCTGTGGCAGAAGTTTTGGGGATAGCTGTGCACTGGGAGAAATCCAACCTTACTCCAACCCAGCAGATAGAGTTCATCGGAGCAGTTTTCGACCCCCGTTCCTGCCTGATGTCACTCCCAGCTCACAGACTTCTGAGAATGAGGTTTCAGCTCTGGGTGATACTCTGTCAAAACAAACCCTCAGCGAGAGAGGTCCTTCAGGTCGTAGGATCCATGGCAGCTTCCATACCAATAGTGCCTGTTACGAAACTGCATATGAGAATCCTCCAATGGCTACTTCTCTCTCAGTGGTTCCCGAACCATCACTCTCTCTGTTTTCAGATCCGGATAACCAACTCTTGCAAACAGGACCTTCTTTGGTGGATGTGGCCATATACAGAACTTTGGAGCTGCCCATTCCAGTCCCCTCAGCCCAAGGCCATTGTGACCACGGATGCTTTTCTGATAGGGTGGGGGGGCCATTACCAGGGAAAGACAGTCCAAGGCAACATGGTCCACGCTGGAGGCCAATCTGCATATCAATGTTCTAGAACTGAAAGTGGTGCTGTTAGCATTGCAAGCATTCCAACTGGTTCTCCACTCTGGTACAATTGCAATTCAGTCAGACAATATGTCACTAGTCTGGTATATCAACAAGCAAGGAGGAACCAAATCCTACCCCCTGTGTCCAGAGGTCATGAGAATTTGGCAGTGGGGGATAGATTCCAACCGCTTTCTGATAGCAATGCATATCCTGGGGTGCTCCAAAGTGATTGTGGACAAGCAAAGCAGATGTATTCTCTTGCCAACGAGTGGTCTATCCTGGAGTAGCAGCAGAAATTTTCAGCTGCTTCAGCCAGCCTTGCTGCGACCTCTTTGCCTCCCCTTAAAACAAATGCAGCAGCTATTTTGCCCTATTTCCCCAAAGGGGGACGCTCTTCACAATTGGCCCATGAGACTTCTTTATGCCTATTCCCCCATTCCTCTGATTCCCCAATTTATAAAGAAAGCCATTTGGTTAAAATGCAAAGTGATCATCATAGCCCCTTTTTGGCCTCAACAAGTTTAGTTCCCCGTTCTTCGGCCTCATCTGTTGTACCCACTGTGGATTCTGGATCCTACTCCAGATCTGATCTCTCACCCGAATCTATCCAGTCTCAAGCTGACAGCTTGGTTTTTCCACTTCTGCTAGTTGCCAGGCAGGATGACCTCCCCTCTCCTGTTTGTGATATCATTCTGGCTTCTCACAAACCATCCACCAGGAGGCTATACCGGGACAAATGGAAAGGGTTCTCCATTTGGTCAGAGAAAGTATGCTAGATCCATATTTGGTTCCACCCACTGTGGTCTTACAATATCTGTCTAAGTTTTTTGAAGATGGAGCCACAGCCTCTACCATACGAGTACATCTGGATGCGATCTCAAATTATCATAATGGGCTGAATGGTACTCTGCTCATATCACTGCATATATGTAAAACTTTACTCAAGGGAGTTTCTCACATTAGTAAATACAACGAAAAACAAAGACCAGGAACCCAATTAATAAAATTTATTCCTCTCTGACGTCTCGGCATACACTGCCTTCTTGGAGTACACAGTTACTTCACATCACACACTTTGTTTATATACACTGCTAAATAGGAAATTAAACAATAAAGTTTCTCATATTAGGCCTCCAGACAGCCTATAGATCCACGGAACCTCATGCTAGTTCTACAGTCTTTGACTCAACCCCCCTTTGAACCCGCAGTGAATTGTGACCTCAGATTCTTGTCATGGAAATCTCTCTTCTTGGTAGCCATCATGTCAGCCAGACAAGTTTCAGAGTTGCAGGCATTGTGCACCAAAAGACCGTAACTTATTTTTCTCAAGGACAGAGTATCACTCCGGACGAACCCATCCTTTCTTCCCAAAGTTGTTTCTGAATTTTCCATCAATCAGTCTGTTATCTTCCAGTATTTTTCCTAAACTTTTCTAGTAAGAGAGAATACTGCCTGCATTCCATGGATGTACACAGGCAATTGCGAATCTATTTAGACAGGACTAAAACAATACGTAAGACTGACCAACTGTTCATTTCCTTTTCTGGGCCTAGAATGGGAAACTCTGTCTCTAAGGTCACTCTATTGAAATGGCTAAGAGACTGCATACATTTCACTTATTCATTTGCAAAGGAACCTATGTCACAGAATATTAGTAGGTGTTTCCCTGGAGGACGAACAGGCTTGTGCAGTTCAAGTGAATTCTGATTATTGGAGATTGCTGTGTTGTTGCAAATTAGACTATAGCACAAGCTATGAAGAGGGAAAAGAAGTAATATTAGAAAGAAATCAATGGAAAAACTGTAGACACAGTGAGATGTTAACCATTATTTTCCAATTGCTAGCTTACTTAAGGTGGTGGCGAACAGTTAGTGATGTTGCTATAATGGCTACAACACACTAAAACTGACAGAAGAAATCAAAAAACAAATGAAAGTCGATATGTCTGTGTGAAAACAAACGCAGTTAGGATACTAAAATCAAACTATAATAAGTAAGCAGTACAAGTCATAAGTCAGACACCAGAGGTTAGAATATGATCACTAAGATGCGGGAACAGAGATGGGAATCACCAGCTAACTGTTTTATGCTTCACTCTCTGTAAATACCTACTGAGCAGTTGCAGTAGCTAGCTACTGTTAGGATATGGCTGAATACAAGCAGTAAAATGTATAAAGCACTAGAATGTATAATCAGTCAAATCAAAATACTAATAAGATGCAGCTAGAGCATTCATAGGGCAACACACAAAGCTCACCACGAGCATTCACAGAGCAGAAGACGGAACATTGCTATGTACAACTATACATAAAGCAATTTTAACAGAATCTCTAACAGAAGCTGGAGTTAAAGGAATAATTAGTAGAACATATAAAATATTACATGACAGCTATAAGAATCGATCAGAGGAGCTTAGAATCTACTGGGAAGAGAGAGACTGACTCAGCAATTTACAGAGAGACAATGAGGAAGATATCTCCCAAATATGCAACAAAGTCTAGAAAATTTAGGATCTTTGCTCAGAAGTATTTACATAGGTATGTTTATACCTCAAGTAGACACCAAAGAATTTTTCCTCAGGTCGATAGCAACTATTGGAGGTGTGATGGGGAAGAAAGAAGTAAGTGGGAACATATTTTCTGGGAGTGCAATCAGTTGGCAGATAAAGATTCCTTGCAGACTGCTCTGTCAGAGATACTGGTGAGCAACTGGTGTAACTAAGAAAAATTATCTTTTTGAGCTATGATACAGAATCAGAATTGCCTAGACTTAGTAAGGCCTTGGTGAGTCTAGTTGTGGAGGCTGCCAGCAAAGCAGTTACTAGAAAATGGAAATCAAAGAATTCTGCTTTAATGTATATTTTCTGTATATATTGCTGTAATCAAACAAACTAGATTCCTGCTTTTATGTATATATTCTGTATACATTACTATATTTACTATCTGTAATACTGTTTCTGCTTCTGTACTAATTAATGTTTATATTTTTTCTGTATCTCGGAGCTTTTCTCCCTGGGCCTCCACTGAAAATGGGCTCTTTTAGGCCCAGTGGACTTAAACAAATGCAATAAATAAATAAACCATTTACTAGAAGTAGTGACTCTAGTAACAGAGGTAAAGCAACTGGAATTGGGATCCTTAGAAAAGAGAAGGAGCAAACTACACAGAAAAAATGGGAATTGTGGGAACAATGTATTCAGAGGAGGAATGAGGTTTAAGAGAAGGTAGGATTTGAATGGGCAATGTCATGACGATGTATGTTTGCAACTAGTTGTTTTAATAGAGTCTGTGATACATAATGTTGGCAACTAAAATTGTGTTAATGTGGTTTGTTTTTCATTTATTCAAATGTATGATCGCTTGTGTCATACATGATAATTTAATAAAGATGTTAAAAAAAGATTATTTTTAGTGCCAAAGAAAACGGGACTGGAGACCAGTTTTGGATCTCAGTATTCTGAACAAATCAGTTCAGCATACCAAGTTCCAGATGATCATGGGTTCAGTCCATTTTCCCTTTCTGCACAAGGGCGACTGGATGTGGTCAGTAGATCTCCAGGACATATACTATCACATTAAAAATGGACAGTCCAGGAGATACCTACACTTCTGTCTGGGAGCCACTCACTACCAATTCAGAGTACTGCCCTTTCGTCTTACTACATCCACCAGGGTGTTCACCAAATGCATAGCAGTAGTAGCAGCTCATTTGAGACTGCAGGGATTCTGGGTGTTTCTGTATCTAGATGATTGACTCGTAACCGCTCTGACCAAGCATCTTCTGATAGCTTGACACTATGTACTCCAGAATTGTTCCAATCTAGGGATTACAATCAACCACAATAATTCTCAACTTCAACCATCTCAGACATTAGAATTCATAGAGGTCATCTTCAGCACATCATCAGTGACCATACCTTTCAACCTTTTAGTGCAAAAAATCTGGACAAAGCCAGACAAAATGGTGGGGGGGACGGATGGACACAAAGGTCCCAAAATAGTGACATGTTTTAAATATTGCTCTTATAAACTTAGAGAGTTGCTGGAGTAACGTGGTTTGTTTTAATGTACATTTTCTGGTGTTTGAAGGCTGAAACTGAAAAGTATGTTAGTACTTAGTAACTTCAGTCCTGAGATCATCCCAGTGATTTGCCAGAAAACTGCAAATTTTATGAGGAAAAGGCCAAAAATATGAGCCAAAAATCTGGATGGGTGAGAGGTATGACAATGACAGCTTCTCTCCCTTTGCCAGGGGTTCAAACTATTAATTTTCAAGTCAAAGGAATAATTCAAAACTCATTCTGTCAGCCAGACTGATTTTACAGATGCTGGGATCGATGTCAACAGCAATAATTCTAGTTCTGCTATCAAGAGCAGGAGCACACTCAAGCAAATCTGCAGTCTGCGGCTACCACTCCACCCATACAGTATAAGAAGGTATCAGTACTGCAAACTAAACAAGGATATACATTTTGAGCCTCAAGAGCGCAGGGTCAGTCCGCCCAGGCATTCTACTTGTATGTTTTATGAGAATGAAGCTATTACATTAGCAGTATTTCTTAGTAGTTCTCAGCTTGCTAATAAAATTGACTGTTGTAGCCTTGTGTCCTCCCCCCCCGCTAGTACAGTAATCCTAACTGTCCAATAGACAGTATACATTTAATTCACATCCCTATGACTAAATTAACCATCAAGCAGCTCTCTCAGTGCTTTCTGCCTTAGTTTGTATCACTTGGAGGCCCACCTGCTTATTTGCATCTCTATACATTCCCCTTCATTGCTACTGTATCTCTCTACTCTAATCTATGCACAAACTGGTTACTAATCAGCAAGTCAATGTGAAGACACACTCCCAACCTTAATAAACTTTGCTGTCTCTTCTCTCCTTCACTTTACAGGTAGTTTGAATTATTACTTACCCCTTGCCTCTCTGGTTTCTTTGCATTCCACCTGGTCTACACTCATTGTGCTATCTCCCTCCCCCAATACAAAGTCTATATTAGAATCCTGCTGAGCATGGAGCCATCTTTAAATTTCTAGTCTCCCACCAGGACACAAGTGCTCTTCAGCAATTACATTCTGCTTGCCGGTAAGCCATTAGACCTCAGAAATTTGTTTTAAAAGTGTTCAGATTTGTAAAGTAATACTTTTTTCTCTTGTCTTGGTTGGCTCTGCCCCGCTCCGTTCACCCTCGCTAACGCTCGGGCTCTCTCCACTCCCCTGCCTCCTATTCTCTCCCACCCCCACTACCTCTGCATTTGTAGTAATCACAGCCACACCCACTGCTCACCCTCACATCACCTCCATCAATCACAGCTCCTCAAGTCATATCACATTATACCAAACCAACTTGCTCCACACAAAATACTTCCAATCACTCTCATTCCCACTGGGCATTTTTTACATCACCCGCACTACTTCCCCATCCACATATAGTGCAACCCTATAATTCCTGTTCAGACCGCCCACCTAGAATCAACTTAAACTTTATAACCATGACTATCACACAACTAAGTCTAGTCTGTCTTCTCATAATTCTTTACAACACCACAAGTTATCAGTCTAGCAATATCCCTAAACTTAGTAGCACAACACTGCATTCTCGTATACAGACACCACACATTATAATAATATCTGCCCACAGTTATTCAAGAACTACATAACGGACCAATTCAGAACTAAACACATATGCTCTCATTCCTACTCCAAAAAAACACAATACTTTCTCACACTCCTCACCAAACTCCAACATCTGTATAACCATGTTATCTCCAGGCTCACCATAAGTGGGGATATCAACCCCAACCCAGGCCCAAATCCATCCTGTCCAACACAAATGTCAGAACATAACTCTCCCAAGTTCTTCATCCCTGGGCAAATCAACAACAGCAGCAGCAAAACCAACCATCTTTTAATGCTAAATAGAAGTATCAAAAATAAAATACCTGAACTCCAGGCCACAATAGAACACTACTCCACAGACACAGTTGCTTTAACAGAAACCTGGCTAAATAAAAACATAGCTAACTCAGAAGTTCTCCCTACCAGCTACAATATCATTAGACAAGACAGACCACTTCATAAAGGGGGTGGAACTGCCTTACTGTACAAGTCCAACTTAACTGTCCGTCAATTACCAAACTCCTACCCCTCCCCCAATAATTGGGACATACTTATCTCACAACTTCAACTTCACCCTAAAAAGGTAATCACCACAATTGTGATCTATATTCCACCTGGTAATACACCTGCTAGCCTTGAAGACTTCTTATCCTGGTGTTCTTCCACATACTCACAAGAAACCCTTATTCTAGGGGATTTCAACCTAGATTGGTTCACCTGTATATCAGAACTACCAAGTAATCTAATAAATCTCCATGGCTACCAGCAGTTAGTCCAAATTCCAACTAGATGTGATAAAAAATCTAAAAGGGAATCCATCCTTGACTGGGTCCTAACTAACAACCCCCCATTGTACCCTCACACAGGCAGTCTCCCAGACACCTTAAGTGACCACAACATAATATACTTTATACGTAGTAGAACAAGCATATGCAAAACCACTAACTATATATCCACTAGAAACACAACAAAATTCTCTCCTGAGGTCCTCAACACATTACTCTGTAACTGTGACTGGACACCCTTAAAAACCCTCCCACTTGACCAGGCTGTACCATATTTCAACAAAACATTTCTACAACACCTAGACACTGTCGCTCCATTTGCAAAATCAAGGTTAGAACCTTTACAAACCCCTGGCTCAGTAAAGAAACCAAGCAAATCCTCAAGTCCAGAGACACTGCCTGGCTTTACTATCAAAAAACCAAAGAAACACAAAGCCTAACTAAGTACCAAGAACTGTGCAACTGTGCAAAAAATGCATTAGGCTGGAGAAAAAATCTTACTACACAACATTACAAACTAAATACAAACACAACCCACAAAAATTTTGGAAAAATGTAAACCAGCTACTAAAATCCACCCAAAAGGCTACCCCCAAACCAACCACCCCTGACACTAAAATTCCCATCGAAACACAATTCAACTCCCACTTTGTGAACTCAATTCTATCCTTGGTATCACAGGCCAGTTTCTTCCTCACTACCCCCCCCCCCAACACAAATAACACTAATGCAAGCTTTGCCTTCAAAACAGTTTTCACCACTTCAATCAAAAGCATGCTCTCCAACCTAAAAACCTCATCAACAGCAGCTGACCTACTCCCCAGCTATTTCTTGAAATTCACAGCAGATGCTATTGCTATCCCAGTCTCCACTCTCATAAACAGATCAATTGTTGAAAACTATGTGCCCAAACTCTGGAAAATATCCTATGTTATGCCCATACATAAAGGCTGGACCTCCACTGAACTTAATAACTACAGACCCATTGCTTTACTCTCCCCCCTGGCCAAAATCCTAGAAAAATGCATCTATACCCAGATGCTAAACTATCTGCTAGACAGCAACATCCTGTGACCTATTCAGCATAGTTTCAGACCTGCCCATAGTACCACTACAGCCCTCCTCTGCTTCACAGACACAGTAAACCATCTCAAAAATGAAGCCCTACAAGTGTCAACTCTTTTTTTTGGATATGTCCAAAGCATTTGAAACAGTCTCACACCAAATCCTGCTAAACAAACTAAACCAATATCATCTATCAAATTCCACTCTTGCCTGGTTCCAAAGCTACTTAACTGACAGGTACCAAGCTGTGAAATGGGAAAATTCTCTCTCTCCTCAGCTGCCCATAACTATAGGAGTCCCACAGGGTTTATCTTAGGACCACTACTATTCACAGTCTTCACAAATGACCTCCATACCACCACACAGCATGCATCTATAATTCAGTATGCAGATGACACTACCTTAATCTGTGCTGCACAAAACATTCCCACCCAACTGCAAACAACTCAACTATTATTCTCTGACGTTGAAAACTACCTTACCAAAGCCCAACTTATCCTCAATCCAAAGAAAACTCAGTTTATGATTATAACCAGTTCTAACAAAAACACTAACAGTCAATTCACTGTCTACTCCACAAATGCTACTCCAATTGCTCCAGTGGCACAAGCTGTTGGGAATAACCATAGACTCCCACCTAAAATTTGATAGTCATCTCAACTTTACTATTAAAAATTACATACCAAACTGGGGTCACTCTACCATATCAAACCATTTCTTACCAACAACACAAGATCAGCCATTGCTTGCTCCCAACTTCTATCCACCCTACTCTATGCCTCTCCCATTCTGACTAATCTCAACAAAACTGAACTAAGCAAAATTCTGTTATAGCAGGCTTGCCCACTTTGCTGCAAATTGCTCATATAGAACTCATCACTGTACTGCTTTGAGACAGCTCCACTGGCTTGAACTGCCCAGCCTCCTAACCTGCAATCAGCTCTGCCTCTGTCATTCTATCTATTACCTCTCCAATAAGTGTCCTAGTACAACATCACTCAGCCAAAAGGCCTCTTAGATCATCAAGCAAGCTACTACTAGAAGTCACCAACATCTCCAATAGCTTTGGAGATGCACTGTATAGTAGTTCAGTGGCTAAAAAATGGAACTCTGTCCCTACTAGCATTCAAAACACATCATCCAAAGCCTCCTTTAAAGATCTCATCAGGCAACATCTCAAGCAAAGTTGGCAGTGCCATGATTGCTCCCCAAGCTAATGAAAGTGGATAACATATACATACAAAATCTAGGGCACTTGATAATAGTTTTCAGTCTTACTCACAAACACTGGCTAATCTACAATGTATGTACTGTACCTGTGTACTATGTATGTATTCTACCTATGTTCCAAATTTCAGCTGTACACCACAAATCTATTAATTACCTTTATTTTTAAAATTAATATTTTTTTGTTCTCTCCGCTGTAACTGTTTATGTGCCACATACCACTGTAAAAACATGTCTCTTGTAATTTGTGTGTATACTGATCATGTCTAAATAACTAAATGTGTCTGTAATTTTTCTTTGTGGGGCTATTCTCCCCAGGCCTCTGCTGAAAAAGGGCCTTTTTGGCTCAGTCAGCCACCCACCCCCGGTTGACAAATGTAAAATAAATAAATAAATAAAAGATACCAAATGAGAATTTTTCAATGGACATTAGCATCTCAGTGGTCCATTCTACATCAACCTGTATCCACCAAGATCAGCATAACTCAGATCTACAAAAAGTACCTTTGGTGGAGGATTCACTTCGATCAAAAATTACATGGTTGTCCATTCATCCTCCCTCAGCTCAAAGCCATAGTGACCACAGAAGCTTCCCAGATTGATTGGGTGGGCATTTCTTGGGAAAGACTGTGCAAGGCACCTGGTCCCCCAAAGAGGCCAACATGCATATCAGTGTCCTGGAAATGAGAGCAGTACTCCTACCATTGTAGGCATTCCAAGATTCTTTCCCTTTTGGAACTGTTGCAATTCAAATAGACAGTATGTCTGTAGTATGGTACATCAACAAACAAGAAGTAATCAAATCTTACCCCTTGTGTCAAGAAACTGAAAGTTTGGTAGTGGGTGATGTCTTCAAATCGATTTCTGTTAGCAATGCACATACTGGGGAAATTCAATATGATAGACAAGTTGAGCGGGTCCATACTACTACCTCACAAGTGGTCTTTCAACAAGGCAGTGGCAGAAATGATACTCCATCAGTGGGGCCAACAGTGCTGCAACTTCTTTGCATCTCCCCTGAACAAGTGCAGCAGGTTCTTTGCCCTAATCATGCCACTGGGGGAGTCGCTGAGAGATGTTCTCCTTCATGATTCCCCCCCCCCCCCAGGTCTCCTCTTTGCTTATCTCCCAACTCCCTTAATCCCCAAATTCCTACAGAAAGCATCCCAGTTGAAGAGCAGAGTCATCCTCATTGCCCCTTACTGGCCTCAACAAATTTGATTTCCCTTCCTTTGGCCTCATCTACTTTATCTACCTTGGATTCTGGATCCAATTACAGTCCTGTCTCACCTGACACACATGACTCACCCAGACATCTTAGACCTAAAGTTCACCACATGGTTTCTACAGTTCTGTTGATAGCCAGACAACCCAAGATCTCTTCCCTGGTGTGCCACATTCTTTTGTCATCTCACAAGGAAAATTTACAACAGCAAATGGAAAAGATTTGTCCTGTGGGTTCAGCAACAAGATATCAATCCTATTTCAGCACCAGTACCTAAAAGTCTTGAATTCCTGGCTTTTAATGGGGCTAGTCCCTCAATGGTTTTCAATTCCCATATTGGGGTTCATAATTCTACACTGGCTTCTTTTCATCTTTGTAAGGCATTTATATAAGGAACCTCTCTACTCAAACCACCCTTTAAATATCCTACTCCACCATGGGATATGAATTTAATGTTACAGGCCATAACTCCAAAACCATTTGAACCAGCTGCAAAATGTGATTTGAAATATTTGACTTGGAAAACTATATTTGTAATAGCCATAACATCAGCTAGGAGAGTTTCAGAACTTCAAGCCTTATCTTATAAACCTCATGTAATTTTTCATAAGGATATGTTGTCCTTAAGAACCAATCCTTCCTAAGGCAGTATCAGGATCTAACACTAATCAATCTATTAACCTTCCCATGTTCTTTCCAAAATTTTTGAAGGTGAATGCATTTTGCATTTATTAGATGTTCACAGACAATTATGTTTCTATCTAAATCTTTTTTGGAAATGAGATTTGGTCATCCAGTTACCAAATTAACATTATCAAAATGGGTAACAGATTGCATCTCCTTTGTTCATAACAAGTCTGGTCGAACCTTGCCAAAGCCTTTAAGAGCCCATTCAACCAGATCCATGACAACTTCATCAATTTTTCCATGGACAATATTTTTTGGCTGCAACTTGGGCTAATCATTATACATTTATTACTCATTACAAGTTGGAATTGGTCTCTAGGGGAAGAGCAGCCCGCAGCTCAGCAGTACTCAGGAATATCTTTTCTTAGAATCCACCTGGGATTCAGGTAGCTGGGGACTCTGTCCCAGTTGTTGAGGAAGGAGTGAAAATTGACATAATCAGACAAAGAAGTTATGTACTCACCGTAATGCTCCATCTCTGTTGTCCATTTTCATTCTTCCTCAACTCTCATCCCTCTAACCCCCCTACCCCTTTCTTTTGATGACTTCTAGAAGAAGGGGAGATAATTATAGGAATCAAAGTTCTTTCTGTTTGAGCTCCAGATATTGAGATTCCATCTTAAGGCTATAAATTAATTGCATCATACAATAAAAAGCTGCAAACAAGATCTGGGGAATGAAGGGGACTGCTACATTGTGGATAAGGGAGAAACTCAAGAGCTTGTAGTAAAACAGCGGCCAAGTCATATCTGAAAATTAGATCCAAACCCATATGTTGATGAAGAATGAAAATGGACAGCACAGATGGAACATTATGGTGAGTACATAAATCTTTTTACAGAACGAAGTCCATACAGATGTACAACTGTGCGGAAAAGAATGGAACACCCAAATGCAGCACATGTATGCAAGCCAAAATTAAACACAGTGAAATAAATGGGTCTTAAATATCTGCTGGTGTAGTGAGGCACTGTAGAGGAAGCACACAGTACAATGTTTATCCAATGTTGGACGGGAGAAGGCCCAGAATGGCTGCACATTGAGTAACAGCTTAATTCTAGCTCTCCCAGTGTGAAAACAGAAACATATCAGAGAAAGCCAGTCAACCTAAATTTCTGAGTAAGTTGCAGTAATTGGCTAGTAAGTGTACTACCTGGATGCCAGGAAAAAAGAAATACAGAGGACCCGAAGGAAAATGCTACGCAAGGTGACAAACACGGACAGGGAAAAGTACTGCAGCTGTTCAGCAAAGAGCAGGGCATGATCCAGACAGGACTTCAGTAACTGAGAGGAAAGTACAAGGCAACTGCACACAGATCTGATTAAAATAAATGAAACTGATGAAGTGTATCAACTAAGACAATAAAAGGCTGGGAAAATGGAAGAAACTTTAAACAGGTATTCAGATAAGGTGGTAAAACTGCAAAATGCAGAGGTTGGAATGAAGAAAAGGCTGGCTGAATATGATATAGCACAAGAAGGGATATTTCAGAAAGTAATAAATTAGAGGGCAGGGCACCTAGGGAAAACCCTGAGAGTTTCAGCTGTACCATAGAAGCTAGGAGGAACAGACTGAATTAATTTTATGAAAGCACAATTAAGCAACAGGACTGGTATTCCACAACATGAGTTGTTAATTGAAAGGGCACACTGTGTGTATGCTCCAAACCTGGCTATGAGAAAGCAACGTAGACCTTTAATAGTAAAGATGCAATCTTACCAGCAGAAGGAGTTCATTCTGACAAAACTAAGGCAGAAAAACAAACTACTAAAAGTGGGAGACAACAGAGTGTTTGGAGAATGTCTACTCATTTTACAACAGGCAGAAGAGTACATTTATTCCATTATTCAGGAAATGTTGAGAAGGCATGAGATTCAAACTGCTGTTCCCAGCTATCTTCAAAATTTTATTTATGTATGTATTAGTATTTGTTTAGCAGGATAGTCTACTGAGCCATTCAGAGCTCATTTTCAGTGGAGGCCAGGGGGGAAAAGCTCCACATAATGCAAGTACATGTAACAAATATGAACTGTTAGTTGAACACAGTAACACAATAACACACAAGTAAATTCAAAGAAGCAATAGACACAAATGATTATTGGACAATTTGGTGAAAATCCACACACATTCAATGTATGGCAAATAGTTGTAAAAGAAAAGAGGAAAAGACAACAAGGATTATGTCACCATACTTGATTGTTACAATCCAATGTGTACAATTGGTACAAGCTTCTTTTACAGAATGATAGGCTTTGGAATAAGGTGATAGAACTGTCTGCAAACAGTTGTAGAAAAATAGAGGAAAACACAACAAGGATTATGTCAATATGTTCGATTGTTGCAAGCAACTATGTTCAAATGTATACAAGCTACTTTTACAGAATTAAATGGTGGTTAAACATTAGAATAGGGTGAAATATTTTCCCTAGAGGAACAAAATCATATTTTCATAAAGTACTTGCTAAGGAAGAAATACAAATGTTTGTCCAACAAAAGTGAGCTAAGAAACAGAAGGAGATTCTGCTTCATGTTCTTCTGGTAATAAAGACACAGAGAGACTGTGCCAGGGAAACCTTTTCAAATGTTTCAACAGAAAATGCTTAAGAGAAGGGAAAAAAGTACAAGAGTTGACTAGAAGAATTGAGAGCAAGTTGGAAATGAAGCATAGACAGGATTTGGGATATGGAGATGAGCAGGAATAAAACTAGTAACTTGGAAACTGACAAATATGAAATTACAATGTAATAATTATATTTGTAAAACATGACAGAACAAGAAAATCTGGAAATATTGGACTTTTGTGGACTTTGTTAAACTTGTATGGGACTCTAAACCATATGCCCTACTTGATGTCATTAATGTTAGAAAGAATACTGAGCAGAGGGGAAGAGGAGGTAGAAAGCAAACTGTAAATAAAACAAAATGTTTCTTAATGGTACTATTTTAATAGTGCATGATTTTCTTTGCATGCTATAAAGTATAGTTCTCTCAGTTAATTTTAAGTGTAATGGGGATACTAATGTAAATACATGCTCCTGTTTTTTTCTTTCTTTCTCCCTTCTCTTTTCTTGTTCAGTTTTAAGAACTGTAAAGAATTTAATGTGAAAAAGAAGAAGAAATGTCGGGTTAAAAGAGCACAACAAAAGAAAAATCAACATGCTTTTTGTCATTCTTGCATAGGGGAGTTACTGGGTTAAGGCCCTTGGCTTAATCTAGTAACATATTTTAAGAAAAAGTAAGCAAATGAAAAAGAATATTGAATATTGTAAGGCTTTTTTTCTAGTAAAGAAATGTATGCTTGGCAGTTTTGTGTCTGGTCCTCATGTCTTTAGGAGACAATCTGATAAAGAGAAATGGCTTGGCAAAAATGTTTTCTGAAAGCATTCAAGTGTTTTCTCATCTGAGAGAGCTATAAAGATAAGACAAAGTCAGACTGTACTTAGAAGTCACAGGCTGTACCATGTGTCTTAGCATGGATGACCTTTCTTTTAGGTTATCTCAAGTCTGTGTGTGTGGCTGTCAGTCTGGAACATTTATTTCTGTTAGGAGGGTAAAACTTCAATATTTGAAGATGTAAATAGTTTTGTGTGTTATTAAGTTAGTAGGTTTTAGTGGGTATGGGCCTGTTTTGTTTTTTTTATAGAGGGCTTTAAATAAAAGAATTAAGTTTTGTAAGATGAGATATAGGCTCAAATGGAGATGAAAAGAAGCAACTGTATAAAATATTAACCTGCCAAACAGCTGAAACTAGACATTTAACAGAAGAGATGTTATACATAAAAGGTGAAAATAATAACTTTTCAAGAAAATTATGCGTATTGTAATGCCTTTAAACATCAATGGTCTTACAGAGAAATACAGAAAAAAAAGAATAGTGAACTATATTAAAATGTAGAGTGGAAATGGCTATGCTATAGCAGAGACACTTGGAAAGAATTTGATAAAGGTTTTCAGATGGTTGTTCAGCAGAATACCTGGAGCGAACAAAAAGATGAATTCTTACATTAATTGTAAGAGGAGCTCCAATAGTGACAGAAGAGGATAAAAATATAATAATGGTAGATTTGTAGTACTAAGGGGCTACTGGCAAGGGAGGAAGATTATACTGGCATGTATTTATATTCCACCAAAAACTGCTGTAATGGAGCTTAAGAAAATTCTGGGAGAATTAATCAGATTTCAGTAAGGAATATTACTTGTAGGTGGGGACTGGAATTTGATTTGCAGCAGTGAAGATTTGTTAGTAGGGCCCAGAAGGGAAAATATAACAAAGGAGGGTAGAAGAAATGTATGAAAATATTTGACATGGATGATGTAAATTCAGTACTAGGAGTTCATAGTGAATTTACATGTTATTCCACAAGATAGAAAATCTGGATCAGGCTAGACAGAATTTACATTTCACAGGAACATGTGCATTTAATTGAAGGTCTTGCTACTCACTCATTATTTCAGATCATGTGCCAATCATAACTAAAGTAAAAACAAAGGGTTATTGTGTGTCTTTTCGACTTTTCCCGGTTAGGGGTCGCCACAGCGGAACTACGGTCCACTAATGATTGGCAGTAGATTTTTATGATGCCGAGTTGCCAGCCCAATCTTCAACGAAGGCACGCTCATTCATGCATGTCTTTTGAATGCTACTCTGTGGGGAGGACATGCAGACTCCACACAGAAGGCACTCCAGCCAAGAATCGAACAAGAAAACCTCTTGCTGTGAGGCAACAATGCTACCGCTGCACCACCACGGTGAAATAAAAATGAGACACTGGCATTTTCCCACCTATCTGTTAAAGAAAGGAATTTAAGGAATGGGTAGTGGAAATTTTTCAGTAGCTATTAGAGAACATAGAAATTTCTTCTGAAAATATAGATAAGGAATGGGATAAAATTAAAGAGGAGTTTAAAAATAGGGTGGAAATAAAAGAAAGTGAGGTATGGTTAAGAAGTAACAATAATTATTTAGAGGGACTGAAAAATTATGTAGCATTGCAAAATAGGGAGAATCCCACAGAACAAGAAGAGGAGTAACTACAGAATGCTAAATAGAAAATAAGGGATTACCTTGATAATATGCATGAGTTTAGTGAGACTGCTGCTAAGCAACTGTCTTTAATAACTAGAGCACAAAAACGTTTAGCACAATGACTCTGGCAACAGAAAGTAGAAAGGGTAGTTACCAATCTTAGGGAGCTTATAACAAGGAAGATAACGAGAGCCTGTAGAAGTATCCGAAATATTTTGGAAATTCTGTGAAAGTCTGTATAAAGCAGAGAAATATGGAAATCAAGAAAAGGTACAAATGGAAATATTAAATATGCCAAGGTTAGAAGTAGATGAGGCTCAGTTACTAACAAGATAGGAGGAGAAGAGGTACAAATGGTGATGTATAACCAATCTACAAGAAACTCCCCAAGAATAGATGGTATTCCCATGGAAGTTTGGAAGCTAGAAGGGAAAAACTGATAAAAGATCTGGAGGGTTTTGTTTAACAGTATTTTAAGAGACGGAGACGTATCAACATCCTGGAAGAAAGCAGTGGTAGCTCTAGTACTGAAAGAGGGTGAGGATCTATCAGATCCAGCTTTATACAGGCATGTTTTAATACTAAACCATGATTATAATGGCTAAAGCAATGACAAAAGTAATGCCAAAACTGATAGATCTGGATCAGTGTGGTTTTGTGGAGGGGAGGTAAACATTTGTAAACATTAACAGAGCATTTGATGATCCAGATGGAAACAGAATGCAAGAAAATACCATTTTGTTTGTTGGTCTTGATACAGAGAAAGCATTTGAGAGAATAAGCTAGGACTTTTGAGGAGAGCAATGGAAGCAATTGCAGTTTCTAAAAAGATTATAAGGTTGATTAGGAGGATATATGAGGGATTGGAGGCCAAATTTAAAGTGTGTGGGGTCCTCTCTGATAATTTCAACTTTAGCAGAGGAGCCAGGCAGGGGTGTCCTCTTTCCCCTTTATTTGCATTATATTTAGAACCATTAGCAAAGAAAATAAGGGACTCAGGAATCCAAAGATATAATTGATATGGTAGTCAAGAATTTGCAGATGATATTACTTTATACCTGACAAAACCAGAAAGGGACATAATGTTGTGGAACATTTTGAGATGATTTCAGATCTTTTTGGAATACAAAATTACTGAAGCTAAAACAAAGGTAAATTATTTACCCATACATGAATTGGTTCAGCACTATCCATATTTATGGGGACATGATAAAATGACGTATTTAGGAGTATGGATTAAAAGTGATTCTGGTGTGGCAGCTAAGGATAAGTGAGACGATTCTTAGGTTCATAGATTAGTACTAGCCTAACTGCTCTTGTGAGGCATTTTAAGCCTAGCCAATTAATCCATGCGAGAGTCAAACCCTGCACCTTGTGTCTGTAAGGCAAATATTTTAACCATTATGCCAACCAAAAACTAAGAAAATGGAAGCTCTATTATGTGGATATCGATACTACAATACAACCAGTCGAAATGCTTTTAGCCTTTTTAGTCTTATAACACAGGTCAGGCATACTTTTTCAACCAGAGAAGTTGTGGATAGTAATTAATAAAGAGCTGAAGGATTTTATCTGGGAGGGGAAGACGGCAAGAGTAAAGTAGGATAAATTGATTCTTCTAATAGAACAAGGCAGATTGAGATTTGCCAATTTGAGGGAGTATTTCAGAGCAAGACAGTTAAGACTCCTATACATAGCACAAGCAGAAAATTATAAATCAAAATGGAAAGGGATGATGATGAAGTGGGGGAAACTCAAGAAGCAAGGAGAGTCTAGGATTTTGGATGCAGACCTTTAAGGAGAATAACGATAATGATACAGAATATTATATTCATAAAGTAGCAGAAAGTATTCTAAGAACTAAGCCAACATGGGAATGGGAAGAAGATTCTGTCGATAGGGATGACTGCAATTAGGGATACAGACAACAGGCAAGAGGGGACTTAATTTTTTTTAGAGAAAACTGGCAAATGAACCAAGATACTGAGAACAAATAACTAGAGAGAGAGAAAGGTAATAGAATGGGAAGACATCCAGAATTTATTTGGACTGCAGGTCAGAGATTGTCTTCCTTGTCAAGGACTGATATCACAGTATAGGCAAAGAGAAATATGGGGTGCTAAATAAAAGACCAGTACTGGCAGAGTTTTTAATAGAAACTAGAACAGAAGCTGCAGTTAAGAAAGGAATAATTAGTTGAACATGTAAAATATTGCATGATAACTGTAAGAGACTATCGGAGGAGCTTAGAAAGGATTGGGAACAGATAAGCAATTTACAAAGACACAATGGGGAGGTGTATGTTGTGTCTCCTAAATATGCAAAGAAGTCTAGATGATTTTGGATCTTTGCTTGAAAGTGTTTACATAGGTATTTTTATACCCCATGTAGACCCCAAAGAATTCTTCCTCAGCTAGACAGCAAATGTTGGAGGTGGGATGGGAAAGAAAGAGGTAACTGGTAACATATTTTCTGGGAGTGTAAAGAGTTGACAAACTTTCTCTGCAAACTGCTCTGTCAGAGGTGCTGGTTGAGCAAACAGGTGTAATTAAGGAAATTATTTTTTTGAGCTATGATACAGAGTCGGAATTGCATAGACATAGTAAGGCTTTGCTGAGTCTAATTATGAGGCTGCCAAAAAAGTAATTACTAGAAAATGGAAATCAAAGTCTAAACCGACTTTACTAGAAGTAGTGAATATAGTAACAGAGGTAAAAACTGGAAATGGGATCTTTAGAAAAGGGTAGGAGCAAATTGCTTAGGAAAAAAATGGAATTGTGGGAACAATACATGCAGAGGAGGAATGAGGTTTAAAAGAAGGTAGGATTTGAATAAGCTATATAATGTTTGCCTGACAATGACTAAATAGATTATAAATGATGTATAATGTTTGCAACTATATTGTATCAACATGGTTTGCAATGTATGGTGTTTACAACTAGAAAAGTGTCGGAATGTTTTTTTTTATTTATATAAATGCAAAATTACCTATGTCATAATTTAACAAAGATGTTTCTTTAAAAAAAAGAAGGGGGATGCAACATAATAAATGGGTAGAGTAGCAAGCAGAGGAAGATGTAAGAGGTGTAATCAATATGGAATTTTTAGAAAGAACAATAGTTGGGGACAGAAAGGTGTATTTGTTTTGGTTGGGTCAGTCCACATTTTTAATAATGAGAATGCATGGGTAAGGTAATTGTATTAAAAGGGGAGACAGGTAGCAAGCAGTAAGGGAAGTTAGCACAATGTAAACATATAGGACAAACCCAAATAGAGGAAGGTGTGAAAAATGCGGTTGGGACAGAAAGAAGGATGAAACACAAGCAAATGGTTGTCAATAGCTTAGGGAGGAAGAGTCATGAAATGAGTTTTGGTATTGCTATAGAAAGAGCACATTTACCATGCATGTCAACACTAAATTATCATTGAGTTACCCAGGAAACATGCAGGAGTATGTCCATGATGCACCCATCCTGTTTAGGCACCTACAGGCACAAATCATCTGTTCACAAGGACTTGCCTACATGACACATCCTGAGTGATGCATGCCAGAGATGGTGAAACACCAATGCCAACTGCCACCATTAGCTAAATATCAGGTACTGAATGACAGCTGGTATGGAAAGCTGACAAATAGTAGCATAGACCTATACCATGGTGTGCATGGCTTGGCAACACCCAAATAAAGAATATATAGTGTCATTTATCCCCCCTGCCAGAAATGGCATTGCAGCAATATCACAAAATGTGTACATAATAGAACTGTGCATGGCACATCAGAAACATAATTAACAGAGTATGTTAGAAACCAGCTGCTGAACCCAATGTTTTGACAGAAACAGTATGTATGGCCAGTAAACCTAGTTATGAAGTAAGGTATAGATGTGCAGCTGGTGGCCAAGTACAAATATTGGGACTGCAGTGGAATTACATGGGGCTAGACTACTGCTACCTGTACCTGTGCCAGATATTAATAAACAGTGTATCCTGTCATTCTGGCTGTCAGGAGTCCAGTATTTTTAGCACTTGGATAGGTAGCAGGGTCTCATCCTGCCTGTGCAGTCCAAGAATCACCACCTCTTTGATGTACAACCAATCTACAGGAAGATCCCCAGGAATAGATGATATTCCTGTGGAAATTTGGAAGCTAGAAGGAAAGAACTGATAAAGATCTGGAAGGTTTTGTTTAACAGTATTTTAAGAGGAGGAGACGTATCAACATCCTAGAAGAAAGCAGTTGTAGGTGTAATCCCTAAAGAGGGTAAAGATCCATTGGACCTAAAGAGGGTAAAGATCCATTGGATCCAGCTTTATGCAGGCCTATTTCAATACTAAACCATGGTTATAAAGTGTTCATGTCTTAAAGGCTACATGAATGACAAAAGTAATGTCAAAATTGATAAATATGGATCAATGTGGTTTTGTAGAGGGGAGGTAAACATTTGCTAACATTAACAGAACATTGATTATCCAGAGGGAAACAGAATGCAAGAAAATACAATTATTGTTGGCTGGTCTTGATGAAGAGAAAGCATTTGAGAGAGTCATCTGGGAATTTATGATGAGGGCAATGGAAGCAATTGCATTTCCTAAAAAAAAATTAGAGGATATATGAGGGATCTGAGACAAAAATTAAAGTGGGTGGGGTCCTCTGATAATTTCTGCTTGAGCAGAGGAACCAGGCAGGGGAGTCCTCTTTCCCCTTTGTTATTTGCACTGTATTTAGAACCAATGACAAAGAAAATAAGGGACTCAGAAATTTAAGGATATAATTGATATGGTATTCAAGAAAAGTTGGCTGTATTTGAAGACTGTATTAATTTATACTTGACAAAAACCGAAAGAGACATTACAGTGTTTTGGAACATTTTGAGAGTTTCAAATCTTTTCAGGATACAAAATTAATTAAGCTAAAACTAAGGCAATAGCAGTATATTATGTACCCACACATGAATTGGTTCTGCAATATCCTTATTTATGGGGACATGATAAAATGAAGTATTCAGGTGTATGGATTAAAAATGATTCTGTTGTGGCAGCTGAGGATATGTGGGAAGAGAATAAAAAGATAATACAAAAGCTGAGAAAACTAGATATGGATAGTAAAATGCAAGCAGTCAAAATGTTTTTAGTTCCTTTAGTCTTATACACAGGTCAGGTATATTTTTATCAACCAGAGAAGAAGTTGTGGATAGCTGAAGGACTTTATCTGGGAGGAGAAGACTGCAAGAGTCAAGTGGGATAAGCTAATTCTCCCAGTAGAACAAGGCTAATTGAGACTACCCAATTTGAAGAGGTATTTCAGAGCTACACAGTTAAGGCTCCTGTACATTGAATTATAGAAAACTATAATTCAAAGTGGAAAGAAATGATGTTAAAACAGGGGGAAACTCGAGTAACAGGGTGAGACTCTGGTATTTTAGATGCAGGCCTTTAAGGAGAATAATAGTAATCATGCAGAATATTATATCCATAAAGTAGCAGAAAATATGCTAAGAACTAAGCCAAAATGGGAATGGGGAAGGGAGATTCTGCCAATAGAGATGACTGTAATTAGGGATATAGACAATAGGCAAGAGGGGGCTGGAACTGGAGAATACTAGCAAATGAACCAAGGTATTGGAAGCAAATAACTAGCAAGATAAAGGTGATTGAATGGGAAGATGCCAAGAATTTATTTAGACTGCAGGTTAGAGATTGCTTTCCCCTGTTGAGGACTGAGATCAGAGTATAGACAAAGAGAAAGAAATAGCAGGGGGTCCTAAATGAAAGACCAGTACTGGTAGAGTTTTTTGGTAGAATCTAGAACAGAAATTGACATTAAAAAAGGAAATAATTAGTATTGCATGATAACTATAAGAATCAATCAGAGGAGGTTAGAATGGACTGGGAAGAGAGATTGAATAAGCAAGTCACAAAGAAACAATGGGATGATATATGTATGTCTCCCAATATGCAACAGAATCTAGAAGATTTGAGATTTTTTTTTGAAATATTTACATAGATATTTTTGTACCCTTAAGGAGCCTCCAGAGAATTTTTCCTCAGGTAGATAGCAAATGTTGAAGTTGTGGTGGGGATGAAAGAGGTAATTGGGAACATATTTTCTGGGAGTGCAGTGAATTGGCGAACGTTAAGGATTCCCTTCAGGATGCATTGTCAGAGATGCTGGATGAGCAGATTGGTGTGATGACGGAGATGATTTTCCTGAACTGTGGTACAGAATCAGAATTGCCTAGACATGGTAAAGCCTAGCTGTCTCTAATTATGATAACTACTAGCAAATGGAAATCAAAATCTAAACCAACTATATTAGTAGTTAATATAATAACAGACGTTTAAGAAGTGGCAAGGGGAGTCCAAAAAGAAGTCTCAGACATCCCAAAACCAAAGACAATTCAACAAGTCTGAATGAACTAAGCACCAACAAACGCTAAAGCTGCAGGCAAGGTGCAAACCGGTAGTAGGATTCCACAGGTTTAATCCAAAAATTAAAATAAAACCACTAAAAATAAAAGTAACATTACAAGATATTAAAAGATGAGCGCTTTTATCCACTTACATTTGTAAACGTAGTCAGCTCAAGCCATCTTCATTAAATATTCTCTAAAGTAAAGCACTGATGTCACTTCTACTTCCCAATGCACCACGAAGTATGACAAATTAAAAACTTCTTAAAACCTAATACATATTTTTAAATAAACTCCAATTAGGTTAAATTAAATGATGTATTTATATAAAAACAAATAATAAAAAACTCATTCTAAGCTACTTTTATATATATAATGTGTATATAATAGGTCCACTTTTTAATCTCAAAATACTGAAATCTCGAATTTCAATATTTCGAGACTAAAATATCGAAATCTCATAAAAACAAAACCACAAAATCATGAACACTCACAAAACCAAAATTAATAAAAATAAATATCCAACCCTCCCCCTCAAAACAACACATACCGTATATAACTTAAACGTAAAACACAGCCATACATTTCTGCAGGGGGCAAGACCCCCTGCACCCCCCCTTATGGGACGCTGTGCCCCCCACCCCTGCTATTTATATATACCAACTCCAAGGTTGCACTAACTCGAAAAAATAAAAAAAAAAACAGAAACGCACTCTTACCTGCCCTACCCTCCCATTGCAGTCATATTTACACTCACTAATAACACCCACACACACTACACACATGCATAGTCTCAACTACCTACCCCTAAAACTCCCCACAAAAACTAAAAACAAACAAATTTCAACCCAAAACCCTTAAATTAAACAATTACCTGAATCTTCGTACATAAATGAACATTGTCCCCAGTAACACAATACCCTTAAAGACACAGTACACAATCACGTACATACACTACAGCTATCGTGCATTCAGGAAACTGACATTCGACAAAGTGCAGTTTTGAAAAACTGCTCGACATTCTGGTCTCAAAATACTGAAATTCGAGATTAAAAAGTGGACCCCATATAATATATATAAGTAAGTGCCATGTTTAATGTATGAGTAGCTTAGAATGAGTTTTTTTAAAGTTCATTTTTTTTTTCAATATTCCCCATCAGAAAGAGTAGGATTGGAATTAACTACACGCTTAGCAGCATTAGAGTCCGCTAAGGCTATAGCTGCTGGGTCACTCTTCATCCTGCAGATCAGACTCTCTTGTTTCCTGCTATTCTTCATCACATGCTAACCCAAGGAGTGATAGAACTGTTCCTCCTTCCCAGATGAGGAAGGTATTTTATTCAAAGTCGTGCCTAGTGCCAAAGTAAGAAAATGCTTGAAGACTAGTTCTGTATCTTTCTTGCCTAAACTTGTTCATGATAGGTTCCAAATTCAAAATAATGTCACTTCACCACCTGTTACCTCTTCTTCCCCTTTCAAGTTTCCTGGTAACACTAGACTTTAAAAAGATGCTCATCATCACATCCCTTTTCATCCCAACTTTAGGCATTCCTTACGGTTTTGTGTGCATAGATCACATTATCAGTTCTCTGCCTTATCCTTTGGACTATCCATTGCACCAAAAGTGTTCACATTATAGCTCATTGCAGGCTACAGAGTATCTACATTTTTCCATATTTAGATGACTAGCTTATCTTTGCAGAGTCTTTTCAAAATGTCAGAAATCTCTGTCTTGGGTGAGAGATCTCCTACACAAGATGAGATTCCAAGAGAACTTTCAAAATTCCTTCTTGACTCCCTTACACAAGATTTTGCTTCTGGATATCAACTGGGCACCTCAGTTCAAAGAGCTTTTCTTCCACAGGAAAAATAGATCTTTATCTAGATCTGTGTCGATGTCTAAGGTTTTTCACTCAGACTTCAGTCACTGCAAGGGAATACCTCAGAAGTTTGGGTCTCATGGCATCTATGATTCTCATGATACCCCTGGCAAGATTCCACATGAGAAAGATACAATGGTATCTGAAATCTCTTTTTTCCTAGAATCTGAGATTTGTTTGTGATGGTATGTCATTACAGTGTACCTGCACCTTGGCCATGACAACTGGTTGTGGCATCGATTATATATTTAAGGGAGATTCAATTGTTTTTAATTAAAAAAAAAATAAACTTTTTTTACTTTTAAGGTTTTCTTCTTTAAAAACCCCTTTTGCATCTGGTTGCACAGATGCAACAGGTTTTTCATAGGTTGGTACTAGGCTATCGGCCCTAGGGTCTATACAAGCCTACCCATAACAATTCCCTGGCTATTTCTTCCCACAGTATTTACTTACACAAAAGCATAATAATGTGGCAAGACTGTTGCATTGGGGATTGTGCAAACATTGTAACAGTGAAGTTGGTGCAAAGCACTGGAAACAGAAGTCACAAAGCATTATACAAAATGATGAAGTTTATATCACATGGGATCACCCATTACCAACAGTTCAAAAAAACAGATGCGAGAAAACCAGATCTAGTAGTCCATAAAAATAAGACAAAAGTAGCATTCATCATTGAAATTGCAACACCCAGTTATTACAATGTCTTACAGAGGCATAAAAGAATAGGACTGCAGGCAGAAATGAGGGCAATGTGGAAGAAGGATACCCAGACAGTTCCAATAGTAGTAGGATCAATGGGTCTCATAAAAAATAATTTACTGTCATATTTTGATATGTTATCAATACATATAATTCCATATGAACCGCAGAAAGAGTCCGTTCTAAACACATGGCTGGTGCTGCAAAGAGCACTTTTGGCTAACATCAAAGATTGAAACAATACTAATTTCATGAGCTTTAATCATGCTTTGACTTAGAAATGGGGTCCATTCCTGTCATAGTATTAGAAACCCAAAAGTCTTGGAGAAATTAATCTGTGACAAACTATATGAAAAGCTTCTTTCCTGAAACATGTGAACTGAGTTTAATTCAGCTGAAAACATGTTGTTCTTAGACACAATCCTAGATAGCCAGACCATATGTCCATTACGAAGATGTTGCTGTTTGTAGTGGTGGCAGCTCTGGGAATTAGAACAGGCATTAGAAAACATGGGCAACAGGTGAATGCTGACATAAAACATGCTTAATGCATTATTTTTTAATAAGACGGACCAAATGTCATTGTTTGGATATACTTAATGTGGTTTGGATTCCTGCTATTTTGTCACCCATGCTTTTTGTTTTAGTCCCAATCACCTGCAAACTTGCAACTTAAAAATGTAAGTACCCACCCAGCAAACCAGTACTGCACTTGAGTAAATCTCTAATACTACTAATTGTCTCCTGATCATTTTCTTCAGGGTTCTCATTTGCCTTGCACCCTCGCCACACTCAGGGGGTCCTGAGTTAACTGTGCTCTGTCCTTAGCAGATAAAAGAGATTTATTTTATTATTCAGCACTTCAGTCAACTGTTTAGAGTACTACTGCTTTATTTTTGCTTTTATTTGTTAATTTCGCCTTTAAATCATTCTAAAAGTCCCTATTACTTGAAATTGCCTTGTCAATGTATTTTATGTTGTTCTGTTGGATCACTACACTTGCAAGCAATCTTTCTTGGCCTTTTTTACATCAAGAGATTTAGCAGTGCCCTGTACAGTCACAAATGCCCAGAAAGTATATTTTATCTGTAAAACAACACTTAGAACTGAAACCTGTAACTTAGTGTGGCTAAAACAAAGCCATTGTTTGGAGACCAGCTTAAGAGCAGTGAGTTTGCACATTAAACGCGTTACTATCAAATCTTAGCATAATCTAACCTAGTCTAATGCCAAGCCCTAGATACCGCTGGAGACCTCTGCATAACCCAGTCCACAATCTACAATAGCTCACTGAAATACAGGTCCAGATAACATGGATATACAATTTCCAAATGTCTCAGCTTGGTAGACATGGACATCTTGAAACAATACAGCAATCATCTCAAGTTCACAGATGACTATTTAGTCCTTAAAGAAACAGACACAGTAAGCGTGAAATGCACATACACAATTGGAAATAAAATTTTGCATACGAGCACACACACTACATTGACCACACATAGCAACCACCACACACAAGCTTATGTGGAGGCACTATAAAGCAATCCTTCCAAATCACAAAGGCTTCCTAAGCCTATAAATAGCAATGCCTACTCCAAGCAATCTCCAAAACACTCATAAAAAGTAACACCAAACATCACTAGTACATCTACATCTAGTAGAACCCAAACAGTGAAGCCCATAAGATAGGCAAACACATTACTCATGACTCTTGTCAACAACAAACAAATGCCCCGCTCACCGGACTAAACAAGAAAGTAGTTAGCTGCTAATCCTGAAACAGGATCTGCCAAGTATGCATGTACTTAAGTCACTACACCACAGGTGACAGTATGATTCTATCACAATCTATGTGAGCATTAATGACCTGAGACCTACTTTCCTGGAATATATGAAGACAGACATTGTTGCTCTCTCTGAATATGTCTGAGGCAGCTATGTGCCTTGTACTAAGCAACATTCTGCCTTCACCAAAGATGATGCCACAGTATGAACATAAGATGACTGGTTTCAACAACTGGCTTAGTTGCTGGTGCCTTTCCAGGGAGATTCAATATTTGTCAGCATGAGAGGATATGGTTAACAAACCATGTTGCTTTGTAAAGGATGGTTTGCACCCGTCTCCCCTAGGTTTACAAATATTGGCTAAAACTTTATCCCCCACTTAGAGCCAATTTCAGATGATGCCAAATTGACAAATGTAATACCATAGGAAACAAAGCCCAAAATAACCTAAAGGTGTTTCTGCTCAATGCTAGGAGCCAAAAGAAGAAACTCCCCACCCTACAAGCTCTCCCTACTCAGGAGAATATAAACATCTGTACAGTTACAAAACATGGTTTA
The DNA here is from genome assembly GCF_019279795.1 of Protopterus annectens. Lineage (NCBI taxonomy): Eukaryota > Metazoa > Chordata > Ceratodontiformes > Protopteridae > Protopterus > Protopterus annectens. The sequence continues at coordinate 1,751,867,855 of NC_056744.1, read as the reverse complement.
AATCCACAGAAAGTTCTCTGGCAGTGCATGCAAATCATCATAGATGAAGTCCTATACCACATCCTAGCAAGCTACAGGTCATTGTCTTTGTCCCTAGAATCCCATAGCTCATACCCAGACCTACTAGAGACACTCACCATTAAACTATATACTCTATTCATGAGAGACATTAACTACTCCTCTATAGACTGGGAAATGTACACTGCCTCATACCCAAAGGCACAATAATTACTAGACTGTATTAGCACAAATACTCTTGACCAGATAGTGTGCACATCCATCAGAGGACATACTGGACCTGGTACTCAACAATATGGGAGAGTGCTGTACTCTCCTCCTACAGTGTCATGCCTCACTGGTGAGGTTGGACCATAAAGCTGTCTCCTTTGAAATACAAGTCAACTTGGGAAACCCCAGCAAACCCTGTAACAGTTAAGAACTATTCCAAAGCAAACTACATCCTATTTAGTGATCATTTGTCCAAATTCAATGCCTAGCCCAACCCAAAGTCCACAGAAACCTATGCGGAATTGTTCACAGAGACCCTGTACAACCATGTAAATGGCTGTACAGAGGCTGCTGTACCCAGCTCAGGCTGATGCAGAGAAAATTACCTACTGCCAGCTGTGATATTGAGAAAAGATAAGTTTATTCTCATTTATTGTCTGCACTTTTGATTTAATATCTCTGTAATCTGTACAACTGTTTTTACTTCCCTTCTTGTGTGATATAGTTGAATATCCCTTAGTGTTGACCTAAGTTTGTAGTGAAATCCTTTCTCTAGAGGCCTAACTGTTTTCTTAGTGAAAGTTTACAGAACTAGTTTCATCTAGCCAAGGTATTCCTGCATCTGTTATTGTTTAGATAATTGGTCTGGTTTCTGTCCTGTGCCTTAAATAGCCAGTGTTTTAAACCAGATATATCTGTTGGGCTGCTGCAGACAGACTGACCTACTGCCAGCTGTGATATTGAGAAAAGATAAGTTTATTATCATTTATTGTCTGCACTTTTGATTTAATATCTCTGTAATCTGTACAACTGTTTTTTCCCAGCCACCTTCTCAGTTCTTGTTGTGGTCTTTTTGTCTTGGTGGCTTTGAGTTGCCCGCCTCTGGTATAAAGTCAATACTGGACACCCCCCAGTCATATTTCATCAGCTCATTCTACTGTTAATAGTGAGAACTTAGCAATGGCCCACCCCTTTAGCATATTGAATTATCTATATATATATATATATATATATATATATATATATATATATGTGTGTGTGTGTGTGTGTGTAGCCTTTTCTCCACAAATTAAATACTTACGTACATCTGAGAGGTAGCATTCTGATGATGATCAATTAGCTATTTAATTAATAATTAATAACAAGGGCATATATCTTTTGACTTTAGGCTATTATGGTGACTCACAACTTTTCTAATTAAAACACAAGTAGATAAATACTGTGACCTGTTCTCGTTTTGTGTGTCTGTGCAACCAATTGTTTATATCTTCGTCTTCTTCACTCCCAGAATTTAAATTCAAGAAGATGTTTGGACTGCAAGACCATGAATGGACAAGTGAGTGCTGTGTATGTAAGAGGGATGTACGGGTGTGTACTCATGTGTGTCTAAGAGGGAGGTGGGTGGATCATACCTCTCAATTGTCCACATGTTCGCCACATATTTTTGGTCTGTTTCTCATAAAATATTTTTTTCTGGCAAACCCCTGCACATCATTGAGGAATGAAGTCAGAAAATAAATGGCAGACATTTGAGCTTTAGATTTCATACCTTTCAGAAAATTCATACTAATGCAAAAACTTGTTGTTCTATCAACTTTCTAACTTTGTAAGAACAATGTTTAAAAGGTGTCCCTATTTTTGAGCCTTTGTCCCTCCATTACTTATGGCTTTGTCCAGATTTCTTGCTGTAAGAGGTTGAGAGGTATGAGGGGCATAAGAGTTAAGTAAGGGGTGTATGTGTGTGACATCATACCTCTCAACTGTACAGATTTCCACCTTATATTTCTGGTCTGTTCCTCATAAAAAATGTCTTTTTTTTTGACAAATCACTGGGATGATCTAAGGATTAAAGTTACTAAATAATGGCATGCATTTGAGTTTCAGACTTCATATCCTACTGAAAATGCGTTCTAACACAAATTGTTATTCTAGCAACTTTCTTAGTTTATAAGAGCAATATTTAAAATGTGTTCCTAGTTTTGGGCCACCCCCCCCCCCATTATGATAGGCTTCATCCAGATTTCTGGCGCTAAGAGGTTGAAAGGTATTGTGTGTGTGTGTGTGTATATAGCATATACTTCAACTGCCAGGTTTTTGCAGAATGTCCAGATTTTTGCCCCATATAGTTGTCCGCTCCTCATATAAAGGATTGAGGTTGCTAAATAATGACAGATATTTGAGTTTTAGACTACACATCCTTTATAAAAATGCATACTACACAACAACAAAAAGAAGTACAGCACTCAAACGAAGTAAGGGAGAAGCGTGTCTAAATAAAGCACAGAAATGTTCAATCACCATACGCACGCTCTCCCTTAACGTACGCTAAAGACACTCCTGTTGTACTCCTGTTGTTCCAAAAATGGAAAGTTCTTCTTTGCCCAAGTGTTTAAAGTCTCTGCTGAGATGTAGTAGAATGAAAAATACAATCCAAAAAGAAGCAAAACTTGAACGAAAACACAGTTTTATTTCCTAGGACGACAAATAGTGAGCGCTTTCGCCAAAAGGCTTCATCAGACTTATAAAATAGCACTCCTATACTTCAATTTAAATATAGTTACCTCTAAAGCTATTGGTTAAAAGCTTGATGACATTCAGACATATGTATGCTTGTATAAATCAATCAGCATACTTATATATACACACACACAAACGCAGATTAAGAACTACCCTAAAAACATTTCAAAAAACAGCATTCATGTACAAATACATACATTTAAACAGTTGTATTGACTCAGCCATAAAAAATATGAAAAATATGAAAAAAACATTTGCTAAAAAGTCTATGGGGGTAACGTAATCAAATATAGTGGCAATATTGTTACTTAGGTCTAAAAACTTTCCTGTTCTTGAGTATGGATTTAATTTGGACCTTGTCATTCAGGCCTGGTTGTGTATCAGCTCTTAACCTGATGATCCATCTCACTTCACATTCCAACGTCAAATTAATGACATCCCCTCCTCTAAAGCTGTTATATATTTTCTGTAAAACGTGGAATCTAAAAGTATGTTGTGCTCCTAATGCCTGATGATGTCTAGCTAGAGCATTGGCATCCGAGCCTATTCTTATATTATAATTATGCTCTCTAATACGATCTTTCAATGCTCGGTTAGTCTTGCCCACATAGAACGATGTGCATGGAAGTATTTGCCATTCCGTCGTTATCTCCTGTTTCGGTACTCGGTAAATAGTCTATTAAAACATTGTCCTCACCGGTAAGGCAAGCTTGAAAGCGTCGCATACCCTTGCTGGTATCATCTCTCTCTATGGGTACCGGCACGTACGCTAGTTCCACATTGGAGTCGTCGATATTAGCCATACTTCGTAGGTGCTGTACCAAATAGTAAAAAATACACACAACAACAAAAAGAAGTACAGCACTCAAACGAAGTAAGGGAGAAGCGTGTCTAAATAAAGCACAGAAATGTTCAATCACCATATAATCCGATAGAAGGTGAATATAAAAGTGAAGTAACAGAGTTAAGAGAGAAATTTATTGAAAGGGGTATGATATAGGTCTGATTGAAAAGGTGATATCAGAGGTTGACATGTTACGTACCACTACAGCCAAACCATATTTTTTAGAGGCTGATAGAAATAATGAAGGTACTATACAATCTTCTAAAGGAATAGTAAGACCTGTTTTGAATTACACAAGGGATACAAAAATGTTGAAGGATTTGTATGATAAACATTGGGACATCTTAACCTCTGATCAAGAAGTTAGGGAATTAGTAGGACCAAAACCAAGTTTTGCATTTAAGAATAGACCTAATTTGAAAAGGATATTATGTGCACCCAAGAAGATGAAGATGAATGAGAAGTTAAATAATCTAGCTAGGAATACTTTTCCATGTGGTGCATGTAACCATTGTGGGTATATTAGTGAAGAAACTGTTTTTGTCCATCCAGTTACAAATCAAAGGTATTACTTCAATACTGAGACTGACTGTAACAGTATTAACGTGGTTTATATAGCAAGATGTGTTTCATGCACATCGTTCTATGTGGGCAAGACTAACCGAGCATTGAAAGATCGTATTAGAGAGCATAATTATAATATAAGAATAGGCTCGGATGCCAATGCTCTAGCTAGACATCATCAGGCATTAGGAGCACAACATACTTTTAGATTCCACGTTTTACAGAAAATATATAACAGCTTTAGAGGAGGGGATGTCATTAATTTGACGTTGGAATGTGAAGTGAGATGGATCATCAGGTTAAGAGCTGATACACAACCAGGCCTGAATGACAAGGTCCAAATTAAATCCATACTCAAGAACAGGAAAGTTTTTAGACCTAAGTAATAATATTGCCACTATATTTGATTATGTTACCCTCATAGACTTTTTAGTAAATGTTTTTGTTTATATTTTTTATATTTTTCATATTTTTTATGTTTTATGGTTGAGTCAATATAACTGTTTAAATGTATGTATTTATACATGAATGCTGTTTTTTGAAATGTTTTTAGGGTAGTTCTTAATCTGCGTTTGTGTGTGTGTATATATAAGTATGCTGATTGATTTATACAAGCATACATATGTCTGAATGTCATCAAGCTTTTAACCAATAGCTTTAGAGGTAACTATATTTAAATTGAAGTATAGGAGTGCTATTTTATAAGTCTGATGAAGCCTTTTGGCGAAAGCGCTCACTATTTGTCGTCCTAGGAAATAAAACTGTGTTTTCGTTCAAGTTTTGCTTCTTTTTGGATTGTATTTTTCATTCTACTACATCTCAGCAGAGACTTTAAACACTTGGGCAAAGAAGAACTTTCCATTTTTGGAACAACAGGAGTACAACAGGAGTGTCTTTAGCGTACGTTAAGGGAGAGCGTGCGTATGGTGATTGAACAAAAATGCATACTAACACAAATCCTGTTTTTCTAGCAATTTTCTAAGTTCATGTGAGCAATATTTGTAATCTGTCTTGTTTATTTTAGACTTTGTCCAGATTTCTTGCACTAAGAGGTTGAGGTGTATGTGAGAGAGAGGGTGAAATGCCTTAGTTAGGGTTAGCAGGTAGATAATAATTTGCTTAGGCTCAAACCCTGTACCTTAGTTACAGGAAACAAGAGCCTGAATCCTTTACCCCAACTACCAAGCTGCATTTTTCAAGGAACTGAGTTTCAGCTGTATTTTTCAAGGAATTTAGTTTCAAGTGCATTTTCAAGGAATTGTGACCTTCAAGGAAAGAGAATTTTACTGCTGCTCTCATACTTGTCAACTGTCCAGATTTTTGGCTCATAGGTCTGTTCCTCATAAAATATGTGGGTTTCTGGCAAATCACTGGGATGATCTGAGGACTGAAGTCACTAATGACATGCATTTGAGTTGCAGACTTCAAATCCTTCAGAAAATGTATATTAAAATGAAGTTTGTAAGTGCAATATTTAAAATATGTCCCTATTTTTTGGCCTTTGTCCCCCATTTTGTTGAGCTTTGTCCAGATTTCTTGCACCAAGAGGTTGAGCGGTATATTGCTCATGGTAGGTCTGTTTACAATGTGCAACTGTTTTGTTAGCAAATGGTATGTATCACTATTGTGGTATATAATTTTAAAGCACTATTAGTAGCACAACAGGTAGTATACTTCTGTTTTGATGCAGAAGGCTGTGGGTTCTACTTCCACAGCATGTAGATGGATTGCTGATAGTGTGTTATATTTTAAAGGGGTATATTTTAAAGGGGTAGGGTGCTGCAGTCCTGGATATGTCCTCCTTTGGATGAGATGCCTAGTATCTGTGAGCCTGTTTTCAGTTTGCCATCCATTCCTTATTGCAATATTACCAGCTTACCGTTTTTTTTTTAATGTAACATAGGTAATTTATTCTTCAAGGGCAGCAAGCACTGAATTTGTAGATGAAACACTGAAATATAAAGTTGTTTGCTAGCAGCAACTTTTTCATTAGTTACAGATCTCTTTAATGTGGAATTATTCAGATGACTTTTACGTCTGCAGAAATTGTGTATATTGACTGACATTGGATTGTAATGACAAAAGTTTGAGTAGCCTTTTATGGTTGAAATATTCTGAATTGGGCAGTTTTATCATTATAGGTTCATATATTTTGTTTCATTGCTTACTGGAAAAATGTTCAAAACTATAAATTTAAAACACACTCTAGCATGTGGTACTATATTATATAAAGGATAAAATTTAATTATTATATATTATAATTTAATACAATCAGGAAAATGAATCAAAGAACTTTTGCATGGTCCTAAAAATGTGTGTAAAAGGGCCTATGATGTGAAAACAGCCCAAAGGTAAACTTAATCCGCCACTGTCCAGATGCATTTTTCTTGAAGGTGGGTTTCAGTGAATGTGAGTTTCAAAGGCAGAGAAGTTTTAATGCAAAGTCTGTTTTCATTGTGAGACTGTATTGCTTTGTTTAGCATATATCAGTGTTTGTGCTATGAAATTTGAAATAAAAGTTTTAAATTAAATCCAAATATATTTAATCATTGTAGAAGTAAAGCAGAAAACAGTATGCACCATACCTCTCAGCTGTCCGGAATTACTCGGTTTTTACCGAGTTTGGGGTCCAAATAATGGGGTTCCACAATTGCAGAGTGGCACCCCTTAATTTCTGAAATTTTCCCAGCTTTTACTTTAATTTTTTTTTTGGCTATTTGAGTTGATGTCATCACGTGCGCAATGACGTCAGCTCCATTAGCCTGCCGGAATTAAGCTCATGGGCTTCTGGCTGTTGAATTGGATCTGTGAGCAGAAACGGGAACCAGGAAGGACTTGAATGGTGGTGCACTTGCATCTGCGCGAGCGGGACTGCATTTATTTGCTAACGCTGCATCTGGGAGAAATTTGTGCAAGTGTGGGTGGAAAGGACTGCTGGCAATGATGCTGTACTGCAGAGAGCAAGCGGGAGCAAGAAGGACTGCATTTATTTGCTGTATCTGGGACTGTAGGACTGCTGAAAATTATGTCTTACTGCAGAAAGCGAGCGGGACTGTTGGAAACATTGCGATTGAAGCTTTCAGGTATTTTATTGTGTGTGAGGCCTGCAGAGCTTTCAGGTATTCTAGTGTGTGTGTGGGGGGGTAGTCCTTGGGGGGTATTTGGTAAGGTACATATGACCTTCAGACTTATCTTTCTTGTGCTTCCTATGATTCTATGATTTATAATCAGGAGTGGGTATCCAATTTACAAAGTTAAGGCAGTAAGTGACTTCCTGAATGATCTTGTACAAAGTGTTTTTGTTTTCTTAACATTTCCCTTTGCAGTTGGTCATGTAACATGGACATTCTGATTCTAAATTAGCTATTACTTTAGTTTCTTCACTGGTACTGTACTGCTTAAGTTTAATAAACGTGAACATGTATTTATTGTATGATGAGCAGCTGTCCACTTCTTCCTTATTACAAATCATCTGTCTTGCATTTTGATGATACAGCTGGGTGATAATCCGCTGAAATTGGATAGGCATAACTTCTGTAACCTGCAACAGATTTCAACACAAAATTTCACAGACTGCAGGAGAATAAGTCAATCTGACAGTCAGACAACGAGGCAATAAATCAGTACATAAAGAAAACCACTTCACTTCAACAAAAAAGTAACAAAACAGAAATGAAACCGAATAAAATGGGTAGTAAAGTGTATAGCGCTTGGCATACAGTGTAATAGCACAGTTATAACACTGTAATAAATAGTTGGTCAACATGGGATGATTACTTTTTGGAAAAAACTAGGGATATGTGAGTCAATGCATTGACAGCCTACAGTAAAATGTGTGTGTGTGTGTGAGCAAGCACATGCATGTGGAAGTAGATTTTCATGATGGAAATGTTCTGAATTGGGCAGTTTTGTTATTATTGGTTCATGCATTTTGTTTCCTTGCCTACTGGAAAAATGTTCAAACAATAAATTTAAAATGTGCACTAAGTCTAACAAGTGTGCTGTGTTATACAAAGAATTTATTATAAAGTCAGGAAGGTATATCAAAGAACACATGTATGTTTCTTGTTTTGTGTCCAAGGGGCCTATGATTTGAAAACAGCCCAAAGATAATCTTTATCCACCACTGGCCAGATGCATTTTCTTTGGATGTGGTGTGGGTTTCAGTGCTGTTTCAATGAATGTGAGTTTCAAGGACAGAGAAGTTTTAATGCTAAGTCTATTTTTATTGCGAGACAGTTTTGCTTTGTTTAGCAGATGTCTATTAGTGCTTGTGCATTGTGCTATAAAATGTAAAAATAAAATCCAAATAATCATTGTAGAAGTAAAGCCGTATGCACACATTAGTCTTTATGGTAAACAGGGCGAAATAGCCAGGTAATGGGATATTGAATGGTTGCAGGGGGATTCTGGTGCCATATTTTGGTTGTCTCTTCTTCAGTTTGCATTTGAAAGTTGGTATCCCACAATTCCATTTGAGTGGGTGGGTGGGGTTACACAATTATGTATGTAAATTTTGTGTTAATCAGCATACAGATTTGGACCTATTTTTCATGGGCCTTGTGCAGATTTTTGATGTTTCCAGGTTGAGAGGTATGGTATGCACACTGAGAGTTTTGAACGGTGTTTAAGGCAATTGGAGAGAAATAATCAACTAATAGGATATTGGAATGGCTGTGTGTGTGTGTGGGGGAGGCAGAGTGTATGGGGGTCTGGATTTGCACCTCCTCCAGTAACCCATGTACATTATATATATATATATATATATATATATAATATGTGTGTGTAATATATATATATATATATATATATATATATAATATGTGTGTGTAATATATATATATATATATATATATATATATATAAACATGGACTAATGGACTACTTAACATGTTTTCCTGCTTCCTGATTTTTTTGAAACTGTGATTTAATGACTTTAAATGAATATTGTTACAATGATATATTTTTCCTAGTAATAATCCACATAGCATGTCGGCTTTTTCGATAAAAATAAATGTCAACACTTAGGCATAAAAACACACCAAAAACAAAGGGGATGGAGTGTGGGAGCAGCTACTGTAGCAGTGATCATTTAAACTTCTACTGTTATTTAAGTTTAACTTGCACAACTGTACTATTTTCTTCGTATTGATCATTGCTGCAGAAGCCTTACCTATATGGGTAGAACACCATAACAAACTATATTTGGGGAAAGGAAGGAAAGGAGAAAGGAGATTATTATCCACTATCATCCTTAATAATTTGCTGTGAGAAGTGACTTCAGTTGTTGTATTATAAAGAGAGATTTTATTTATTTTTTTCATGAAAGAGGGTTTAAAAAGAAGTATTTTTTGCGGGGGTGTGACCCAAATACAATGTATGCATACCGCCACCTTTTTGTTTACAAAGAAACCACTGACTAGCATCAACACTCTTTGTCTTTTCAGTTTCCAGTACTGGAGTTTGTCACAAGAGAATTTTTTTGGTGGCAACAACAGATATCTTTAAATCCAGGTCTCTCCTTCTTCAGCCCTGCTCCAAAGCAGTCAGTCACCACATATGCTTCGGACTTTGCTTGGGGAGTAGTTTTTGGGAGGGATAAAAGTGCAAGGGGTGTGGGACACCAAGGACAGAAGCAAGAACATAAATATCAAGGAGATGCTTGCACTGATTAAGGCACTCAACTCTCTGAACTATTTTTGGTCCCCAATACCTCTTCAAGTGGTTACAGGCAATACCACAGTTATGTGATACATCAACAAGCAAGGAAGAACCAGGTCATACCCTCTTTGCAGACTAGCCGTGTTAACTTGGGTTATAGATTCACAGCACATTCTTACTCTACAGGCATCCTACATTCCGTCAGAGCAAAACTATGTATCAGAAAAGGTAAGAAGGACCAAGGCAGACCCTCATGAATAGAAACTAGATCAGAGGGTCTTCCAAGATTTGATCCATCTGTGGAGAGTTTCTCAAGCAGACCTCAATATAGATGCCTTTTCTTTGGAAAGGATTAGTCTTGTATGCCTTTCTGCTAATATCCAGGATACTTCTGAAGATTCAGAAGGAATCCCCCAAGATCAGTATGGTGACTCCCTTTTGGTCCCAGCAACCATGGTTCTCTCTTTTTTTTTTTTTTTGGAAATGGCCAGGGGCAGTTACCACAAGCTTCCTTATAGAATGGATCTACTCACACAGGAACAGGAGTGTTTGATACACACCCGACATCAGTCATTTTTAATTGACTCCCTGGTTGATAGGGTCTTAATTCCTTTTAAGCACCTATTTGGGTGGGTGGCCTAATGGTTAAGGTATTTGCCTTACAAACACAAGGTGCAGGGTTTGAGTCTCACAAGGGATAATTGGCTAAGCTTAAAATGGCTCGCAAGGGCAGTTAGCTTAGTACTAATCTATGAATCTGTTTTGTTCTGGCTTTACCATATTTGTGTGAGTTACTCTGTATGGCCTTTCTTATTCCTATATCAAGGTTCATTTATCGGTCATGTCAGCATATTTACCCATGGATCCTCCTTTTTCAAGGCAGTCTCATGCACAATGTTCTTGAAAGGGGTTTTGCGTAAGAGTCCTTGAAATAAATTGTTGACCTTGGGATCTTAATTTTGTGTTAGAAAAGCTAACGCTATCTTCATTTGAACCAGCTAATCTGGTTGATTTGAGGTTCTTAACATGGAAAACAGTTTTACTGATTCCTTTGACCTCTGCAAGAAGGGTAGCTGAGTTGCAAGCTCTTATTGTAAGTCATCCCTACCTCATTTTCCCGAGGGACAGGGTTTCTTTGAGAACTAATCCTTCTTTTATGGCTAAATTGGTATCCAAGTTTACTTTTGCCAATCTGTCTAGCTCCCCATTTTCTTAGCATACAAATGAGAGAAATGTTACTCCATACTTCAAATGTCCAAGACAACTCTGGTACTATCTTGATAGCACTAAATCTTTCAGAGCCTCAGATCACTTGTTCATTTCTTGTGAAGGAAAGAAGAAGGGACAACCTGTGTCAAAACAGACTATTTTCAAGTGGTTGTCTAAGGCTATTACATTTTGTTATGGTCACCATGATGAATCTATTGCAGGCAGGGTCCAGGCCCACTCTACCAGGGCCTTGGCTTCATGTATGGCTCTTTGGAAAGGGTTGGTTTCTGGAAGCATTCTAGAAACTGATACTTTGTCCTATGTCCATTCTTTTTATAAAACACTATAAGCTTGATTCATTCTCTAGGTCTAGATCAAGTTTTGCTAGGGCAATTCTCCAGGGGCTCCTAGACTCCTTTCCTTCCTTTCCCCAAATATAGTTTGTTATGGTGTTCTACCCATATAGGTAAGGCTTCTGCAGCAATGATCAATACGAAGAAAATAGTACAGTTGTGCAAGTTAAACTTAAATAACAGTAGAAGTTTAAATGATCACTGCTACAGTAGCTGCTCCCGCCCTCCATCCCCTTTGTTTTTGGTGTGTTTTTATGCCTAAGTGTTGACATTTATTTTTGTTATTCCTACCATCACCCTTTCAGGATTCAGCTTTCCTGTCTTTGCTGGCAGGAAAGCTGTGAAGGGCTTTGTGTCCAAATTTGTCTTTTAGTCTGTTCATTTCATGCCACTTGACAGTTTGTGTGTGTGGAAGGTGCCCTGAAGCTTTGAAAGCTGGCTGGCTGTTGACAGGGTATAACCCATATAGCTAAGGCTGTTGCAGCAGTGATCATTCAAACATCTACAGTTATAGTAAGTTCAGCGTACACAACTGTACTTTCTCTTGCTGCAGCAACCTCCTCTGCAGACCATGTTATGAAGGCAAGTTGTCCAATGAGTCACTTGTGCTCACTGATGTTCACCAATAATACGTTTTTATGCACATGCTTTTCAGGTCCTCATGCCAGGTGGCATACGTGCATAGCACCTGCACCATACATATGACATGTACAACATGACTGATACATACCCTTCATGCCAGGAGGTATATGTACACAGTACCTGCAGCATACATATGAAATTTAGGATATTATTGATACATACCCCTCATGCCAGGTGGTATATGTACATAGCACCTGCAGCATACGTATGACATTTAGGATGTTACTGATACATACCCCTCATGCCAGGTGGTATATATCAAATAGCACCTACCTACACGAAACATATGGCATTTGGAATATTACTGATACATAGCCCTCATACCACTTGATATACATACCTCCTGTGGATTTTTCTGTGCATGCATATAGAACATGAGAGTTCAACCATTCAGTGAACATTTGCCATTCAAACACAACCTCATGGTACCTTTTTTGTGCAAGTACTGGACAGAACATGCTTGTGGACATACAAAGGTCCAAAACTCACAGCACAACCTGCACCTACTCCTGAAGTGAATAATTCAGGTGCAGTATCCTAGAAATTCCCATCATGTCCTTAGGCTATATACATTATATGGTATATTTAGAGATACCCAAGGTTGATAAAACCTACAAATGTATATTACCCTGAGTAATGTTTTGAAGAAGATAGGGCCATAGTTAATTAATTTCTTTCAGGGTCAATATGTAAGTCTATTATCTGCCTAAATTTTACCATTATGTGTTACCCTGAGGTATGCTATCTAGAGTGCAAGGCCCTAGAAAACGTTAAATGACATGGACATGTATTTTCCAAAACACATGGATGTATTCCAAAGGACAATATGCAGGTACTTAATCCTTAAAAACATTAAAGCTGTGTATTCCCCAAAGTTTTGTTAATTATAGTACAAGATCCTTGAAACATAGTACAAAGCAGAGTTGTTAAAATGCTATGCATCACAGTTGTTAAGTATGTTAAAAATGTAGCTGCAGGTATCATCGAGGTTTTTTCTGTATTAACTGCACAGTGAGCAAAAAGGTGCCTGATTGTGTGTGTCTTGATAACTACTTACGAAAAGGTAGTGATGTTTCGTCTGCAGCCTGCTTCCATCTCCACAGGTTGTCTGGTTGCCACCTGCTGGGGACATTGAATCAGTGACAAGCCCACACTCCAAACTGCTCAGCCTCTGTCCACCAGTCAAGGTTGATGACTGGATTCTGCCAAGTATCAAATGAAATAGACCTCTCTGCAGTCTGAGCAGGTGATCTTCATAGTGCTTGAATAGAGATAACATCATCAGTCTTTCACACTCATCATGTAATTGTGCCTATAACAACCACTTATCTGTTGAGGTGCACTTGCCCTGACAATTCCAAAACAAAATGCTTCAGAATGTGTTTTCTTTTAGCTTTAAACTGTTCTATAACAATTGCCACATAAGGCAGTATAACATAGTATCCCTCCCATGTGCTGTATGAGTAGAAGCACCGTAAGGAACAGTGCATGCAGCACTACATCACACGGCAAATGCCCATACCTCCTACACAATGCTGCAGACATGAGTGCCGGAACCATAGAACTATGGGGAGGGGGAGCCCCCCCACACTTTTACAGCTGCAAGACCCATTGGGAAAAATTAATGTAGTGGAGTTTTCACACTAATGTGGATTTGTGTACAGAAGTTAAACTAACTAAACTAGTTGTTCTTGTTCTCTTATTGCTCTGTGTTACAGGAGTTATGCTGCAGCTGTTCCATTGGTGCTGCCAGAGTCATGCCGGTAAGGGAGTTTTCTTCTTTTATTTGCAGGAGTTATGCTGTTCCCGTGTGTGTGTGTGTGTGTGTGTGTGTGTGTGTGTGTGTGTGTGTGTGTGTGTGTGTGTGTGTGTGTGTGTGTGTGTGTGTGCATGTAAAATGGCCCAGTTGGGTATACCTGGTGGTTATCAAACAAGAGCCTGAATTCTCTACCCATACCACCACTTGTGACTCAGGGAGTTTAGTCCACAGCTCTCCACTGTCCAGATTTTCACATAATATTTGGCTCATAATTTTGGTCTGTTCCTCTTAAAATTTGTGTTTTTCTGGCAAATCAGTGAGATCTGTATTCATTAAATAATGATAGCTCTTTAAGTTTCAGTCTTCCTGTCTTTCAGGAAACGTATGGTAACACAAAACACTTTATTTTAGCATTATACAAACAATATTTAAAATGTGTCCCTGGTTTTGGGCCTTTGCCCCCAAATAACTTTTGGCTTTTTCCAGATTTCTTGTGCTGTGAAGTTGAGAGATTTAGTTGATCATCAAGTGGATTTTACAAGGATCTGAGTGCTTCAGGGGAACAGACGTTTAGTGCTACTTATGCTAAGTTGTTTGCATTGTTAGTAGCACAGCAGATAGTATACTTGCTTTTGATGAAGGTTGTGGGTACTACTTCCACAGTATACAGATGGATCATTGATGCTGTATTGTGTTGTATTTTAATGGGAGTGGATGCTGCAGTCCTATGAATGTCCTCCTTTGGAGGAGTTACCTAGTAACCATGAGCCCATTATCAGTTTGCCATTCATTCCCCATTGCAAAAGTACTAGCTTATCATTTTTTAATGTAGCATTGGCAATTTATTATTCATGGGCAACAGGCACTTTATTTGTAGATGAAACAATGAAATATAAAGTTGTTTGCCAGCAGCAACCTCTTCATTAGTTACAGATCCCTTTAATGTGGAATTATTGGAATTATTTAGATGACTTACTTCTGCAGAGATTTTGCATATTTACTGATATTGGTGGATTGTAATGACAGAAATGAGTGGCCTTTTATGGTTGAAATTTTCTGAAATGGGTAGTTTTGTCGTTATTGGTTCATACATTTTGTTTCATTGCTTACTAGAAGATTGTTCCAAACTTCAAATTTAAAACCTATTCTAACAAGTGGTGCTGTATTATACAAGGAATATAATTTAATACAATCAGGTTAATACAATCAGGAAGGTGAATCAAAGAATGTATACATGTATGCTTGCTCACAGGATGCAGGAGATCAAAATAGGGGAATAGACCAGTCACCAATGGAGTCCCCCAGGGTTCGGTGCTGAGACTTTTTCTGTTTGGCATATACATCTCAAAAGTAAAAGGAAATACCAAAGGGCATTGGCTGACTAAGTTTGAAATGACTGCAAGCTAGGAGCAGTTACTGGATCGCCAAAGGACTTAACTATCATGCAGGAAGATTTGTCCCAAACAATAACTGGTGCCAGAAACATGAATTGAAACTAAACTCCAAGAAATACATTATCATATCCTTTGGGAAGTCATCTACTCCAGGGAACTGCCAAATTGACAGTGCCCCCTGAGAACTGACCCAGTTGTTTGGCATTTGGGAACTTGTGTGTACAGTGACCTAACTTTTGACCAACATGTGCCCAAAGTCATAAGAAAGTTTTTCTATATTGCACAGCTTATAAGCAAATTGATTGTGACTAGATCTAGAGATGTTACTGTCCCCCTTTACAAAGCCCTCATTAGGTCAATCATTTTGTATAATGCCCAGTTTGGCATGTATCTGTCCAGACCCATGCAACAATAGGAATACCCACAGAGATACCTAACTAAAAGGATACAAGTCCTAAACAACAGGTCTTGCATGGACCACCTCAAAGATTTATCAATATACTCAGTATCCTACAGAGTGCTTAGAGGTGACATGTCTGGCATACCAGCCATCCTTCGACCTAATGCAGATGGACCTACTGAACATCAGCAAGTCAAATGGCATCAGAAATACTCAGTCCAGGTATCTAAACTGAATGTTGTGGAGAGATGGCTATATATGCAGAACATACCCCTCAACCTCCTAGAGCAAGGAATCTGGACAAAGCCCAGCAAAATTGGGGGACAAAGGCCCAAAATTTGGGACAAGTTTTAACTATTGCTCTTATAAACTTAGAAAGTTGCTAGAGTAACAGGGTTTGTTTTAAAATACATTTTTCTGAAGGATGTGAAGTCTGAAACTAAAATGTATGTCATTATTTAGTGACTTCAATCCTCAGATCATCTGAGTGATTTTCCAGAAAACCACACATTTTATGAAGAACAGACTAAAAATATGAGCCAAAAATCTGGACATCCTGAGAAAATCTGGACAGTTGAGAGATATGATCCATAACAGACTATCCATTCAAGTAAAACAAAGCCCATTCCTGTCCATATTCAAATGCAACTTGGATGTAAGGATGGGTAATAGAAAATGTACAAGACACTCTGTAATCACCAAACGTAAAAACTGTTTAATACGAAGCTTTCAGGTCTACACCCTTCATCAGCATACAACTTAATGTCTATTCATCACATTTAAATGGAGAAACAGTTACAATCACATGAACAAACCAGCCATACAAAAGAAGCTTATTAACATATCTCATTAAAATTTAAAAACACATATACTTAAAATACTAAACATTTTCCCTCTGTTTTTTAACTAATATTGGCTTCAAACTTACTTTATTATTCAAGCCAGGCATTTTATCAGCCTGCAACCATATTATCCATTCATATTCTTTCAGTTGTAATAAATTATCCACATGCCCCAGTTGTCTCCGGTCTTAGTAGCTTTTATTGAGCTGGTTGAGTTGGAACTTAGGGCCTTATATGCTATAAGCACTAAAAAACATGTTAAATATAATCTGTCCTATGAAGAATATAAAGCTCTGACATTTTTAAAGAATGACACTGATATTATAATAAAGCAGGCTGATAAAGGTGGTGCCACTGTACTTATGGATAGAATATGGTATAATAACAAATTCTCTACTTTTTTATCTGATAGATGTACTTTTAAGAAGTTGACTCCTTTGGAAGTGAAAGACCAGATATCCCAAGTAAATTTAGCTATTTATGAAATGCAACTGAATCAAGATATTAGTCTAGATTTACTGAGTTATTTTACTGTGTCATGTCCAAAAATTCCACAAATCTACGGGATACCAAAAATACACAAGTCTTTGGTAGACCCCCCATTGAGACCAATTGTTTCGGGTAAAGGCTGGGTGACCGAACCAATATCCAAATACTTACAGTTAATGCTAGCTAAGTTTCTACCAAAATGTGAGAGTATAATTAAAGACACTGTGCACTTTTTACAGAAACTTAATGAATGGCACAGAAACAATACTGTAAATGAATATATTTTTGTTACATTGGATATTGTTTCGTTATTTACAGTGATCCCTATTGAATATGGTATAGAAAGTATAAGGAGATTTTTATTAATGCAAAATGTTTCTCAACCTAGGGAAATTGAAAATAATTTGCTCCTTATTACATATAGTACTAACGAAGAATATTTTTATATTTGGCAAGGATGTTTTTCAACAATTGACAGGTGTGGCGATGGGCACATCAGTTGCTAATACTTTTGCCAACTTAGTTCTATATATGTGGGAAAAGCAACACATACTCAATAGTGAAATGATTCATAGTAAATATGTAGAATGTTATAGTAGATTTGTTGATGATTGTTTTTTTGTATGGACTGGTAGTGAAATAGAACTTAATAACTTTTTAACCTACATTAATAGTTCCACTCCTTTCTTAGAATTTAAGATGTCTTACTCAAATAAGAGTATGGTATTCTTGGATGTTAACATTTATAGGAAAGTGAATAACCTGGAGACTATGATACATAGGAAGGCAGTGCATGCAACTAGGTATTTAAGGACAACTAGTATGCACCCGCTGCATGTATACAAAGGTATCTTAAAATCACAGATGATTAGAGTGAGCAGATTAACTTCAGAAGAGACCTGTTTTCTTGAACAAATGGTGGCCATGAAGAATGAATTTATAAATGATGGTTATTGTAGCAATGATGTAGATAAGATTTACAATGAAATACTACAAAAACGGAAAAATGTCTATTGTCCAGTCTTTACCTCTGTTCAAAGCCAGGAAATTGAGCAGGTATTAGAATTGGATAGGCCTGATACTGACAACACATTGAGATTTGTCACCACATTTAATGGTAACACCAAGGATGTATGTAATATCATACATAAAAATTGGGTAATATTGATGGCAATGCCAGAATTGCAACATGTATTGGGTCCAACACCTAAGTTTGCCTTTAGGAATGGACAAACTCTAAAACAAATGCTTTGTTATAAGGATTTTGGTAATGGAAGGAAACCAGTAAGCAATAAGACAGGAACGCATAAGTGTTTTAAATGTACATGTTGCGCAGATATATATGTGGGGGGAGATAATTTTCAACATCCTGTAACCCATGAAAATTTTTCCATTAGATGTAATGCTGATTGTACCACCACGGGCTAGTATATTTAGCTACCTGCATGGAATGCAATGCGTTCTATGTAGGTAAAACTACAAGAAGGTTAAAAGACAGAATAATAGAACATAAATCCTAAATTAAGAGAAAAGTTGAAACTAATGGCCTATACAGACATTTAATGACTTATAGCTCGCATTCTTTTAAATTTAGGTGTATTTATGTTTTGAATATGGGTATGAGGGGGGGAGATGTGGATAATTTATTACAACTGAAAGAATATGAATGGATAATACGGTTGCAGGCTGATAAAATGCCTGGCTTGAATAATAAAGTAAGTTTGAAGCCAATATTAGTTAAAAAACAGAGGGAAAATGTTTAGTATTTTAAGTATATGTGTTTTTAAATTTTAATGAGATATGTTAATAAGCTTCTTTTGTATGGCTGGTTTGTTCATGTGATTGTAACTGTTTCTCCATTTAAATGTGATGAATAGACATTAAGTTGTATGCTGATGAAGGGTGTAGACCTGAAAGCTTCGTATTAAACAGTTTTTACGTTTGGTGATTACAGAGTGTCTTGGATGTTTCTGGTTCCTCTTCTGTGTTTTGTTGATTGACTAATAGAAAATGTACTCCAGGATTGCCCCTCATGCCACTAATGGATAGAGGCAGTTCCTAAATGCTGCATCCCTTACATGGGTCCCCTCAAATCATCTATAGTGTGATCACATTTATTCTCACTAGGGCTAATATACAATTATCAGCCATGGGATAGGTAAGACCAATCAGGAAATGTTAATTCAAGCACCAAAATGGAAATTGGCTAAGCTTAAAATGTCCTCCAAGTGATCCTATGTTGTGGTAGTAAATAGTTTTTAAAAATTGCCCTTTTTAGATCACTAAGTGCCCCTATTACCCTCCACCCCCACCCCAGTCTTCAACAGCTTCTGGTGCCTCTGGCTGCAGATGTCTGGACAACTTGTTAGAGCTATGTAAGGCATGACACAATCCTGACATAGTACCCCAGTGCAAGGTAATGTAATTCCTTTCCATTTGTGGGTAATGTATGGCATAATGGAGCATGTAAGTGGTCATGTAATCCATGAGACGTGTTTCACATAGCATCACTTTAAGAACTCTCCCACAAACAGAGCTTAGTAACTTTGATGGGCGATGCATAAAAACGTATGTGTTAGATTAATATCTGTCATGTCTGCTAATAATAATACAAAAAAATCTAGGTATAAACTATTTGTTGACTTTTGGGAATTGCTTTGAATATCATACTCCGGGTATAGGTTTTTCGCAGTATTGTGACCTGTGGTTACATATGTAATACAGTGCTGTCCATGGCTGTGCTCTAGCCTCTCAACACTATACAAATCAGTCTTTGTACTCTCTGCGAATAACTGAGGTAATGCACAGAACAGCACTGATTGCCAAAGATGTGGTTGTTGCACCTTAGTAGTGCAGGTGTTGTAACATGTATCAAATGTCCCATTCACACACATTTACTTAAAACACTTGTAGCCCACAGGTTGTGGTAGCTGCCAGAAGTCAGCAGGATAATGAAACCACAGCTGTGCATGTTATAGTCATCAAATATTACTGTGGTGTACACATCAAAACACTATGGTAGCATGTCATGGCTCTTCTGGGACGATTAGAGCATAGTGACCAGGACCATCTGTGAGATATTGTCCATCAAGTTAACACTTTTGTGGACTTTGGGCAAACAGCACAGGATTGTCATTATTGTGTTGTCTACATGTGTGACCATGCAGGTGACAGGCCAAGGGTTTTTTTTTAAATCATGTCACCATGGCTCTAGCAGGTGGGTCTCTCATGAGGAAATTGAGGTTGGTGCCTGTATCCTACAGATATGTAGGTGGTGCAAACAAAATATAATGGTAATGTTTTAAACTGTATTTGTCCTTTGTAAATGTATTGTACAGTATATCACTGACATACCTACATCACCCACCAGAACGTGATAAGGGTGCATCAAATAATGCAAGGCTGGGGGGTGCTGTTTATGCACTTAGGTAACAAAAATGCCATTGTATTATTGCATTGCACTTCAAAAGTCAGAGACCATTGTTAACAGTTCAATACTTTACAGTTTGGTCCCACCTCAGCCACAGTGTGTTCTCCAAGTGTAAGACTGTGGTTTCAATCCTTTTGCATCTGTGAGGACCCAAAGTGTTCCTGTACCTGGATGGCTAACTCCTAGCTGCCCCTTTCATAGCTCACTTAGTATCAGTGAGCAAATATTTGAATGATGATGGTAATAACCCTGAATGCAACAAAATCTGAGCTACATCCTTCATAATGTCTAATGTTCATAGGTTGCAGTCTAGAGACCCAATTATGCAGAGCAAGACTCCTCAGTGACAGGACACAGTCCCTACAATCTAAAATGCATGTTTTCCATAGCAACAGTCTAGTATTTTCTTAAAGTACTGGTCAAGTAATGGTAGCCATACCAATGATCCCGCACACAAGATTAATTTGTGACAGTTCTCCAGTAGACTCTTTCTATTGGTTCATAGGTAGGTACTAGGCTATTGGCCCAAGGGCCTAAGTAAGCCTAGCCAACAAGGTTCCCTGGCTTACGTCACCCAAGAAAGTTAATTTCCTGTGCCCCTGTCAAGCAGTCACAGAAGTGATCCCTGGGATGTATTTCCTATTTCTCATCCACTCATCAAGATTTTTCTTGAAGAGTGCTAATAAGGAACTTTGCTTGACATAGATGGGTAGCTTGTTCCAGAGTATAGAAAGTCTTGGGACAGGAATCTATCCCTCCAGCATGTCCTGTTTATTGTGGTCACAAGGTTTAGGTCCCTAAAGCATGTAGCTTGGAGGGATTGGGATTTCTTTAGGTGTAGCATGTCCAACAGCTCTGGGTTTAACATAGCTTTATATGTTAGGCAGAGATCTCCTAGGAGTAGGTGATATGCTACAGAGTAAAGCTGGAGTTTTTTGAGAATGTCAGTGTGGGGCATCTATTTGAGGCCAGTAATCCTCTTTGTGAGGTAATTCTGTGGTCTTTCCAACTGCTGCAGATGTCTTGTGAGGTACATTCCAAAAGGGGTATTGTACTCTATAATGGGTATAATGAGTGCCGAGTAGAGGGGAACTGACCTCTTTTTTTCCTGGATGAGAACCCTTTTGTGATATGTGCCACATAGAAGGATTTCCTGACTACTGTGGCGATGTGATTATCAAATGAGAGACTGCTGTCCACCTGGGTCCCAAGGTCTCATATCACACATTCAGCATTAAGTAGACTGCCGTTTATGTGGTAGTTCGTGGGTACAGAGTTTTTAACAAAGGGGATGACAATGCACTTTTTGGCATTGAGCTTGAGGCCATGGTTCTGACACCAGGCATCTGTCTCAGTGAGCCCCTTCTGTAGGATATCCGCATCATTTGAGGACTCAACTATGGCTCCTAGTTTGCAGTCATCTGCAAACTTCGTTAGCTAGAGGTCTTTTATGTTAGCCTGCACTTCAGAGAAGTAGATACTAAACAGGAGAGGTCCCAGGACTGAACCCTGTGGTACTCCACTTGTCATTGGTTTGAAGTCAGATTTGGAGTCTGCAACTTTTACAGTGTGGGATCTGTCAGTGAGCCAGTTGGCAACCCATCTTGTGACATAGGGATTTATACCTAGTTGAGTGAGTTTAGCTATAATTTCAGAATGGGGGATGGTATTGAAAGCCTTGGTGAGGTCAAGATAGGCTGTGTGAACCACCTTACCCTAGTCTACGGCTTTGGTGACTGCCTCAAAGAAGTCGATCAGGTTCAGAAGGCATGATGCCTTAAAGAAGTCGATCAGGTTCAGAAGGCATGATCTGCCTTTCACAAACCCGAACTGGGTGGGGTCCAGAAATTGTAGGTTACCAATGTCTTTTTTTATGAGTTTCATGATGATACGTTCCATGGCCTTGCATACCAGGCTCATCAGGCTAATAGGGTAATAATTCCCAGGCTCAGTGTTTATTCCCACTTTGTGGAGTTAGGTAACTGTTGCTGTGTGCCATTCAGTGGGCAGAAAGCCTGACGTGAGACTATGATTGAACATGGTGCTTAGGTGGGGAGCCAGTTTGTTCTGAAGTTCATGTAAAACACAGCCTGGGATGTTGTCCGATCCCATGAATGCTGTGTGCTTGGTTTTAGAAAGTTCAGCTTTTACCTGCATGGATGTGATTACAGGGACTCTGCATTCTTCCTGTACAGATATGGGCCCTTTAGGGGGTGAGAGGGGGGTAAAGTTAGCACTGAACCTATCTGCCAGGATGTTGGCAATATCAGTTGGTTCTGTAATTTTCATGCCGTTGTGCTGTAACTCAGAACAGATCTGGGCGTTGCCATTGAGATTCTTGAAATAGCTATAGAATGCTTTGTGGTTGCCCTTAGAATCAGTGGCGATTTTGTTTTCATAGCTAGCTTTGGAGGATCTTATAAGGGATCTCAACTTCTTACTGAGGCTGACCAGGGAGCTCCTCCACTCATGGGATTTTACTCTCTTTTACAACAGTTCCTCCTTCTGTTGTAGAGTTTGTTTATGGCAGGGAACCACCAGATTGGCTTCCTGTTTTGGAGGATAGCGTCTTGGTTCTGTTTCAGATAGCATGATCCATGCACTCGTGTAAGTGCTTATAGAGTGCATTTGTGTAGTATTCAGCAGTTGTAACTGTATTGTCCATCTGCATGGGTGTCATGAAGTTTGCCACTTCTATCTTAAGAAGCGTGAAGTTGGCTTTGGAGAAATTTTTTACCGTGGTTTCCTTAATGGTGGGTGGGGGCAGAATGCAGGTATCTAGGGTGATTAGCTTATGGTCGGATCTGACCAACGAGGAGTTGACTTCTGGTGTGGAACACCAGTCACTCATGTTTGTAATGACTAGGTCTATGATATTTGTTGCCCTGGTGGGGGTGTGGATAAGTTGATCCAGGGCATTGGAATTTATGAATTCCAGAAAGCATTGAGTGAAAGAGTTGGTACATGAGTAGTTTTCCCAGTTAATGGTGGAGTAGTTGAAATCGCCCATTATTAGGGTGTTTGGTTGAACCCTAATATTTTCCAGTATATCAAGAAAAGAGGAGTAGGAATCCTGGGGCATGGTGGGGGATCTGTAGCAAGCTACAATTTGGATTGCAGTTTTGCCCAGAGTTAGTTGCACTTGGATAACCTTGGCTGCATCATGCTGCGCAACTAGCCTGGAGGTGTGAATATCCTTAATGAATATGGACACACCTCCACCTTTGGTGTTCTGGTCGAGGTTAGATGACCAAAAAGTGTGGTATGAGTTATAGCCTGGTAATGCAAGGGTGTTATCTAGAGCCTTGAACCAGGTCTCAGTCACTGCACAGATATCGATGTTCTCCATTTTAAGGAGTGCGTCGAGTAAGTGCATTTTGAGATTTAGACTTCTAGCATTGAGTAGCATTGCCCTCAGTTTTTGCTTGCCTGTTTCTGTTATGGTTGTGAATTTGTCATTTGAACCTTGCCTAAAAAAGGCACTATAGAGCCGGCAAGAGCCTTAGCCAGTATCCAGAATCCCAGGGGCGACAGGTGCAGGCCATCTCTGGCAAAGCATCGTGGTCTGTCGACCATGTCATCCCAGGCAGGCAGATACTGTTTCCCCTTAGAATGACATCAGAAGCTTAGCCAATTGTTGGCTTCAATCATTTTGTCCTTGTACTGCTGTATCATTATGGGCGATGTCAGGATGCTACTCAGGGCTAGGGTCATACATGCCTGGGCTACAAGATCAGAGAACTCTTCCATGTTTCTTTTCATGTAGTCCAGGGAGGTAGGTCTCAGGTCATTCACACCAACATGGACATTGACAGAGTCATATTTGTACTTGTTGTGGAGTGTTCTGAGTGGGTGCGTTATGTGGCGGATCCTGGCACCCAACAGGCAGCTGACAGTAACCTTACTCCTTGTTTAGCCTGGAGAGTGGGACATGAGTGTGCCTGACTATAGAGTCACCTATGATTAGTGTGTTGGGTACATTGGTTTGCCTTATGGGCTGTGGTTTATTGGCACACTGAGTCTGTGGGCTATGTGTCATTTGGGTTGTGTTGGGTAGAGGTTGCCTGTGTTTCTGCTTTGGAGGTCTCTGTTACTTGAGCAGATTATTATTGAGAGCCTCTGTGAAAGTTTTTGAGTTTCTGTGTGTGGATTTTAGTGGTGTAGGTTTAGTGGGACTATGCAATGAATGTGGTTTGGTGCAAGTGTTTACCTTCTCCTCTTGACTGGAGAGAGATTTACCTCCAGTTTGGCTAGATAAGTGCATCTGTCACAGGTTGTGGTTTTGGGTGGTAGGAGGAGAAGGTTGTCTGTGTGCATGAGACAATTGCTACACTGTGGTCTTAGAATGTGGATCAGTGGAACACTAAATCCCATATGTCAGGCTACTCTTTCAGTTCAGCATGATCATAGAATGTGGACCTGATTTGAACATCAGATTGTGTATTGCAGACTTACTGCTGATACTTATGGTGGACAGATGATAACACTGTTCTCATGCAGTCCCTTCCATTTTCCTTAATGAAGATGTCAGAAACTGACACCAGTTAATACCGTACCTCCTCTTTCCATTGGAGAAATACCAAACACCTTGATAAAGCTTGGTTATTTTGCATTATTATATGGTAGACACCTGCATGTAATGTTAGATATTGCTAGAGAAACTTGTGAAGTAGGAAAAATCCCATTTTAAAGTGCCATGGATTATTATGCCACTTTACAAAGTAGGCTGAAAACAGTGATGCAAGCCATATGGGAAATCGTACAAACCTCCCTTTTGACACAAGAAGTGTATAACAGAAATACAAGAGCAAGGATCAAGGGGATTTAAAGCTGGAGACAATGTTAGTTTTGGTCCCTTCTACAGAAAAGAAGGGTTTAAGTGGCAGAGTCCATTTGAAAGTAGTAGTAGAAAGCAGAAGAAAATTAAATCATGCAAACTACAGGGCTAGTCAGACTAATAAAAATGTAGAACAAATTTACTATATCAATATTATGAAACCATCGACAGAAGTACAGACCTCTGTAGTTAGCATAATGGCAGTAACAGATTGCTCTGGTTAAGAAGACCAAGCTCTGTGCCTACAGTGTAGGTAGATGATATTAAACCACAAAAACACAATGTTTTCAAAACTATCTGGAAGAGCATACCTGATTTAACATCACATAAAGACTACTGTAGAAAAAACAAAAGGTTAACTTAAATCCTTACAGCATACCAGAGTCAGAGAGCAAGGCTGTGCAAGAAGGTATACAAAGAGAGTTTAGGGTGGAGGAGAAAGATGAATCAAAAAGCAAGTGGAACAGCTCCTTAGTGTTAGTACCAAAGCCTGATGGAACAGTCAGGTTCTGTATTGTTCAGGAAGGTGAAAAACATTTCAGAATTTGATAATTTCCTAATGTGTAGTGCATATGAACTCAGAGGAAGGTTTGGAAATACAAGATTAACCACATCAGAACTAACAAAGGGAGACTGGGAAATTCTCTCCTTTTTGGCCTACATAATGCCCCTATAACCTATTAGAAATTAATGGACTGGGTTATAAAGGCCCATGTCAAATATGGTGCTGCTTACCTAAATGATGTCTTAATATATACTAAGGATAGGGACTTCCATCTACCCAAGTTACAGGCTGTATGAGACCCTCTGAGACAAGCCAGGTTAACTGTTAATGCCTTCAAGAGCAGGTTAGGTATGAAAGAGAGAAAATATTTAGGGTATGTAATAGCAGAAATGTTTTTTTTTCCTTTTCCCCAGAAAGAAACAAACTAGAAACAGAGAGAGAGAGAAAAAAGGTCATATTCCAGGCATTTTAAAAAATGGAGTGTTTTGGGGTTAGCTGGGTACTATTAAGTTTGTACACAATTTCACAGTGATAGTGTGACCTTTTACAAATCTGACAAAAGGAAAATACCATTAAAATAAAATGGACATTAAAGGCAAGTAATGCTTTAGGCAGTTGAAGGAAATGTTTTGTGCAAATGTTGTTGTAGGATCTCCAGATTTCAGAAGACATATCTTTACAGGGGTCCCCTTTAGTTGACCGAACCGACAATTCCCCGACACGCGGAAGACGAAGACCAAACGACCGACAGGTAAGTTTACCGAAAGGGTGATTTGCCGACAGCGGAAAGACCGACAAGGGTAATGTATGAGCGCGACTCGGTAAGTGTGCAACAGTGACGGAGTTAGGAGCGGTCAGGTAAGTGTGCGATATTGTGGGATTTTGGGTTAGGGTGTGGGAAAGGTGAGTGTGTGTTAGTGTCGGAGTTAGGGTTCGGGTAAGGTAAGTGTGTGATAGTGAGGGACTGTAGTTTAGGGACGGGTTAAGTGAGTTAGGTTTAGAGTGTGGGTAGGGTGAGTGTGCGATAGTGACGGGCTTTATGTTTTTGGGTGGGTTAAGTGAGTTAGGGTTAGGGTGCAGGTAGGTGAAGTGTGCGATAGTGACAGTCTTTAGGTGTAGGGGTGGGGTAAGTGAGTTAGGGTTAGGGTGCAGGTAGGGTGAGTGTGCGATAGTGTCGGACCTTGGGGTTAGGGGTGGGGTAAGTGAGTTAGGGTTAGGGTGCAGGTAGGGTGAGTGTGCGATAGTGTCGGACCTTGGGGTTAGGGGTGGGTTAAGTGAGTTAGGGTTAGGGTGCAGGTAGGGTGAGTGTGCGATAGTGTCGGACCTTAGGGTTAGGGTTTGGGTTAGGGCTAGTGGCTATGCTATGTAGTGTAATGTGTTGTTTACGGTCGGTGTAATGGTGTTCGGTGTTTTGCGTTGTCGGTTTTGTGTGTTGTCGGTTATCTGGTCTCGGTGGTTTGTGTGTCGGCAAACTGGCGTGTCGGTTTTCTAAAGTAGACCCCTTTACAGGTATATCAGAGGTAGGTCTAGGGGTAGTGCTAACATATACATTTGATAGGAAAGAACACCCTATACATTTTCCTAGTCATTAGTTAAGTAGGGAAGAAAACAAGTATTCAACTACTGAGAAGGATTATATAGTGACCAAGTGGGCAGTATCTTCACTAAAATATAATCTCCTCAGCTAGGAGTTCACATTGGTGACAGACAATGCCACCAGTATGGTTAATTTTTCAGCAAGACAGAAATATGAATCGGTATAGCTGAACTCTCTCCATATACACATTCCAGTTCAGAGTATAGTTAAGGTTAGGCTCAACCTACCACAATGCGGATGGTCTATCTAGGGCTCACAGACCAACTAGTGGGCTTGAAACTGAAGAATTCAAGCTGGGGCTGATCAGTGTAGACTAGTGTGGCAGTGCTCAGCAATTGGTATGTCAAACTTGAGTTTGGAAATAAAATTATTAGTTTAAATGGAAGTGTTTCTTTAAGAAAGGAAGACGCCTTGCTGTTTTGGTTAATGAAGTCCATCAGTGGTGTATAAAAAGAGTTAAAATCAACCAGTTCAGTCACTGGGCCTTCCTAGAGGAGATTTTTTTTGCCTGGAGCAGCAGTAATTGGTGAAACATTGCATAATAAGGTGATGCCTGGAAGACACCAGAAGGAACCTGGACATCTTTCCTGCACAAAGAAAACCATAAGAAAGAGAGTTGCTGATAAACTCAGAGACTCACTAAAAGAAGCTGTGGCCCTGCTGTACAAGACTATGCTTAAAGACACTTTAAAGTCTCTTTGTCATTCTGTATGATTATTTGGCAACAGCCTGTTTTTATTTTTGAATGCAATAAAAACATCTTATTTTGTAGCCTAGTGGTTTCTGTTGCATTTTATATCCCACATTGTATACACTTTTAAAGTGCCTAACCTCATATCTGGAGAGGAATAGCAGCACAGTGCATTATGGGTGAGGTGGTACTAAATATTGTATGAAATTTGAAATTGCCAAGTATTCCTAAGGCCTATGGCCTTAGTTCATTGAGTTACAGAGGATGGACCAGCCTTAGTTCATTGAGTTACAGAGGATGGACCAATTCCTTGAGATTTCTCATTATGGTAGGTTTATAACTTTTTGTCTGAGAACAATATTACATTTTCACCAATACATGGGCATACTTGTGAGCACCTGCCACTCACACAGTGATGTTCTTCATCCCCGTGTTTTACTGCAGCCATGTTCATTATCCTATGCATGGCTTTACTTATGTGTCCTGAGATCTTGTAGTGAGGCATCAGCACTTTAAAGCCATCCTGTTTTTTATGTTGTGCAAGGGGTGTACAAATCTATGATGATGTATGAGGTGCACATTCAGCATTCCCAGCTGTATGCAAACACCTGAATTGGAATTCAAAGCCTGAAAACACAAGATTGCATTCCTGCTCAATGTGTGTGTGTTTGATATTGCAGACTTTATCTCCAGGCAGTTGAGGATGGCATATAGGTTCATGAGCCAGAGCCCCAGGGAATGGCCACTGTCACTTTTAACACAAATACATGCATCTGGAGCATTTCTCCTTGGGCCTCCACTGAAAATTGGCTTTCTCCCAAGTCAGACTTTTCCAGTAAACATATGGAAAATAAATAAAATAAAAATAAAATGATGTCCCTACCCATGTTTTGGCCTATCCAGCCTATTATTGTTAAGTTAGATGCTTACATATAGTGTGCCCTTCAGAGATGTCTCCTGTAAGGATTCTTTACCATAGCACAGTTTATTGTTTTTTTCCAAACATCTTTATTAAATTTACACATATGACAAAGGCAATCTTACATTTATATAAATGAAAAACACAAAATGATATCACTTTAGTTGCAGTTTACATCACAGAAACCATTGAAATAACTCTAGTTGTAAACATTATACATCACTTATAAACCATCCAATCATTGTCAGTTAAGCATTATATGGCTCATTCAAATCCTGCCTCTTAAACCTTGTTCCTGCTCTGCAAATATTGTTCCCACAATTCCCATTTTTCCTATGTAGTTTGCTCCTTCCCTTTTCTAAAGATCCCAATTCCAGTTTTATCTCTGTTACTATAGTCACCACTTCTAGTAAAGTTGGTCTAGACTTTGATTTCCATTTTGTCGTAATTGAATTACTTTTTTGGTAGCCACCATAATTAGACTCAGCAAGGCTTTACTATGTCTAGGCAATTCCAATTCTGTAGCATAACTCAAAAAAATCATCTCCCCAGTCAGTCTCAGCCACTCATCTAGCATCTCCGACAGAGCGGTCTGCAAGGAATCACAAAAGTCTGCTAGCTCATCACACTTCCAAAAAGTATGCTCCCAGCTATCTCTTTCTTGCCCATCACACCTCCAACATTTGCTATCCACCTGAGGAAAAATTCTTTGGAGTCTATTTGGGGTATAAAAATACCTATGTAAACACTTCCAGGCAAAGATCCTAAATCTTCTAGACTTTGTTGCATATTTGGGAGATATACATATATCCCCCATTGTCTCTTTGTGAATTGCCTATCCAGTCTCTCTTCCCAATCCTTTCTAAGCTCCTCTGATTCTTATAATTATCATGCAATATTTTATAGCCATAGCACAATTTATTATATATTGAATGAAAATTCTCTCTTCCTCTCCTTAAGGAACTCGCTTGCCAAAAAAACAAGGTAAATCCAAGAAAACAGTCGAGTCCAAACAGGCTGTGCAAACTTTTGTTCCATAAAAACAGGTAAAATGGTGATATAATGTTGAGCGCTTCCGGGATAACCCTTCATCAGACAGTAAAATAGTATTCTTAAAGTCTATTTAAATACATTTAAAAACAGAACCACCAATCATCTCACTGCCGTCCTTTTCCTAAGGGCTGGTCTTAAAGGTATACATGTATTCAACCCTGGTGGATGGTTTGCTATTTCTATAATCCAGTGTAGTTCATTACACTCAGTAACATTCACTATGTTCCCCACATTTTACTCATATGAGTAACCTGTATAACCATAAATTTAAAGGTGTGTGTTGGATTCTTAGAAGTATGCACATACAGAGCATTACACTCATCTTTCTGCCTAATACTGTACAAGTGAT
Source organism: Protopterus annectens (assembly GCF_019279795.1). Lineage (NCBI taxonomy): Eukaryota > Metazoa > Chordata > Ceratodontiformes > Protopteridae > Protopterus > Protopterus annectens. The sequence continues at coordinate 1,751,837,572 of NC_056744.1, read as the reverse complement.
TTATTCTAATTTTCAGTTTACAGTTGGTTTTCCCTACATAGTAACTGAGGCATGATTGACACCGCTAAATATACCACATTTTCCGTGTGGCAGCGTATAGTTTAAATATATATTCCTTTTTATTGATGGAGTGAACAAAGCTATTTTTATTACTAATCATGAAACAAGTCTTACAGTGCCTGCAAGGAAAAGTAAGTACCTGTTCTATCTGATGTTAACCTAGTTTTTTTTCATTCCTGGTTCTTTACACAACATGTCCTTCAAGTTACTGTTGCATCTAAAACCAAAGCTTGTTTCTTTATCCACTATATTTTTAAGTCTATCCTCACTTAACAGGATTTTCCAGTTTTGTTTGATTATTTTGCAGACCCCATTGATATTGTTGCTATATTGTAGCATATGCCTATGTTTATTACTTTTTTGTATCATAGTGTTGTTCTCATGGCTTTGTGTCTCATTGGCTTTAAACCATGTGTCTAGCCTTTCCCTTTCTGTCTCTCTTTATTAGTTCTAACCCCTCTTGCATCAAGTTATTTGTATAACCCCTTTGTACCATATGGTTCTGTAAACTCTACAGCTCTTTTTCAAAGTTGCCCTATCACACTACTATGTTCTTAAAAGTACATCTAGGGTGCATTCTTGAAAATTCCAATAGAGATTACTCCAGTAATTTTTCTTGTATAGAGAGGTTGACATACCAGTCCCTACATATTTGCTTATTCTTACATCCAAAAATCTGTGGATCTGAAATCACTTTTTACTGTAAACCGTAAAATATCAGTGATTGTCTCCAAATGCTTAACAAACCTTGTCAGTTCATCCTCACTATGCTGCCATAAAATATAAACATCATCCACAAATCGAACATAATGCAGTAGATATTCACTCTACCATTGATCATTAGTACATACATTCATTTCTTCCCAATATGCCAACACTAGGTTGGCGTATGAGTTTGCACAGGGTGTGCCCATAGCCACACCCTGTTTTTGCCTATAGTATATACCATTACACACAAATACATTATTTTCAAGTATGAGTTGGAGAACTTCCAGAATTAACTGGTTTGTTCTTCCATCAAACACTTTTACTTTTAGTACTTCCGTAATTGCATTTAGGCCATAGTTATTACTAATAACAGTAAAGAGGTTGTTAACATCAAGAGTAACCATTAGTACATTGGTCATTGTTTTGTTTTCTACGACCTCCGATAACATATTCAAAAAAGTGTCTTGTGTCTTTTAATATTTGTGAGTAAAACTGCATCACTATTTTCAGTTTAGTTTCCACTCATATGGATAAATGTTCTGTTATCCATGCTCTGCCTGAGACTATCTGTCTCAGGGGTGGTGGTACAACATTTTTGTGGATTTTTAGAAGCACTTTAAATATTGTTGTCATGGGATGCTCTATATGAAAAAAAGTCTAACAAATCTTGTTCCAATAACCCCTGTCCCTTAAGTTCTTCAGGTTTTGCTCTCACTTTACAAATTAAATTTCTCAGCATTATAGGAAAAACACTTAAATAGGTTTGTGCATCTTTAAGTAAATCATTCAGTGCTGAGGTATATGCTGCAGTATTCAAAACAACAACACCCCCACCCTTGTCCGCTGACTTAATTACAATACGTTCATCTTCAATCAAAGAATTTAATGCTTCCTTTTCAGAAGCATTCAAGTTATCAAATTTACTATAACTTTTATCAAAATAATTTCTAATTTCAAACTCACGTCCTTAAAAAACTTTGTATTGTGGGGTGTATTATCGGTACAAATGTGCTTGGATATTTTAACATTGTTTGTGCATTCATATTATTACCATACATTTCCCTCAGTGCTATATTGCACCCAAACATATGCAAATCTAAAATAACATCACTTACTTTTGAGCCTCTACTCGGTATAAAAGTCAGCCCTTTCCCCAAAAGTCATAGCTGTTCTGGGGTTAAAACCACATTAGATAAATTAAATACATTATAGTCACCAACAACAGTCAGTCCACTATTTTCTGTCTCTTCATTTCCCTCTGTTGAGAGTGGCCTCTTTGGTGTTCATTCTTCTTGTGCACTGGTACTGGGAAAGTGGGAAAATTCAACCCCTTTCCCATTTCTATTAAGTTAGAAGTTTTAGGCCTCGCTCCTAGCTGTAAATTGCCTAATTGTGCTGAGCTTGCTGGCTCCACATTCTGCGACTGATTCACCATGCTGGTTGTTGCTTCTACAGAGGGCAGAGCCTCTGTAGGCATCTCATTCGAATTATTCACCTCACTTCATTGTTCCAGATCTGGAGTAGATGTTAACCTTCTCCCTTCCACCATCCGAGGGAACTGAAGGTTACCAGTTCTTTCTTGTGGTTCCCTCGACCAGGTAAAGGTTTATCCCTTAAGAAAATCCTGGTAGTCCCATTGTATGTTCTTAATTTTAGTTGTCTGCAACTTGTTTTCAAGTGGTTTGATGCTATTGACAGCTTCTGCATATTTATTTTGATGGAACCCAGTAATATACCGTTCCAGTTGTTTTTGTATTTTCTCTATATCATTGCATAGTAACTTTTCAACAGGAGAGAAATATTCTATCAAGAGCTGCATATAATGATAGCTAGTCTCTACATTAATCTGTTGCCAGTGTGCAAGTAAATCAGGGAACATCTCTCCTTGTGCTGGCATACATAGTACCCTCATGCCTCTTGGTAATATTTGAAACTGCAAACATGCCTCCATATGAAACCTCTGCCATTGCAACCATTTCAGTTTCTCTGCCAAGCTATCAAAAGAGCTTAACAGATTATTAAAGGTTTCATAGTAATTTCTCTCACTCTCTGGACATAAATTGGTGGAGGCTCCTTCATTATTTAAATCAATATTAAGCAAGGGATTCTGACCTGACACCATATCAAATTTAAACATATCCTTACTTGTGTTCAGTTGCAGTTTGTGAGGGTGGTAGCCACGTTCAATATCTTTTGTTCTTTGCTCAGCCATGTGGAAAGGAAAGAGCCCCAGGAACAAAGCAGTGAATAAAAAATATCTTTTCCTCTTCCTGATTTTATGGAATAAAAGTTTGCACAGCCTGTTTGGACTCAATTGTTTTCTTGGATTTACAATTTATTATATATAAAATTGCCATGCACACTGGGAATACTGCTATAATATGGAAGATCTGATCAATGCCCACTCCTTACAGTTGTATCTGTCACCATCTGGGGGTAATTTATTGTGATGTGGATGCAGTGTGTGGCACTTAGTACATGGGTGAGTTGCACAAAGACATACTGTTCCAGGACTACATAAACTTGTCTGTTCTTGGTAGAAGATTAACATACTTGCATAGTTGCATATATTAGTCTGGGACTTGTTGTTTATGGTCATACAATATGAACAATAAATCTGCATTGGTGGCACCAGTTTATATGTGAAGGATAGAGCCTGTGGTCTCACAGTCTGCATTGCTAACCACTAAATGATATGTGCTGGGAGTACTGACTTTAAAAAGTGTATGTAAATGCACAGTGCTGTCTTAGGTAATGGCCAGCACCTACCACACACAGATAAGCTTTACACTACCCAGCTGAAGAGCAGAGCTATAATCACTTGCTCTGTAAGATGTCACCTATTTTCCAGCATAGTGCTTTTTTGTGCTGCTTTGCTAGCAGTAACTGAAAACTGCTTCTGTATTATTTTTACCCACAAGCACCAAATCAGTTTTCCAGGAGGAGTCAATGGTATATTTTTCTAGTACCAACACCCCTTCACTGTCTGTGTAGTAACATTAACATCAGCTAGACCACACTGGCACATCAAAAAACTATATATACTGTTTATCCCTAAAATAAGCCAGTCATTAAATATTGACTTAGTATCACTAGCTTGAGCAGTGACTTTCCAATAAATGGAAGCCAGCAATTTTGTTTACAGAATTTCAATACACACACTTTTAAGCTAATAAGCCACCATACTCAAGCATTTAAAATGGAATAATATTCTTTACTTGAAGTAAATAAAACTAAAAGTGCACTTTCTGAAAGCAAAAATTCAGGCTGCTAAACACATGCATGATGGAAGGCAAAATAAATGTTATCAAACATACAGATGGCATACAGGAAATCTGTAGCAGCTTACCTGGACTAGTTTGTACCAATAGCTAAAGATTTACTGATTGATTTTACTCCTGACTTGCAAATGCAAGCAACAGTTTCACAATTTTAGGACACTAAACTTCAATCAGGTGCTGTGTCCATGAATGCAGACTACTGAGTGCACTCCAAAACCTAAAGCTGAAAATGACTGACCATTTCTTTCTCTGCTTTGAGTCTCATGTTATGAATTTTCTGTCTCGTTTAAATCTAGATGATGATATTCCTATTTCTACTGTGTCACAAATGTAGGAGGAGCTAGAGTCCAACAAGTTAGTGTCAAAATAAGGTAATGCATTATTTGAGCTGAAGGCAATGCAAATGTGTGCACTTTTGAGAAGTCAGATTTAGACTCATTTTTCTGTTGTATCTCCACTGTAGGCAGATGCATATGTTTTGCAGTGTTCATATTTTATATGCAACAAGATTAACTTAAAGGTCTTTTACATGGCTTATTTATATTAAAATCTCATTTAATTAAACTTAACATAGCTTTCTACGTATTTCAGTGAAAATAAGTTTCGCTGTCAAATTTATTGTCTGAAAGCAATTACATAAATCATTTTTGAAACATGCCCATAATGGTTTGCCAGATAAGGTTGAGTTGCAGAGAAGCTTTAGTTATAACAGGGAAATTACTTTAACTACAAGTAAGTTGAGAAAACTAGTCCATTTCATCTAGAAGTATTCTAATACATCATACAACAACTAATCAGGCAAGAAACCCACAAATTATATTAGAACTAGAAGGAGACCAGACTCAAATTATATTTGCTAGATATGTTAGTGATTCCACATTGGAGATTTTGTCAAGAATGCATTCTTACCATCTGAAAATAAATAATATATGTGTGGCTCATTTTTATTTTATCGCTAACTGGAAAAGTAAGCTGATCTGTTCACCCCTTTCCAGAGATGACCTGGGCTGGCTAAGTTAACTATCATATTGTTGGTGCCGAGACTCTTTTCAACTATGACTTGGGCTGCACAGTTTCTCTGTTTTTTAATTTCTCCGACTTTTGGGTTTCTAATACTGTGATGGGAATGGACACTATTCCTCAGTCAAAGTATGATTACAGGTCATGAAATTAGTATTATTTCACTCTTTGATGTCAGCCAGTAGGGCTGTTCGCAGCACCTGCAATGTGCTCAGCGATGACTTCTTCTGCAATTCGTACTGGGTTAATGGATTGATAGCATAACCAAATATGATTGTAAATTCTTTTTTATATGACCCATTGCTCCTACTGCTATTGGAACTATCTAGATATCTTTCTCCCATATTGCTGTTATTTCTGCCTGCAAATCCTGATATTTTATGACTTTGTGTCTCTGTACAGAGGACACTGTAGTCACTGGGTGTGGTGATTTCAATGACCAATGCTACTTTTGTCTTCTTTCCCTGGACCACTATATCTGGTTTTCTATTATCTGTCTTTTGAACTGTCAATAACGGATGATCTCATTTGATGTAGACTTCATAATTTTCTATGATGCTTTTTGGCTCATATTTCCAGTGTTTTTCAGCCACTTCAGTACCATAATGTTTGCATAATCCCCAGTGCAACAGTCTTGCCACATTATTATGCCTTTCGGTACACAGTCCTTCTGCCATTAGTATGTTGTAACCAGCAACAAGGTGTGCAACTGTTTCCAATTGTCTGTTTCTCCCACATGTTCAATGGACTTTGTAAACCAACATGTATGTAGCCACTATCTTGGGCCACCAATATTAACCTTTCATCTCTTGGATTAAATTTGCTTCTCCTTAACCATTCCTGCATTCGTTCCTGAGCAACATGAGGTTCTTACAGAAGTTTTCTATACTTGCAACTATATTTATGCTTTTTCCACATTTCTTGCCTTCTCATCTGGTCCTTCACCTTATATTCTTTCTTTTGTTTTTTTTTGGCACATTCAGTTGCTGCCTGATTTTTATCTACTTGTGTTTTGATTTCCATTCCTGCTTGATGCTGAAATAGTTCTGCTAGCCTAAGCAGGGAAATCATCTTAGACTTATTCTCCTCATGTTTCAAAACTTTACGTTTGGGTCTTGTGAGGTCAGCAGATATGTGTCGAGTCCCACAATTGCAGATCTATACATATAATCAATTTCAAAGAGGCCCCGAACGGGGAATATATAATCTTGGTATGCACTGATTTTTATAAATCATTTGGTGAGCATGAAGCATAGGTTCATAGGTTCATACTAGGCTATCTGCCCTAGGGCATTTATAAGCCTAGCCAGAGTGTGTGTGGCTTTCACCACCCCTTAGGATGAGAATACTATATCCATTAGTTTGCTGTGCCTCTGTCCAGCAGTGACACAGAGATGATTCCCGGGGTAAACCTACGATCTCCCATCCACTCGTCAAGATTTCTCTTGAACAGAGTCAGTGAGGGGCTCTGCCTCACATGGACTGGGATTCTGTTCCATAGTGTAGGGAGTCTCTGGGTGATGAATCTGTCCCTCCAGCACATCCTATTTATATCTGTGTTGAGGTTTAAGTCTCTTGCTCTCGTGGCTCTGGTGGATTTGGATTTTTTGAGGTGGAGCATGTCCATTAATTCCGGGTTGGACATGGCCTTGTATGTCAGGCACAGATCACCTCTGAGCAGACGGTATGTGACTGAATAGAGCTGGAGTTTCTTCAGTCGGGCATCGTATGACATATGTTTGAGCCCTTTATCCTTTTGGTGAGGAACTTTTGGGGTCTTTCCAACTGCTGCAGGTGTCGGGTAAGGTACATTCGAATGGGGCGTTGTACTCAATCATTGGTCTGATAAGTGAAGAGTACAGGGGTACAATGACCTCTCCTGATCTGGATGTGAATCCCTTCATCATCAGGTGGGCAATGTAGAAGTTCTTCCTAACCACTTTGGCAATGTGAGTGTCAAAAGAGAGGTTACTGTCAACTTGGGTCCCCAGGTCCCTGATAACTTCTTCCGTGTTTAATGGATTACCACCTATGTGGTAATTAGGGGTTACCTTGTTTTTCCCAAAGGGTATGACTATACATTTTTTGGCATTTAGCTTAAGGCCATGGCTCTGGCACCAGTTATCCATTTCTAGGAGACCTCTCTGGAGGATGTTTGTGTCTGATGGAGTGTCAATTATGGTGCCCAGTTTGCAGTCATCTGCAAATTTTGTCAGCCACAATCCCCCTATGTTTGCCTGCACTTCAGAAAAATAAATGCTGAACAAGAGGGGGCCCAGGACTGAGCCCTGTGGGACACCGCTCGTGACCGGCTTAGAGTCTGACATGGCACCAGCAACTCTAATCCTGTGTGTTCTGTCCTTGAGCCAGTTTGCAACCCATCTTGTGACATATGGGTTTACATCTAAGCTGGTGAGCTTTTCTATGATGCCCGAGTGGGGTATTGTGTCAACGCTTTGCTAGGTCAAGGTAGGCTGTGTGAACTGCCTTACCCTCATCAATGGCCTTAGTGACTGTTTCGAAAAAGTCGACCAAGTTCAAGAGGCAGGATCTGCCCTTGACAAAGCCAAATTGGGTAGGATCCAGTGTCTGTAGGTCCCCAATGTCTTTATTTATGAGTTCCATTATGATCCTCTCCATAGCTTTGCAGACAAGGCTCGTCAAGCTTATGAGGCGGTAATTTCCAGGGTCCCTAGAAGCACCGCCTTTGTGGAGTAGGACCACAGTTGCTGTACGCCATTCTTTGGGTACGTATCCTGTAGTAAGGCTAAGATTAAACAGCAGCCTTATGTGTGGGTTTAGTTCCTCATTGAGTTCGTGTAGCACACAGTCGGGGACACCGTCCGGTCCCATTCATGCTGTGTTTTTTGCTTTAGAGAGAGCAGCTCTCACCTGGGCATCTGAGATGTTTGGGAGGCTAGACTCTGGTGGGATAGATAGTTCTCCTTTTGGGGGGGAGGGAGGGGAGAAATTTGCACTGAACCTGTCTGCCAGTATGTTGGCAATGTCTGTGGGTTCAGTGATTTTTTTTACCATTTTGGACTAATTCTGAGCATATCTGGGAGTTTCCACCCAGGTTTCTAACATAGCTAAAGAAGGCCTTATGATTGTCTTTTGTGTCATTAGCGATTTTTCTCTCAAAGTTGGCCTTGGATGATTTTATGAGTGATCGTAGTTTTTTTGCTAGTATTGATCAGAGATGCCTTCCCTTTTAGGGATTTTGCTCTGTCATGTAGTAGCTTTCTCCTCTTGTTGTAGAGTTTGTTTATGGCTGGGGTCCACCAGACTGGGCGCCTGCCTTTGGTGGAAAGGGTCTTGATTTTATTAGGGATTGCTTGATCCATACATTCCTGGAGGTACTCGTAGAAGGCATTTGTAAGGGTTTCAGCAGCGTGGGTTGTGGTTTCCACTGGCTCGGGGGCCTTGAAGGATACCACTCCAGTCTTAAGAAGTGTGAAGTTTGCTTTTGAGAAGTTCTTCACTGTGGTCTTTTTTGCTGGGGTGGGGGCGGGATGTGGATCTCCAGTGAGATTAATTTATGGTCTGATCTCACCAATGAGGGATATACTTCCAGTGTGGAGCATTTTGTCCCCATGTTTGTGATGATCAGGTCTAGTATATTTTCTCCTCTTGTGGGAATGGTGACTAGTTGTTCCATAGCATTTGAGTTTATGAACTCCAGGAACCTTTGGGCTAGGGTGTTGGGGCTTGAGTAATGTTCCCAGCATCCTTCTTGTTTTCCTATCTAATCTATCCAGCACGTTTTGGGGACAGTCAGTCACTCCAAAACTGTAAGTTAGGACAGGAAGAGCAAATTGATTTATAGCCTGGATTTTGCCTAGATGTCAGTGTTGTTTTCAGGATTAATTTAAATCTTCTAAAGTACTCCTTACTAAGTATTATTCGTATTTGTTCACGTTTTATTGTTGATCCTTCATCAGTTCCCAAATATTTATACACTCCCTCTTGCTCAAGTTCTTTTATATCACATTCTTGTCCCAAACTGATGTTTTCTTTGTGCTGCAGTTTTCCTTCTTTAAAGGTTGCTTTTGCACATTTATCAAGAACATTCTTTTATCATCTGAAAAAGTTTTGACAACTTACAGTTGTGCTTTCAGTTCCTCATCTGATAAGCTATACAGTTTCAAATTGTCGACAAAGAGAAGGTAAGAAGTCTTTGCACTTTGTTGTTTTCTAAGAACCAAATTATAACCATGACCTAAGCTGTTAAATAGGCAGGTTTATGTATTAAGGGCAAGGCAGAATAGCAGCAGTGACAGAGAGTCACCCTGGAATATCCCCCTTTGGATTTTTATCCCTGGAATAATAAGTTGTCCTTTATCATGGCTTAATTGCAAAGTGGTCTGTCACTGTTTCATGGTCACTGTAATGTAGTTCATCAGTGTAGGGTGTATCTTATACATTTTTAAGCACTCTTTTATCCATGAATGTAGGATAGTATCAAATGCCTTTTTGTAGTCAAACCATGCCATACTTAAATTCTTTCCCTTTATACAGTTCTCCACTATGACTTTATTTAACAACAAATGATCCTTTGTTCCCTATGCTTTCTTTTATTGCCCTTTTGTTGTATTGCCATAATTGAGTTTTCTTCTAAATGACTATAAACTCTGTTGGCATCAATTCCAATAGCTTATACATTGTCAGAAGGCAAGTTATCAGTCTATAATTTTTAGGGTAGCTTGCAGGTTCACTCTTAAGTAGGAGTATTGTTTTTCCTGTTGTTAGCCAGGTCAGTGTCTGTTCGGGGTGTGCATATAAATAATTCTTGCTCATGGCTACATCTTCGTGCAAAGATGTTAATACTTTTAACCAGAAGTTAGGTATAACGTCTGGGCCTGGGGTTTTCCAATTAGAGGCTTTTCTTAACTTTGTTACAGTCTCTCTGGTTGTTACTTCATCTGATTTCATATCCTGTACCTTTAAACTTCTTATTCTTTCTTTTACTTCTATCCATTTAGCATCTTCATTATATTCCACAGGATCTTCATAGATACTTCTCCAAAATGTATCTATTTCTTCTTTTTTTGTTGGTCTTTCAATTCCTTTTACCTTATTTCTCAATTTTCTATAAAACTTTTTTGGGTTATCAATAAATTGCTTATTTTGTACTTTTCCATTATATTTGTCTACGTATCTTCTAAGTTTTTCTACCTGTGCTGAGATTTTTAGTTTATTATTTGCGATAGTGCATGATAGATCCTGATCTGTTCTAATACTGCGCATTGCTTTTGTCATGTCTATCTCTCTGAGTATTTTTGTTGATCTATTCCCTCTTCTATACTCTTCTAATAGTGACACTTATTGTCTTAGTTGTTTTATAGTTTTCTCTATTCAATACTTCCATTATGGTGTATTCGATTTCTCCCCTTTCTCTCCCTCACTACCCTGTGTTCTTGTGGTAGAACTTTATCTGTTATTAATTTAGCTGCACAGTAATATATCCTGTTTACTTCTGTTATATCACATGGATATCTATGGACAGTCCTAATTACTGTGTTCATTTGTTTTATCAAACTTCTGACTTTTTGGGTTTTATTGACCTGCTGCAGTCTATTTCTTTCATTTATCTTAATATGTCTATCTCTATTAAGTCAAGCAACTCTTCTCTTAGCTCAGTTTCTTCTAGACTGAGGGGGCATTTTTTCTTTTCCATTTCCTGCGGGAATTCTATAGAAAGTTCTATTGCATCTTTCTGTGGCACATCCTCTTCAATTTCATCCTGTGCCATCCGTTGCTATGTCATATGAGAACTCACTGGCCTATCACTCCTCAACATTAACTGCATCAGAGTTTCCACAGTTTCCTGTTCCTGTGGAACACTCCAAAATATCTTCATATGGCACCTGACCAATTGCTTTCCATTCCACTGGTTTCCTCTTAGTTTGGAGTTCCATTGCTCTGTCCTCTTGTGGTACTTTCTGATTTAGATTTTCTACACTGAATCCTTCACTTTGGAGGTACTTCATCACCTCAGTTTCTATTTCTTTAACTTCTCCATTACTGATCTCCTTTTCTGCTTTTCTTCTTTGGCTTCTTTGTATTGTAAAGTTTTCCATGTCTGGATTCCTTTGCCTATATTTCTCTTCAAATATCTTTAGTGCTGCTCTTTTTGTATTGATTAGTTTTGCTGTCTCCTTTGCGTAGATATTACACCATATTAAATCTCTTTTTCTTTCCTATGTCCATATTTCTTCTTCAGATGTCTCCTGATCTTCCTGTTTCCCCTTATTTTGGGGACTCCTCCTATCATGCTGTGATGTAACCTGTGTTAGACCTTCTACATCAAATCCTTCACTTTGCAGGCATTCTATGACTTCAACTTGTATTTTTTTTAACTTCTACTTTACTAATCTGCTTTTCTACATTCCCTCTTTTTGATAGTATTTTTTTGTGAACTTTTCCATATCTAGATGCCTTTGCCTGTATTTCTCTTTGAATATCTTTGGAACTGCCTTCTTTATGTTGATTAATTTGGCTTTCGCGTTTGCATAAACATTGCACCATATCAAATCTCTCTTTCCTATGTCCATATTTCTTTTTTATACTTTTCAAAAATATCTACACTTCGTTGTTTGTATTTTTGTACTTCTTCAGATGCTTCTTTTTACAAATAGATCAAATTTTCTTGATCTATATACTGCTTTTCAAAAATCTGTTTTATTAATGACCACAATTTTTTATTTGAAGCTTCTGACAGTTTTTCTTGCAAAAATATTTTTCTTTCCTCTAACTTATCTCAACCATTTTGCATATCCTGTGTCTGGAAATTCTGGGCTTTTTGCATAATAGTTGTTGTTTGTCTTTCAGCTTTTTCCCGGTAAGGGGTTGCCACAGCGGAACTGATTTTTGCATAATAGTAACAATACATAATTTCTTTTTTATCCTCAATAGTCCACTATATTGTCCTTATGGCTCTTCTTTGGCCTGTCACTTTTTGTGACTTTTTTGTGGACTGCTACTTCCTTCTACAACAGAGAGGCCATCCTCCCCCTTGGCCTGGCCCCATTGTAGGAATGTTTCTGTATTTTGAGGATTCTACACTGTCATTTTTTCCAGTCCTGGCACCAGTGTGCCTAGAGGATTGGGTACTTTTTTTATCCTGGGTCTTGTGCAGCAAGCAATCTTTTTTAGTTTTTGACCTACTTCTGTCCATGATATAAGCTATATAAATACAGTCTATATATCAGTGTCACCTTAGTGAGATTTTGTGAAATACAGGGTCCACCTCGTGAAGGTACTCACCAAGACTTGAGGATGAATTCGATTTCAGCACTACTATTGCTTGCTGACTTTCTGTGTGTGTGTGTGTGTGGTGTGTGTGTGTGTGTGTGTGTGTGTGTGTGTGTGTGTGTGTGTGTGTGTATGTATATATATATATATATATATATATATATATATATATATATATATATATATTTATGTGTGTGTGTGTGTGTGTGTGTGTGTGTGTGTGTGTATGTGTGTATTCACATATGTAAAAATGCATGCTATTTGACTGAAATTCTATAAACTGTGTCATGAAGAGGGCATCAAGATACAGTAGTGGTGTACCAATGCAGGCTGTGCTGTTACTCTTGCAAACTAACATGTATTCAAACTATAGAGTGTACATTAAATTGGGAACATACACCACAGAAGGAGAGAAGGGGAGGACTTTTGTAAACTTTTAGAATTTTCTGTAGTGCCAAAGCCTTAATGAGCATTGGTGGCACATCTAGTGAATATTAGGTGTAATACAAAGCTTTCATCAAGTCCTCTGAAGCAATGTATTTAGATCCTGTCCGTACGTGGCTGTATATCATTTTACCATGGGATTTCATAATATATTTTTATGGATTTTGAGTAAGATACATGGGCACAATGCACACTTGACAATGCTGTTCCCCAAGGATTTCATTAATTATTTAAAAATATATATATTGCTTTTGTTGTTTTTTTTACAGTAGAGTGCTTCTTGCATGCATGATGATATATGCAAACACAATTCTGTTGAAAAACAAAGATGTAGAAATTTACAGTTTATCTTTAAGTACAAGTAATTTGCCATTTATGTGCAGTTTCTCTGACTAGTTTTTCTTCTTGGTCATATTTTAATACTTTTTTTGTAACACCTTGTTACTTTGTGGCCCCATTTCTGTCTTTTCTTTGCACAGTATGCACAGAAGTAGTTTCCATCGAACTCATAAACATTTCAGTTTCTACATCATTGCCTGCCTCTAGAATATTAATTTCCTGTTTTTATGATTTGTTTCCTTTAAAGAACATTATCACACACTGAAAAATGTTGCCACATATTCTGTAAACTTGATTTTGTTTTACATTGCCTGTTTTTGTGTACCTTGAGTGTGGTGCTTTGCTGTTTATTTGCTATAAGATGCCATCTTGTGTAACATATTTTGCTGACACACACAGCCCTGTCAATTTATATTTTTATTATTTTTACATTTTTAGCTTTGTTTTCACTTATTCTAAGATTCTATAGAAATTTGTACATGTCCATGCCATTAGTTGGTGATTGTAGTATGCACATTCAACAGTTTTCTCAAGTGTTTGGCTTGTAGTCGGTGATTATAGCATGCACATTCAATGGTTCAGTTGTATAGCACATACCTAAGTCTTTCTCAAGTGTTTGGCTAGAAGTCAGTGATTATAGCATGCACATTCAATGGTTCAGTTGTATAACACACACCTAAGGCTTTCTCAAGTGTTTGGCTTGTAGTGAGTGATTGTAGTGCACATTCAGCAGTTCAGTTGTATAACACACACCTAAGGCTCTCTCGAGTGTTTAGCTTGATACTGTCAACAACCTGCCTCTTATGCAGTTATCATTTATGAAACAAAACAATTCTGTTCCTGATTAGGGAATCACTTAGCTCTCCCTATTCATGGTCATTCAACCTATTTCTCAAGTCAGTCACATAGACGTATATAGTGTTGTATACCCCCTAGTTTCTGATAAAATGTAGATTAGGTTCTTTGCCTCAGAATATGCAATGAATTTAGTTTTTAGCAGTGGTGGCGGACACCACTGTAGCCTACAGAGCTGCAGTCCCTCCTTCTTTTAGATGATTCATTGTTATTTTTAATATTTTATTGTTGTTGGAGTGTGTTGCCTTTGAATAAATTAACCAAATTTTCAAGTCATGCCATTCAGGCTAACTTATGCACTGAACATGCCTGCTATTGAATTACCAGTTGTTCAAAAATAAATGTCACCAGCTCAGCAAATTCAGAGTTCCTACTAGAATGCAGGCTTAAAAACGTTATCTCCTGTCAGTGTACCAGAGTAAATACTTATTACTAATACTGTAGTATTGGGACCCATCTGAGCAACAAAACAAAACCACCAGGAAAAAAAAAAAAGCAGAAACAAAGAAAATGTCGGAAGAGTGTGGACTCCAAGCATGTTAGTCAAGTTAAAGCCCTTTTACACTTAGCTGTGATCTTGCTGACTGGTTAACTCTTGTTTTGCCGATGAATACAGGCATTAGCATGAACATTGAGAGGAGGTTCATTTTAGGCACGTGCCCAGCTTCTTATCTCTCTGACTTATTTTCTGTCAACTAGCTTTTTGATTTCTGACAAGAAATGTAAGAGGATGCCAGAAAGTTAAACCTCTGATGCACTAATTTTTGTGTTGTATTCATCACACGTACTTTATTTATATTCCAGAGGTGTGCACCACACTGTAGCTATGGTATATCTGCTCTTAGAGTTTTCATTCTGACATGTTGCTTCCTGTTCCAGGTCACAAGGAAACCAGAGCATATTACAGTAAACAGTGGGTAAGGCAGTAAATCAGCCCTGCACAGATAGTTTTCACAGGAAATGCACGCACACACATACACGCACACACACACACAAACACACACACGCACACACACACACACACACACACACACACACACACACACACACACACACACACACACACACTGCTTGCCTGCATTTGGGTCTTTCACCTAATGGCATATTTTTCAGATGTGGGACAAAACCATTGTAACCAGAGAAAGCTGATGGAAGGGATATGTAAACTTCACATAGAAAACACACTATCCAGGAAATCAACCCAAGAAGAGATGTAAGGCAACTAACAACTGTGATGCCCACTGTTACAAATTATGTATTTAATATTGTACCCATACTAAAAGTTGACTCTGTCCTACTATAGATACCCTCTATTTCCATTAGCACCAAGTCATTTGATCTTTGCAACACTCGCCCTTGTTTTGAGGTCACTGGCTGCCCCTGGCTTTTAGTATTTTGAAACTCCTCTTCTCCTCACAGCAGAAGTATTAAATGCCTTTATGGAAACACGGCACACATGACTTTCTCTGATCTGTCACTGAAGCCACATGTTTTGAGATGCAGGTCAAATCTTTGGATTCTAGGCTCTGTGTTTTCTGACAGGTTTCCCTGCAGTTCCAAAGCACTTGAAGGTTGAAGCTTCATATTCTGAGACAAAATGTGAAGATTTTCTTTGAAAAAAAAAATCATGATTTGAGTCATAACTATGTAAACCAATAAAATTATAGACAAAAATATGTATTTTCATAATTCTTGTGAGTTAAAAGCTTATCTTATTAAAATGAATTCTGCAAGGCACACTGCATGTGAAAATGAAATAGTGGCAGTTTTCTAAATATTAAATGTAAGGATAATTATCAGTAAAAGCAAAGATTCAAACAGTATTTGTCAGAGAAAAACTGTGTGGCTGGTATCTACACTGGCTGAAATAAAATAAAGGACTATTTCTTACATCTGAAAAAAAAAATTGATACCAGTTCTTTATCTTCTGGCATCATGCTAGGTCTTCCACAAGTTCTATAAGAGGAGTTAATAGGTTAAATACCAGTCTAAGCACGAGGTCTTAGAAATTAAGAGACAGACGTGTTGCAGGCTCAAAGGTTTACTGCCAGGTATTTAAATGCTTTAGGTCACATAACTCATATCCCTACATAACTAACCAACTCTCCCTGTATTATACCAAGAATTAGCATTTCTTGTATGCATTTCTTTACACTCCACTGATTTTAATACTTTTGCTAAAGGTTAGAAGAGCAACATAGCATTGTGATTCACTGGTCTAACACAGGTGTCAATGGCTTAGTCTAAAATTATTTTATTCAGCGAGTTTTTAACTCAAAAATAAATTAGACTTTGTACCCATAATGCAAATCTTTAATTCTTAAAGTACTAAGGATCTCAGGCTGAGACAAAACACACTGTTTCTTTTCATAGGTGTCATCTATACTAATATCTAAGAGCTCAACTGACAACAGTCATATCTGTGTAAAAACACCCAGATTTTCCTGCTTCTGCAATGATGAAGTCATACATCCAGTACCAAGTTCAGTTCCCTTAGATCTTGGAGACAGACTTCACTGCATTGCATAATAGTCACTTGGCTTATTCCTCCTCTGTGAAACTGTATGTGTAACTCTATATCAATTCTCAGGTTGCTTTAAAATTGTTCTTTAAGAGTATTAATTTAAGACCTTGAAGATGTCCCAGATCACCTGCATGGGACGTGAGTTTTGTGACAGAGAAGCTAACTGAACTCCCTTCCAAGTCAATTATATCAGTAGATCTATCTGCGCCTCTTTTGGAAACACACACAGTTATCTCAATAAAGAACAATTTTTGAGCAGCATTCATTAATGGGTAAAGAAATGTGCATGGTTTTCCAAAAGGGCAGTGTGTCTTTGGCAAATAATCTCTCCTTTATGCATAAAGTGGTGTCTGATTTTTTTTTAAATCAATCCATGTATTTATCTGTCCACTTTCCTCAACAGAGCAGTAATGATGAAAACATTATCATAAATATATACAGACACCTCAAAAATATTTTGAGATGACAAAACCAATGAGATAGTTTGTTCAATGTTCTGCATTTTACAAATGGAAAACAGGGTTGTTCATTGACTAAAGAACCTCCATCCAAGAAGCCATCCAGTTGTATTTTTTTATCATTTTGACAAATATAACAAAAGGCCAGGAAGATTACATCTCTCTCCACCAAGTCAGCATTAGTAGCTGTTTCTGCAGTAATTATTAATGTGAATTTCCAAGTTACTTGTGAAGTTGGTACCTGAATGCCTACAACTCTGCACTGTCAGACCGTCTATCTTCCAAGCATTACAAATACATGCCCAGTTTGCAGGTAGAAGAGGATTTGTTTTGGTTGTCCTACAGCACATCCTGTAAACCATGGACCCTTTTCTGGGATCTGAGGAAGCACTGTGAAGCACAAACTCAATCATTTTAATTTATTTTTATTTAACATTTGTTAACCAGATAGATAAGCTGGTCTAATGATCCCTTTTTCACGAATGACCTGAACAAAATGAAGCCAAGTTATAAAAATTATTATCTCAAAAATATGGAGTAAGTATATTAACAAAGCTAAAGAGCTTATGCTTACATATACTGTAACTATGGGTGCCAAGTTTGCAAAATATTTGGTGGGGGTCTGTACATTAGGGGTCATGACCTCTAAAGTTAAGACAGTTGAAAATTCTTTGTTAACAAGTCATTTGTGTTTCATGGCCCTTAAAACAAAATTCTCCTCTCCTTGTAGCTATAGCTTGTATGTCTATCAGTGGTGTTCTTATTTAAAATGAAACTGCAATGTTTTTAACTGTATACAAACAGTAAAATAAAGCAAAATAATTCATGTCCATAATGGATCTATATATTCAGAATTAAACCAGCATACAGAATGAAAAGAAATAGACCACCTTTTCTTCAGTACTGTGTTAAAAAGTCAGGACAACTGGACAGAACTATAGGTGCCAAGCACTACTGTCATATTTGTAATGCTAATCTCATAATCTACATATACACAATATAGCTTTAAGATATTCTTTTTTAAGTGCTGTAGCTAGTTCCCAGCTCTGTGAACAACATCCAGCAAGAAGGTTACCTAATTACAACACGTCAGAAGCTATTTGAAGTTGGCAAACATTTGTGCTGAGAAGGGCTGTTCAGGCATAGAAGTCACTTAGATGAAGAAAAGAAAATAACAAACATTCTTAACTTGGGACTCACGCAAACCATTTTGAGAATAATGTTTCCTAGCTAAATTAAGAAAAACAGAACTGCTTAGTTAGCTGGCTCATTCTTTACATGCCAGCATCAGCCTTTTCGTCTACAACTGTTCGCTCCTCTGATTCGGTGAAATTTAACAAGAGTAGCAGTGGTATTCTGTGGGGTAATCGAAGGCAGAAGCTGTAACTTGCGCTGGGTATTAAAAGCCTGATGATGGCATGTAAAATGTCAACCATCTAACTAAAGTTTAATCCTTCAAGGAGAAGTGAAATGCAATATACAGCTTGTAAACAAACAGCCTCAAGGAAAAGTTAGGGGGAGCATTTGATTGACAATCAGAAACAGTTGTTCAAAGTCGTCATATGTATCTACTTCACTACCAGTGAGGTAGTACACTGTTCTTCTTCCTCTCTGGTGTGCAACGTCACACTCAAGCTGCTGTATTTACAAATATTTTTAGCTTGCTTGCTTCAGACTACTGCCCGAAGTTTGCATTTCCATCATTTCAAAATAAATTTAATATTTTATTCATGTAGAATGTGACCTGGGGAACTACAGGAACAGACTTTAAACGTCTCACTTAATTACAAAAAATGCACAAGAGATGTGCTATTTTATCCTATCACCTATAAACTTAAAATTCTAACTCAGTCTCTCCCTTCATCCTTGTAAGAATTCTCCTTCATCCTGCTGCTCTGTGTGTTTCCTTTACTTTACCATCCCTTCCGTGAAGAAACATTCATTCACATTACTTCTTATTTCAGTCCTTTATCTGGGAGATGTCCATTTCCAGTATGCAGTGTTTGCAGTAGCCTTTAGTAATGTGAGCTATTTCTTTTATCTGTCAGTTAGTACATACTTGTATCTGTTGAATAAATCTACACATGCATTCCTGTCTTAAAATAATTCAACAATCAACATTCAAATGCGACTAAGCAGCTCACCCTACTATTCAGGCATGACCAAAGGGCAACTTCAGGTGCAATCTCCAGTCCAGCTGGTGAATCTGGGTATCCTGAGGCAATGTTACAACTGCCTCATGTATACAGACAACCCTCTCCTCCTACCACAAAACACTAACATGTGCGAGAGATGCAATTATACAGCCAAATTGGAAGCTAAGCTGTCTCCACCCAAGACTTGAACAGATAGTCAAGAGGAGAAGGTAAACACTTGCACCACAATTACAGCCGTACACAGACCTAAAACAGCACTGGCATAAAATACACATAAATACACAAAATCATACTTGGAGGCTCTAAATGAAAACATGCAAAAGCATCAGAGACGTCCAAAGCAGACACCCAAACAGCCTGCACTTCCCGTCACAAACCAGACAACACATAAAACGCAAAATCAGTGTGCCGCACAATCACAGCACTTAAGGCGAAATAACATACCTAACACACTAGTAATAGGTGACTCTATAGTCAGGCACACTGACATCCCACTCACTAGGCTGGACAAGCAGAAGGTTACTGTTAGCTGCCTGTCGGGAGCCAGAATCTGCCACATAACACAAGCACTCAAGTCACTCCAGAACAAGTACAAATATGTCATTGTTCATGTTGGTGTGAATGACCTGAGACGTACCTCCCTGGACTACATGAAAAGAGACATGGAAGAGCTCTCTGATCATGTAGCTTAGGCTGGTATGACCCTAACCCTGAGTAGCATCCTGCCCTCACCAAGAATGATACCTCAGTATAAAGAAAAAATGATCAATTTCAACAACTGGCTAAGCTTCTGGTGTCATTCAAAGGGGATCCAGTGTCTCTTAGTCTGGGACGACATGCTCGACAAGCTGCATTGCTTTGCAAGAGTTGGCTTGCACTTGTCACCCCTAGGCTTTCGAATACTGGCCAAGGCTCTTGCTGCCCCCATAGTGCCTTTTTTAGGCAAGGCTCAAAAGTCAAACCCACCTCCATAAACAGCACAGTTAACAAACTAACAAAAAACAAACAAAAGTAACAAAAAACTGAGGGTTATGCTACTAAATGCCAGGAGTGTAAATCTCAAAATGCATGCGCTCGAAGCACTCCTCAGTATGGAGAACGTCGACATCTGTGCAGTAACTGAAACCTGGTTCAAGGCTCCGGAGAGCACCCCAGCACTATCGGGCTACAACTCATTGCACACGTTTTGGCCACAGAACATGGACCGAAACACAAAAGGAGGGGGGTGTATCCATATTTATCAAGGATACCTACACCTCCAGGTTAGTGGTGCAGCATGCTACCTCTGAGATCATCCATGTGCAACTAACATCAGGCAAATCTGCAATGCAAATTGTGGCCTGCTACGGATCACCCTCCATGACCTAGGACCACCACTCCACCTTTCTGGAGACACTGGAAAACATGAAGGTCCTACCAAACACCCTGATATTGGGTGATTTCAATTACCCTACCATTCACTGGGAAAACTACTCGAGTACAAATTCACAGGCCCAGCGCTTCCTGGAATTCATCAACTCAAATGCGCTGGATCAGCTGGTAAACTCCCTTACCAGAGGTGAAAACATATTGGACCTGGTCATCACCAACATGGGCGACAGGTGTTCCACACCGGAGATCAACCCGTCACTGGTTAGATCAGACCATAAACTAATCACTCTGGATGTCCACACTCCACCACCACCCCCAACTAAGGAAACCACAGTAAAAAACTTTTCTAAAGCAAACTTCACCTAAGACAGAGGTGGTAGGTTTCACAGCCCTCACACTAAAGTATAACACTGCCCAAGATGCAGAAACCTTTACAAATGCACTCTGTGAGCACCTATATGCATGGATCGTGCCATCCCTAACAAAACCAAGACTCACTCCTCTATGAGAAGGAAACCAGTTTAGTGGACCCCTGCAATAAACAGGCTATACAATAGAAGGAGGAAACTAGTTCAGAAAAAAAGCAAATCCCAAGAAGGAAAGACATCCCTGATCAGTATCAGTAAGAAACTGAGGTCCCTCATGAAATCATCCAAGGCTAACTTCGAAAGACAAATAGGCAAGGATTCAAAAGATAACCACAAAGCCTTCTTTAGCTATGTTAAGAATCTAAGGGGCAACTCACAGATATGCACTGAACTACTGCAAAATAGCACAAAATATACTGAACCTACTGATATTGCCAACATCCTGGCAGATAGATTCAGTGCAAACTTCACCCCCCTCTCACCTCCAAAAGGGCCCACAACAATACCGGAAAAGTGTAGTGTCCCAAAAATCACAGACACACAGGTGAAAACAGCCCTTTCAAAAGCCAAAAACACAGCATCAATGGGACCAGGTGGTGTCCTAGGCTGCGCCTTGCATGAACTACAGAACGAACTAACCCCCGCCTAAACACGCTGTTCAACCTCAGCCTCTCCACAGGCTACATGCCCATAGAATGGTGCACAGCAACGATTCTTCCTCTCCACAAAGGAGGGGCCACAACTGACCCTGGTAACTATTGCCCCATATGCCTGACTCACCTGATCTGCAAGGCTATGGAGCGCATCATCATGGAACTCATTAACAAAGACATTGGGAACCTCCAAACACTTGACCCGACCCAGTTCGGCTTTGTTAAGGTCAGATCATGCCTACTAAACCTGGTTGACTTCTTTGAGACAGTCACCAAGGCCATAGATGAGGGAAAGGTGGTTCACACACCCTACCTTGACCTTGCCAAGGCTTTCAACACCATTCCCCACTCGGGTATTACAGAAAAACTCACCAGCCTGAACATAAGCCCCTATGTCATTTGATGGGTTGCCAACTGGTTTACAGACAGAACTCACACAGTAAGAATAGTGGGCTCCAGGTCCGACTCTAAACCAGTCACAAGTGGTGTCCCACAAGGCTCGGTCCTGGGACCCCTACTGTTCGGCATATACTTCTCAGAAGTACAGGAAAACACAGGAGGACTATGGCTAACCAAGTTTGCCGATGACTGCAAACTGGGAGCCATAATTGACTCTCCGGCTAACACGGACATCCTCCTAAAGGGCCTTACAGAGACGGACACCTGGTATCAAAGTCATGGCCTCAAGCTAAATGCCAAAAAATGCATAGTCATCCGGTTTGGGAAAAACAAAACACCCACGAATTACCACATAGGTTGCAGCCCCCTTAATACAGAAGAGGTAATAAGAGATCTGGGGACCCAGGTAGATAGTAATCTCTCCTTTGACAATCATATTGTCAAAGTAGTTAGGAAATCCTTCTATGTGACCCATTTAATTACTAAAGGGTTCACATTTAGAAATAAAGATGTTATAGTGCCCCTCTACTCGTCACTCATTAGACCCATCATAGAGTACAATGCCCCATTTGGGATGTACATCACAAGACACTTCCAACAGCTGGAAAGACCACAAAAGTACCTCACCAAGAGGATTACTGGTCTCAAACATATGTCCTATGCAGCCCGACTGAAAAAACTCCGGCTATACTCAGTGGCATATCGCTTACTCAGAGGTGATCTCTGCCTGACTTACAGAGCCATGTCCAACTCAGAATTGATGGATATGCTCCACCTAAAGAAATCCAAGTCACTGCGAGCCACGCGCTCTAGTGAGCTAAACCTTGCCACAACAATAAATAGAACATGCTGGAGGGATAGATTCCTGTCACAGAGACTCCTCATGCTTTGGAACAAACTTTCAAATTACATCAGGCAGAGCCCTTCACTAACACTCTTCAAGAGAAACCTTGACGAGTGGATGGGTAACAGAAAATGCACCCCTGGGATCACTTCATTGGCTCTGCTTGACAGAGGATCAGTTAATTAATCAATGGGGCAGCGAAAGCCGACACACTCTGGCTAGGCTTATAAATGCCCTCAGGCAGATAGCCTAGTACCTACCGATGAACCTATGAACAGTTAATCAAAACTAAAGAAAAAGGTAGTGACTGGTGAGCTTTCATTAAAGTTTAATGACTTCAACTGTACTTCGGATGGAAATCACCCTTTAAAGGTGCATTTACTAGTTTCACATTGCCAGTCTTCATCAGCACACATAACTTGAGAAAATGAAGAGTGTGAATACATTTGTAAGCTTTGGAGACAACATAAGCACTAAAACAGAACAATGCAAAAACTAAACAAAGAAATAAATAATTGGCCGGCATCAAGCACACATAGGATCATAGGAGGTTACTAGGCTATTGGCCCTGAGGCCCTTATAAACCTAGCCAAGAGTTTAGCCCATGTTTAGACAAATCAGCACCCAATGCCCCTGTCCAGCAGGGACACAGGTGGAATGCCAGGGGTATATTTTCTGTTTTGCATCCAGTTATCCAGGTTGCGCTTAAAAAGGGGTAAAGAGGTACTCTGCTTGATGTGGAGAGGGAGTTCATTCCATAGATGGGAAGTCTCTGGGACACATCTGTCCTGCCAAAAAGTTTTGTTGATGTCACAGACCAGGTTGAGGCCACATGTGCAGTTTACTCAAGTGGAGCTTGGCTTGCAGATATGCAGGAGTCCCATCATGGTGGGGCCCGTGATTGCCTTGTATGCCAGACAGAGATCATCTCTGAGGAGACTGTATGAAACTCAGTAGAGGGATCGGGTGTTTAGCCTATCTGTGTATGGTAGATGTTTGAGGCCCTGGATTCTCCTGGTGAGGGACCTCTGTGGTCTCTCCACCTGCTGCATGTGCTTTGCGAGGTACATCATCCATCAAGCAGTCTGACATTTCCATGTAGTACTTTCAGAAAGCAATAATTTAATTCTTCAGCCCTTCATTACTGTGTCTTAACTTAGGAGAATTCTTATCCGGTAAATCTCTTGTCCATACCACTCAGTCCATTACAAGGCTGACAAAAATCTTCATATTTTTAAATACACAGAGAAATCACACCAGAAAAAAAAACTCCAGCAATATAAAAAAGGAAGCCACAAATTGTTATATATACCAAAGGTGATTTATTCCTGCTTTCAGTCCATTAACTCCTTATGAAAACACTATGCCAATTTGTTTGCAGTCTTTCTCTCATCTTTAACCCAATCAACAATTTCTGTTACTTTAGCAGTTGTAAGTACATAGTTAGATTTCTACTTCCCAGTTGTTGCTTCTTCTAACAACTGTCATTATCATTTTTCTAGTGTCTGTTCATTTCTAATTACCTCTGCAAACTTGTCTTATCTTGGAAGCACTATTGATTTTGTAACTGTCACTACGTTACCTAACAATGTTTCCAGTTACCCTTGTAACTCCATTTGTATATGTTAAGCCTTTGACAGGACAAAAACATTATGTTCGTATGTCCATTAAGCCCCTTTATCACAATTCCATCATGTGCCAAGATAAATATCATTCATAATCTTATAAGAAGTATAAAGTTATGTAAACATTTTCAGGCAAACATTCTACATTTCCAGATTTAATGGGATAAATATTCCCATATTTGATTATATGTTTAATTTCTTAGCTGTTTCACTCAGCTTTGTTGTAATTTCTTAATAGGTTCATAGGTTTATACTAGGCTATCTGCCCTAAGGCATTTATAAGCCTAGCCCAGAGTTTTTGTGGCTTACGCCACCCCTTATGTTAAAAAATACTGTGCCCATTAGTTTGTTGTGCCTCTGTCCAGCAGTGACACAGAGATGATTCCCTGGGTAAACCTACGATCTCCCATCCACCGGTCAAGATTTCTCTTGAACAGAGCCAGCGAGGTGCTCTGCCTCACATGGACCGGGATTTTATTCCACAACATAGGGAGTCTCTGGGTGACAAATCTATCCCTCCAGCATGTCCTATTTATATCCGTGCTAAGGTTTAAGTCGCTTGCTCTAGTGGATCTGGTAGATTTGGATTTTGTGAGGTGGAGCATGTCCATTAATTCCGGGTTGGACATGGCCTTGTATGTCAGGCACAGGTCACCTCTGAGCAGACGGTATGCGACTGAATAGAGCTGGAGTTTCTTCAGTCTGGCAGCATATGACAGATTTTGGAGTCCCTTTATCCTTTTGGTGAGGAACTTTTGGGGTCTCTCCAATTGCTGCAGGTGTCGGGTGAGATACATCCCAAATGGGGCATTGTACTCGATCATTGGTCTGATAAGTGAAGAGTACAGGGGAACAATGACCTCACTTGATCTGGATGTGAATCCCTTCATGATCAGGTGGGCAATGTAGAAGGTTTTTCTAACCACTTTAGCAATGTGAGTTTCAAAAGAAAGGCCACTGTCAACCTGGGTCCCCAGGTCCCTGATAACCTCTTCTGTGCTTAGTGGATTGCCACCTATATGGTAGCTTGGGGTTACCTTGTTTTTCCTGAAGGGTATGACTATACATTTTTTGGCATTTAACTTCAGGCCATGGCTCTGGCACCAGCTATCAGTTTCCGTGAGACCCCTCTGAAGGATATCTGTGTCCGATGTACTTTCCACTATGGCTCCTAGTTTGCAGTCATCTGCAAACTTTGTCAGCCATAGTCCTCCTATGTTAGCCTGTACTTCTGAGAAGTAGATGCCGAACAACAGGGGGCCATGGACTGAGCCCTGTGGGACACCACTTGTGACCGGCTTGGAGTCTGACATGGTGCCATCTACTCTAACCCTGTGGGTTCTGTCATTTAGCCAGTTTGCAACCCATCTTGTGACATATGGGTTTACATTTAAGCTGGTAAGTTTCTCTATAATACCTGAGTGGGGTATTGTGTTGAAAGCTTTTGCAAGGTCAACGTAGGCTGTATGGACTGCCTTTCCCTCATCAATGGCCTTGGTGACTGTTTCGAAGAAGTCGACCAAGTTCAAAAGGCATGATTTGCCCTTGACAAAGCCAAACTGGGTCGGGTCCAATGTCTGCAAGTCCCCTATGTCTTTGTTTATGAGTTCCATTATGATCCTCTCCATAGCTTTGCAGACCAGGCTTGTTAAGCTTATGGGGCAGTAATTACCAGGGTCCGTAGAGGCACCGCCTTTGTGGAGTGGGACCACAGTTGCCGTATGCCACTCCTTGGGCACGTATCCTGTGGTAAGGCTAAGATTAAACAGCTGCCTTATGTGCGGGTTTAGTTCCTCATTGAGTTTGTGTAGCACACAGCCGGGGACACCATCCGGTCCCATTGATGCTGTGTTTGTAGCTTTAGAGAGAGCAGCTTTCACCTGCGCATTGGAGATGTCTGGGAGGCTGCACTCCGCTGGGATAGTTATCTCTCCTTTTGGGGGGGCTCCCAAATTACCCTAATTACCCTGCATTGGTTCAAGTCTTACAATTTTGAGTGCTTGCCAATGAGATATAGTAACAAGCATATTCTGAGTTAAGGGTCAGTATGGTTTTGGTAATGGACTTTCCAGTTTCTGGAGTGAGAAGATTAATATGTCAATAAACAAGCTTGAGTTGGTTAAATTTTTTAAAAACAGAAATGTTAGCATAATGATGTAAGATTAAGGAAGGCTCAAGTTTAACAAATGTGTATTTGTGGGTATCTCCTGTGAAATAAGATTACCTTAAGGGTTAGAGATATTGAGTGCAGAGGTGATAGAAAATCACCAAGGGGTTCCAAAAATCATCGACTTTGTTTAAGATTTGTTTTGAGAATTTTATTACTTTTTACTTGTTTTTGCCCTTGTTGTCAGTCACCGTCCCTCTCCCAGTCAATAGAACCATTTGATCCCCATTACCAGGGTCCAGGTTGACCAGAAGGAGTGATCATTCAAACAACTTCCTGGGATAGTTTGCAGATTTGCTTCTGTTTTTGCAGGGCTATCCCCCATGGAGGGATGTGCAATGGGAAGTCGTTCCATCACTTCCACAAGGGTCATTCCCTCCAAGCAGTTCTGACTCTCACTCTGAAGTATGAGAGATGATTTCCCTGGTCTTCACCAAAGACACAGCACCAGAACAGTGTTCCATGGGTGTGCAATCCTCCTCAGGAGAGGCAAGCAAGCCATGCCCATTCATTTCTCCCCCTCCCTGCCTGGCTCCTCCGGTGCTGGGGCCACTAACTGAATCCCATTCACCTGGGATGTAGTCAGGGCTCCATCTGTCTGTTTGTGGCATGGAGTCAGGCAGGTGTGCTTTTTTGTACTACAAAGATTAACCAGAAGTGATGTGATGTATTTATTACCTTTGTTAACTTTGTAGTTAGAAAGCTTTGCTATTTTCTTACCATTTATATGTGCCAGTTGTGCACTTTTATATAGACTGCATTATGCTTTCCATGGTACTTAGCCCTCCCCAAACGCAATTGTTGGTACAGTCACTTAGTTTGACACTCTCAGATCACCACTAGGAACAGAGTAAGGTGTGCAGTGCACTGTTTTACAGCCGGGCTCCTCCTAATGGCCACGACCTGGGACTGAAACTATACATTTCTAGAGATAGCTGACTGCTAAAAGGTTTATGCTGGAACACCGATGCTCACCTTCATCTGTTTTTAATCAATGTTATGAATTAATCAGTGTTATGAATTCCTGCAGCAATGATCATACTATTCATACAGCTACTATTATGGTTAACATAGACACACAACTTTGCTTTTATGATTTTATTAAACTGTCAGTTCAACCATTTTAAAAAAATGATTGAATCATAGAGAATAGAGACTCAACTTCATGTTTTTAAATTTAGTTTTTCAATAAATAAATAAAAATATTTTGTTAGCCATGAAGTCCTAGTATTACATTCAAACACTCATTTATTTTTTATTTATTTAACATTTTACTGGGAAAGTCCGACTTGGAATGAAGCCAATTTTCAGTGGAGGCCCGGGGAGAAACACTCCGCACACTCTTTGTAACATGGGAGGAAGCTAGAGTACCCAGAAGAAACCCACACGAATGCAGGGAGGACATTCAGACTCCACACAGAAGGCACTTCAGCCGAGAATCGAACTGGAGAACCTCTTGCTGTGATGTGACAACGCTACCGCTTTACCACTGTGCCATCATCTAAGGAGCTAATTAAGTATTTTCATAAATAAGTGACTAGGTAAGTAAGTGAATAAATAAGTAAAATAACATGTTCAGATAACTTCTGCATAACTTTGTGCTCCACAGCATGTTTATTTCAATCCTTTTATTGTCCTTCCTTCCTTCTAATGAGAACACTGCACTTAAGATATGCCAAGTGAAGCAAAGATAGCAAGAGAGATCCTGAGCTGTTGGAAAGCATAGTATGAGCTATACGTGCTGTCAAATAATATAATAATAAACTTGTTTTAAATGTTAACTAACAGAAAAATAGCATACTGAAAATAACTGAGCAAAACATTCTGCATTGTACAGTCATGCATTTGACAACAAGGACTAAAATAAGTACTATCTTATATTTAAGGCATGGCACATACTTGGAAACAGACTGAGAGACTGTGTTTTTAAAGGGGCAAAGCCTATGTACACCATATTATGAGGGACTGTGCCCCATATCTCCACTACTTTATTATTCTCAGTGCAAGCTCACAAGATCTCAGAGATGAGTGAATAACTAAAACTCTATTTTATATACATTTGTTGGCTTTGTAAGCCTACTGGGCACATATATCCCTTTTCAGGGCTGAGACAGGAGCATAGTTTGGTTTAGTGACTTGGTGAGAGTAACACAGTATACAAATAGAGGGAAGAAGAATCACATTATGTACATTTACTTAAGAAAGCAACTCATTAACAGCTCAGAGCCTTAATCCTCTGCACTAGCTGACATACTGGTTCACAGGGTTACACTCATCATCAAGCTTTTGTGTCCTTGGAGGTCAAAACTAAACATTCTGTAATTTGGAGTAATATCAGCTATATGTAGTAGCATAATGTACTGTATATGGTACACAGTTATGCAAATGTGAACTGTACATTTCACAAACTGTTGCACATAGGAGTATAGCATATAGTACTAGTTGTATAAATGTGCATTGCAAAATTCACAATCAGATGCACAGCACAGCATATAGTACACAGCTGTGCAAATAGGTTTCATACAGTTCACAAACAGCTGCACATACCAACATAGTATGCAATACACAGATGTGCAAATATTTGTATATGTATGAAGATGAATTGCACACACTCATATATTGCATTTAGCAAGTTAAAATCAGAATTCATTTCATAAAAAAGCTTTACTATGTACCAAGACATATGAGACTGCAACTCAACCGTTATTGTTAATACAATAAGAATAGTGCAACAGTCATTCTGCTAGTGAACAATAGACTTACATTGCCCGAAAATTTGATAAGTGCCAGTGTCCAAGGAAGTAGTGGTAGTGATGCATGCTATATTCTGAGCAATACCAGCTTCTAAAAGATCTTTGGAGAAACCACTGTGATATTGCAGACCACAGCCAGGTATATTTTCCAGCAGTTTCTTCACTGCCTGATAACCCTTGCAGGAACCTAAATTACAGAGCCACAAACAAAGGTAGAGCAAAACCTAGTGGTGCACGATTTTTACATGCCTTCTCATATGCCATGCATAACAGATTCTGTGGATTTCGCCTGCATAAACTATCTATATCCATGTTCCTACTTCAGTTGGCACCTTTTCCATTGTCCAAAACGAGACATATTTTTATCAGAAAGTTTAATTTTCAGGTAAAACATGCTCATACCAAGTGCCTGTGACTGAATTTTACATTGTTGCCAAATAAAAACCCACTTTCACAGAATTTTAATTCTTTCTGTTGATTCATATCATATCAAGATGCTTCAGATACAAAATGAATGTTTTATTCAACTACTGGAAAGAAAATTTAGGAATTAGTTTTGTCATAAAATCTCTCAAGATTTGACATTTTTTAAGATTTTTTTGTAGGACACAACTGCCCAAATAGAGACTGTCCTGGTAAAGTCAAAGTCAAAGTAAACTTTATTGTCATACAGATCAACACAGAGGGGAAAAATGAGTGTCACTGCACAAAATTTCAATACTCAGGCTTGTACCATAAGAATTATAGTTTACAGAAGGAAGATTAATAATAATTTAAAAATATTGAAAATAGAAATCAAAATAAGATACTAAAAATAAATACAATAAAAAATAGATAAAAATTTGAAAGTATTTTACAGCAGAAACAAAAACAACACCACAACAGGAGCAGACTTAGTAGAAATATAAGGATATAAAACAAGCAGTACTATAAAGAAAGAGGCACACATGTAAAAAAAACTTACAGTTTACAGTTTTCATAGTGCAGATAGAGACATGTAAAGTGAGCTATGTAGAGAGTTATGTAAATAACAATGACATATTGCACATAAATAATATTTGTTTACTCATTTATCGGGTTAGGCTATGGGTTTGTTGTTTACCAGTCTGATAGCACGTGGGAAGAAGCTGTTATGGAATCAGGATGTCCTGCCTCTAATGCTTCTGTAGCGCTTCCTTGTTGGCAGGAGCTTGAACAGTCCATAGGCCGGATGGAGTATATCCTTCAGTAGTTTTCGAACTCTATCATAGCATCTGTTTGAATATATGTCCTGTAGGGATTGAAGGTTAGAGCCAATGATTTTTGTGGCTTGTTTAATGATCTTATCCAGTGCCTTCCAATCAGCTTGAGAGCAATTTCTATACCAGACAATGATGTTGTTTGTCAGTACGCTCTAAGTCATGGCTGTGTAGAAGGTAAGTAGGACCTGTGGGGGGAGGTTAGCTCTGTGAAGTCTCCTAAGGAAGTGGAGGCATTACTGGTCTTTCTTTATAAGTTCAGAAGTGTTTGTGGCTCAACTGAGGTCTTGCGAGATATGTATCCTAGGAATTTGGTGCTATTAACTTTCTCCACTGTGGCACCATTGATGATGATAGGGGTTTGTGGCTTATTTACCTTCCTAAAGTCGATGATGATTTCCCTGGTTTTCCCAACATTTAGTGCTAAGTTGTTGTCAGTGCACCAATGAATGGGTTGGGTCACCTCCTCCCTGTAGGCTCCCTCGTCTTCCTTCTTAATAAGGCCGATTACTGTGGTGTCATCTGCAAATTTGATGATTATGTTTGAATGATGCATAGCTGTGCAGTCATGTGTTAGAATTGTGAAAAGAAGTGGATTGAGTACACAACCTTGTGGGATCCCGGTGTTTAGGGTGATGCTGTTTGAGTGATATTTTCCATCTCGAACTATTTGTGGCCTTTCAGTCAGGAAGTCGCGGATCCAGTTGCATATTTTGTTTTCTATGCCTAGAGTACTCAACTTAGCCAGTAGTTGTTGTGGAATTACTGTATTGAAGGCAGAGCTGAAGTCTATGAACAGCATGCGTACATAACAGTCCTTATTTTCTAGGTGGTCCAAGGTGTGATGAAGTGTTAAGGC
Organism: Protopterus annectens; assembly: GCF_019279795.1. Lineage (NCBI taxonomy): Eukaryota > Metazoa > Chordata > Ceratodontiformes > Protopteridae > Protopterus > Protopterus annectens. The sequence goes on along the minus strand of NC_056744.1, from coordinate 1,751,806,196 downwards.
TATGGCATCAGCAGTAGAATGATTTGGCCTGTATGCAAATTGAAAAGGATCAAAAGTAGCAGGTAGGCAGGATGTTATGTGATCCCTGACCATTTTTTCGAAACACTTCATCACTACTGAGGTAAGTGCAATTGGCCGATCATCATTTAATGATGCTGGAGATGGTTTCTTGGGCAGAGGGATAATGTCGGTGGTCTGGAAGCATTTGGGCACTTTTTCCTGGCTGAGAGATATATTGAAAATGTCTTTGAAAACTGGTGCCAGCTGACCAGCACAGTAAAGGGGGACAGGTGGTAACTCTAGTCTATAGAATGGATGATAGTGATCATCATACCAGCAGAAAGAGTTAATCCTGACAAAACTGTGGCACAATGGGAAAGCATCATTATATCAGCAGGTATGTCTGTCATTCCATAAACATTCAAGTGGTATGCAAATACACAAGGCAAATAATGGATATGTAGGCCAAACATCTTAGGAACAGCCAAAAAATTCATATATTGCATTCTAATGCTCTGTACCATGTTTTTGAGATCAGTGCCATCTCTTTCTCAGCTTTTGTTTTGGAGATGCTGTATGTGCCCCCATAGCCCATCAGATAGTCTCAGACCAACTGAGGAGGCCTATGTGTCTTTGCACATCTAAAGATACAGTTTTATTGGTTTGTCATCTTTGGAAGTACCATGCAGTACAAGCCTTGCATGTTGCCAGATATGTGTGACATGTTCATACTGTACAACCTCAACCTAAACATTCTGCCAATAACTGGAGCAACTCAACTTCCAAGATGGCTGCATACTGTTCACCACCTTAATTTTAGCTCTCCAACTATGAAAAATGAAACTGAGAAATAAGACCAGTGATATTGCCATCTTGAGTAAAATTCAGTTACTGGCTAAAAAGTAAACCACTTGAATGCCAGCAAAGAAGAAATTTAGAGAACCTGAAAGAAACTCCACCAGAAGAGTTGAAGAGAAAACACTGGCTGGGAAGAATCTTACAGCTGTTCAGTAAAGAGCAGTTCAAGCTTAAACTTTGGCACAAGAGATGGCTTCCAGTAATTTAGAGAAAAAGTAAATAAATGAAATATACTCAGAGGTGATTAAAATAAATGAAACACTGAAGTAGTATATCAACTCAAATAAAAAGGTGCTGGAAAAATAGAAGCTTTAACTATCTATTCAAATAAAATGATGGAATTGCAAAAATGAGATGTTGAAATGAAGAAAATGTTGTTTGATCATGAGACTTTTCAAGAAGAGCTATTTAAAAAAATAGTAGAGTTAGAAGATAGAGTGAGTAGAGAAAACCTGAGATTTTTCTGCTGTAGCAGAGAAACCGAAAAGAACAGACTGTATTAATTTTATGAAAACACAAATAAGCAACTGGACTGCTATTCCACAGCAGGATTTGTTAATTGAAAGGACACAAATGTATACTCCAAACCTGGCCATGAGAAACAAGCAAAACCTGTAAAGATGCAGTCAAACCAGCAGAAAGGGTTGATCCTGACAAAACTATGGAAGAATAGAAAGTATTAAAAATTGGAGACAGAAGAGAATTTGTAGGACATGATTATTCACTGTACACCAGCCAGATGAGAAAAAAATCTATCACAGAAATCAGTAAATATCTTGAAGCAGGTGTGAGATTTAAACTGCTGTGTCCAGCTGTTTTCAGAATATCTTTTTTCTGGAGCATTAAAGACATGTTTTGATGTAGAACAGACTAAGGATGAAATAAAAAAGTTTATTCAGCAAAAACTGAAGACATCAAACAGATGGGGACTCTGCTTCTTGTATATTGATAATAAAGCTAATAAGCTAGACTTTGCCAGCAGAAACCTTTTCCAGTGTTCCAAAGGAAAATGCTTTAGAGACAGAAAAAACACAGGAGTTGACTAGAAAAATCAGGAGTACCTTAGACTTGAACCAGAGTTTGATGTTGGGAGAGGGAGATGAACAAGAAGAAAAACAGCAACACTGAAATTAGTGAATAAATGTGAGACTATAACGAATCAATCACATTTCTGAAATATGGCTTTGCTAGAATAAGTAGTTGAAAAATACTGGACTTTTGTTCTTTGGTAAACTTGTGGGCAGATTGCAAAGCATACACCCTACTTTATGTCATTGTATGTATGTGTCGTTTGGCTTTTTCCGGTTAGGGGTCACCACAGCGGAACTCCGGTCCGCTAATGATTGGCAGTTGATTTTTACATGCCGAGTTGCCAGCCCTAATGCACACCCTTCAACAAAGGTACACCCATTCACACATGTCTCCATGCAGAAGACGCTCTAGCTGAGAATCGAACCGGAGAGCATCTTACTGTAAGGCGACAACGCTACCGCAGCACCACCACTGCGGATACCCCACTTTATGTCATTAATGTTTAGAAACACACTAAATGAGGAAAAAAGTAACTGTAAGTAAAACACTTTTTGCTCTTATTAGTATTTGTATAAAACATTTTATGTATTAAACAGAATGTTATATATGGTTAAGCAGTTTTGTGTAATGTATAGTTAGGTGTATTTTAAATTGGGGGGGGTCATTGACTGTTGTATGTGTTAAATATAATAAAGTAAATAAGTATTTTTAGTGGAAAGAAGTATAGACTTTACAGTGTTGTAACAAAGAAAAAAGGCTGGACCAAAGCAAGTTTACTATTAATATGCTGTGATCTTCAGCTGCTGGAGTGGGAGTGGGGTATAAAAATGCGCTCATTATATTATATGTAGAATGAAGCTGTTTCTCTCATTTTCACAAGGGTGAATGTCTAGATTAATGCCCTAGACTTTAACTATAAACAAATGTTTTTGTAAGCAAGTATACTTTAAAAATAAGACAAAATGATGAAAGCCATGAAAAATGCCAAGTTTCTTACATCTGCAAAGATACTACCTTTCTTCCATTAGCAAATGTTCAGTTGGAGTCAAGAAGTCTGCAGCTGCAACAAGTTGTACATTCTATTCTGAGTGAAATTTACAAAGATTCATTGTTGACTACTTTTGCATTGAGATTAACTGTCTGCAGGTGCAAGCTAATAATCTTGAAAGTTCTGAGCATTCTTTGCTGAAGGAAATGCAAAATTCAAAGGCATAATAGTAAGCAGTTCAGTGAAAAATAAAGTTTAAAATTATGCAAAGTGAATAAGAGATAGTAGCCTCTCTAGCAGTCTTAATTTAATGCATTTAACAGAGCAGTGTACTAACAAGTGTTTATATCACGTTATCGAAAGATGAAAATAGTGAACGCTATTTCATCGGCCCCAAAACATCTAAACATGAAAATATCGAACATTCAGAACAGCAAATTTTTTCCCATGGAAAAAATTTGCTGCTCCAAAACATGTATACACAACACAAGCACATCAAACAAACAGCAACCACACACATACACTTAAATTCCTACATCTAAAGCTACACTAAACTAAACATACACTACTATCTACCCACTTACCTTAACCCAAACCCTAACCCTAAGGTCCGTCACTATCACACACTCACCTAACCCGCACCCTAACCCTAACTCACTTAAACTGCCCCTAACCCTAAAGCCTGTCACTATCACACACATGCCTAACCCGTGCCCTAATCCTAACTCACTTAACCCAGCCCTAACCCTAACATACAATCGCACACTTACCTGAACCCGACCCATAACTTTCCACCACAGTGCTTAGAATAGCGAAGCCACAGAAACGGCCAACCAAATTCTTTCCCGAGGAAAGAATTCGCTGTTCTGCAGCTTCCCTGTTCTTAACATTTGCTGAACAGTGTTTGATATCAGAACATTTGAAGTTTTAATACTTCGATGTTCTGATATAGACCCACTAACAATTTAGTTTTATGTTAAGAGGGCCAATGCACTTTTTCTTAGGGATAAAAGTTAATGTCTTCTGAAAGCATACAAACTATTTTTCACAACTGGAAGGGGAATAGAGATAGGAAAAGAACAGTCAGTAATGGGTGTAAGTGGGAGCACAGGCTGTAGCATGCCCTTTTAGCATGGGTAATCTTAATTGTAGGTTAAGTAATGCCTGTGGGTATAGCTGTCAATTTGTGGCAATTGCTCCTGTCTGGAGTGTTAAAATTCATTTCTTAAAGATGTACACAGTTTTGTGTACTTGTTTTATGTTAATAGGGGAAGGGGTGTTCTGAAAATATATTTAGTTTTTTTTTAATTTGAGGGCTTTCATTAAAAACAAAAGTCTTGCAGAATATGACATAGGTTCAAATGGAGATGAGAATAAAAACCTCTATTAAAAAGCAACCTGTCAAACATTAGTGTGTGCATGTAACATGAAGTACGGAAATGCATTATTCAAAAAACAGTCATGTATAACAGGAGGGAACAGTAGCTTTTTGTCATAATGGCTATGCTAGCCACATTACTCTGGAATGTAAATGGCCTTACAGGTACAGACAAGATGGGAAGGGTAGAAATACAGAGCACAAATAGCAATGCTGAAGGAGACACATTTGGAAAGAAATGAGCATGTGAATTTGACAAAGAAAGGATTTCAGGATGGATATTCAGCAGAAAATCAGGGACAACTGAAAAGGGGTGTAATTACACTAATTGCTAGAGGGGCTCCAATAAAGCTAGAAGAGGAAAAAAGACAATAATGGTAAATTTGTGGTAGTAAGGGACTATTGGCAAGAGAGGATGATTACGCTGGCATGTATTTGTCTTCCACCAAAAACTGCTATTACAGAGCTTAAGAAAATTTTAAGAGAAATAATCAGCTTTCAGCAGGGAATATTACTTATAGGTGGGGACTAAAACTTGATTTGCAATAGTGAGGATGTATTAGTATATTAACAAAAGAGGGTAGATTTCTTTCTTTTTTTAACACCTTTATTGAATTATCACTTGTGACATAGGCAAATTTACATTTATATAAAAGTAATCAAACTGTATTAACAAGTTCACATTTACAAACATTATACTTTACATATATTGTTATATATCATATACCCTAAGCAATATTACATAGAATATTCAATTCCTGCCCTTTTTTAAAACAAGAATCATCTTTATTAAACCATCACCTACAACATAGGCAATCATGCATAAAGGAAAACAAACCACACCAGCACAATCCTAGTTGCAAGCATTTTACATCACAAACCATACTGAAACACTCCCATTTGCAAACATTATACACCACTTTTAATCTACCCAATCATTTTCAGTTAAACATCACATACCTCATTATGTCCTTCCTTTTTAAACCTCATTTCTCCCCTGTATGTATCATTCCCACAATTCCCATTTTTTCCTATGTAATTTGCTCCTAGCCTTTTCTAAAAATCTCAATTCCATTTGTTTTTTTCTCTGTTTATATTTACTGCTTCTAGTATAATTGGCTTAGACTTTGATTTCCATTTTCTAGTCATTGTTTTTTTTGGCAGCCACCATAATTAGACACAGCAGTCCCTTACCATGTCTAGGCAGTTACGAGTCTCTCATACCTCACAAAAATCATCTCCCTCATCACACCAACCTGCCAACCCAACATCTCCAACACTGCATCCTGCAGGGAATCCTTAAAGTCTGCCAAATGACCACATCCCCAGAAAATATGTTCCCAATTACTTTTTTCTTCCTCGCCCCACCTCTAACATTTGCTGTCTACCTGAGGCAAAATTCTCTGGAGTCTACTTGGAGTATAAAAATATCTATATAAACATTTCCAAGCATAAATCCTAAATCTTCTAGATTTTGTTGCATATTTGGGAGACATATATTTATCCTCCAATTGTTTGTGAATTGCTTATCCAGTCTCTCTTCCCAATCATTTCTGACCTCCTCTGATTGATTCTTATAGTTATCATTCAATATTTTATATGAGCTACTAATTATTCCTTTTTAATCACAGCTTCTGTTCTAGATTCTACTAAAAACTCTACCAGTGCTGGTCTTTCTTTAGGACTTCCCAATTTCTTTCTCTTTTCTTATACTCTGATATCAGTCCTTGATAGGGAAGGCAATCTTTAACCTGGAGTCCAAGTAAATTCTTGGCATCTTCCCATTCTGTCATCTTTCCCTCTCTAGTTATTTTCTCCCAATACCTTGGTTCCTTTGCTAGTTTTCTCCAATAAGTTGTCTGTTTCCCTAATTGCAGTCATCCCTATCAGCAGAATCACCTTTCACCATTCCCCTGTTGGCTTAGTTCTTAGGATACTTTCTGCTACTTTATGGATATAATATTCTATATGATTATTGTTATTCTCTTTAAAGGCCTTCATCCAGAATCCCAATCTCTGTTTGTTTCTTGAGATTCCCTCCTGTTTCATCATCATCTCTTCCCACTTTGAATTATATTTTTCGGGTCTATATTATGTTATCGAATCCCAGTAACATCGAACACCAAAAGACCGACACGTAAAGTGCAAACTATGGTAACGGTGAACGTACAAAACCGCAAAATATCGAAGTGTGATGGTTGCCCCATTTGTGGTATAGCTCTGTAAGGTAAGTGTGCGATAGTTACGGACCTTAGGGTTAGGGTGCGGGTTAAGGTAAGTGCATAGATAGATAGTGTATGTAAGGTTTAGTGTAGGGTTAGAAGTAGGGTTTTGTTAACTCTATGTGTGTGGATTATTTGTATTGTTTGGGTATATGACTGTAGGGTAAGTGTGCGATAGTTACGGACCTGAGGGTTAGAGTGCGGGTTAAGTTAAGTGCATAGATAGTAATGTATGTAAAGTTTAGTGTAGTGTTCGAAGTAGGGTTTGGTTTGTGTATGTATATGTTTTATTTATTATGTTTTGGTATGTAGTACCGCGGTGGTGTTAGCCGACTATGATGGTTCGAGATTTGGAAATTCACGGTTTAGGGGGTTCGATGTATTTGTGGTTGGGGCTATGTGTGTCAGTGTTGTGGTGTTCGATGTTACCCGGGATTCGATAACGTAATATAGACCCTATTTTTCAGCTTGTGCTATGTATAGGAGCCTTAACTGTGTAGCTCTGTAATAGCCCTTCAGTTCAGGTAATCCCAATCTGTCCTGTTCTTCTGGATGAATCAGCTTATCCCACTTGACTCTTGCTGTCTTCTCCTCACAGATAAAGTAGTTCAGCTCTTTATTAATTGCTATCTACAACTTCTCTTCTGGTCGATAAAAATATGCCTGTCCTGAGTATAAGTCTAATGGGACTAAAACAGTTTGACTGCTTATATCTTACTATCCATATCCATATAACAATCTTTCTTTAGTCTGTTCCCACAGATCCTTAGCTGACACACCAGAATAATTTTTAATTCATACTCCTAAATGCTTCATTTTATCATGCCTCCATAAATAAGGATATTGCAGAACCAATTCATGTATGGTAGATAATTTACCACTATTGCCTTTGGTTTAGCTTCATTAATTTTGCATCCTGAAAATATTTGAAACTGTCTCAAAGTGTTCCTCAACACTGTATGGAATATTTCTGGTTTTATCAGGTGTAACATAATATCATCTACAAACAGAGCCAGCTTTTCTTGACCGCCATAGTTGAGGTATTTGTTCATATGGTTGACTACCACACCAACTATATCCTTGAATTTCTGAGTCCCTTATTTTCTTTGCCAATTGTTTTAAATATAATGCAGATAACAAATGGGAAAGATGACACCCCTGCCTGGTTCCTCTGCTCAAGCAGAAATTATTAGCAAGGACCCCACCCACTTTAATTTTCACCTCAGATCCCTCATATATCCTCCTAGTCAACCTTATAATTTTTTTCAGGAAATGCAAATGTTTCCATTGCCTTGCTCATAATGTCCCTGCTTCTCTATCAAATACTTTCTCTGTATCAAGACCCAACAACAACAATGGTATTTTCTTACATTCTGCTTCCCTCTGAATCATCAGCCTCCAATCCACAAAACCACATTCATCCATATCTATCAGTTTTGGCATTATTTTTGCCATTCTTTTAGCCATTATAGACATGAACACTTTATAATCATGGTTTAGTACTGAAATGGGCCTGTATGAAGCTGGATCTGATGGATCTTTTCCCTCATTAGATATTAAAATACTGTTAAACAACAAAACCTTCCAGATCTTCATCAGTTTTTCCCTCCTAGTTTCCAAACTTCCACAGAAATATCATCTATTCCTGGGGACTTTCCTGTAGATTGGTTATAGATCACCATTTTTATCTCATCTCCTCCTATCATGTTAGTAATTGAGCCTCATCTACTTCTAACCTTGGCATATTTAATTCTTCCAGAAACATTTCTAATTTGTTTTTTTTTCTTGATTTCCATATTGATCTGCTTTATGCAGACTTTCATAGAATTTTCAAAATATTTCTAATACCTCTACAGGACCCCTTGTTATCTTCCTTGTTATAGGCTCCCTAAGCTTGGTGACAGCCCTTTTTGCTTTCTGTTGCCTGAATCATTGTGCTAAAAGTTTTTGTGCTCTAGTGTTATTATCAAAAAACAGTTGCTTAACAGCAATCTTTCTAAACTCGTGATATTATCAAGGTAATCCCTTATTTTCTGCTTAGTATTCTGCAGTCGATCCTGTTCTTGTCCTGTGAGATTCATCCTATTCTGTAATACTTTCATGTTTGTTAGTCCCTCTAAATAATTCTTCTTACTTCTTAACCATAACTCCCTTTCTTTTATTTCAACCCTATTTTTAAACTCAACCTTAATTTTATCCTACACCCTAGCTGTATTTTAGAAGTAATTTCTATCTTGTCAAATAGCTCCTGAATAATCTCCACTACACATTCCTTAAATTCCCCTGTTTTCAACAGATAGGCAGGAAAGCACCAGTGTCTCATTTTTATTTCATTACTGTGTGTTTTTTTATTTTAGTTATTATTGGCGCATGATCTGAAATAGTGCATATCAAGACCTTCAATTAAATGCACGTGTTCCTGTGAAATGTAAATTTTGTCTAACCTAGCTCACTTTTTATATCTTGGAGAATAATATGTAAATTCACTCTGAACTCCTATTAATTCACATGTTCCATGCCAAATATTTTCATAAATGTCTTCAAATATCTACCCTCCTTTGTTATAGTTTCCTTCCTGGGCCCCCAGACACATCTTCACTGCTGCAAATTAAATTCCAGTCCTCACCTATAAGTAATATTCCTTGCTGAAAACTGATTATTTCTCCCAGAATGTTCTTAAACTCTACTACAGAAGTTTTAGGTGGAATATAAATACATGCCAGTGTAATCCTTCTCCCTCACCAGTAGCCCCTTAGCAGTACACATCTGCCATTATTATCATTTTTATCCTCTTATATCACTATTGGAGCTCCTCTTGCAATTAATATAAGTACTCCCCTTTTCCTTGTTACTGCCACGGTGGTGCAGTGGTAGCGTTGTCGCCTCACATCAAGAGGTTCTCCTGTTCAATTCTTGGCTAGAACGCCTTCTGTGTGGAGTCTGCATGTCCTCTCCATGGTTGAATGGCATTCAAAAGACATGCGTGAATGGGCGTGCCTTCGTTGAATGTTGGGCATTGAGCTGGTACCTCGGCACTGTAAAAATCTACTGCCAATCATTAGCAGACCGGATTTCCACTGTGGCAACCCCTAACTGGGAAAAGCCAAAAGAAGAACAACAACAACTCCCCTTTTCCTTGTTCCAGCTATTCCACTGAATAACCATTCAGAAAACCTTTCTTGATCAAATTCACATGCTCAGTTCTTTCCAAGTGTGTCTCCTGTAACATAACTATTTGCACTCTACATGTTTAAATATAGTTTACTATACTTTCATTTTTGCATTTATCTGTGAGGCCATTGGCATTTAAAGACATTACAGAAAGCATCATTGTATTAAAATGTTATTATTCCCACCTTTTATGTATAACACCTTTTTGTTAAATGAGTAGTTCCAGCTTTTGTGCTACATGCATACACTGTTTGGCAGATTGAACTTTTATATCGTTGTTTCTTGGCATATCCATATCAGGCTATCTGTCACATTTTAAAAAACTTTTTGTTTTATTGAAAGCACACAAAAAAACAAAAAACAAATCCCCAATACCCCCAAAATCCTATTAATTTAACACTAACACACAAATCAATGTACAGCTCCAAATCTTGAAGTTTTACCCTCCTTATATGAGTAAATGTCCCAAACTGACAAACACACTCACGAACTTGCATTAACCTTAAAGAAAGGTTATCCATGCTAAGACACATGGTGCAGCCTGTGCTTCTACTAAGTGTTAACTTGTTTTATCTTATCTTATCTTTATAGCTCTCCCAGCTGGGAAAACTCCTGAATAATTTCAGAGAACATTATCTCCTAGCCAGTTTCTCTTTTCTTTTTTCCCTAGCCAATCACTTTCCACCAGACTGTAACCAATTTCTCTTTATCAGATTGTTTCCATGGAGACATGAGAACCAGACAGTCAATTTCTCTTTATTAGATTGTTTCCATTGAGACAGAGGACCAGATACAGAACTTCTGCTGAGCATACATTCATTTCCTAGAAAAAGGTGTCATAATGTTCAATATTCTTTTCATTTACTTGCTTTCTCTTAAAACTTGTTACTAAATCAATCTAATGTCCTTAATCCAGTCATTCCTTTATGCAAGAATGAGAAAAAGCACATTCATTTTTATCTTGTCATGCTCTTTTAACCAGTCTTTTTTTAAGCATTGTAGTGCCTACATTTCTTAAAACTAAACAAGAAGAAAGAGAGAAGAAGGGAGAAAGAAAAAAAGAATGTTGTTGTGTCTTTTAGCTTATCCCGTTTAGGGGTTGCCACAGCGGAACTCCAGTTCGCTAATGTTTGGTAGTGGATTTTTACGTGCCGAGTTACCAGCCCTGATGCACAACCTTCAACGAAGGCATGCTCATTCACGCATGCCTCCACACAGAAGACGCTCTAGCTGAGAATCGAACGGGACAACGTCTTGCTGTGAGGTGACAACGTTACCACAGCACCACTGAAAGAAAAAAAGAATAGCAGCACTTATTTACAATTTCCATTACACTTACAAATAACTAAGAAAACTTTACTTTATATTCTTATATATAAAGTATGCAAAGAAAACCATACACCACAAAAATAGTACTAAGGGAAACAATTATTTACTTACAGTTAACTTTCTCCCCCTCTTCCCCTCCCCAAAGCATTTTTTTTTAACATTAATGACATGAAGTAGTGCATATACTTTAGAGTCCCCCACAAGTCCAATAACTTCTGAAAAAGTCCAATATTTCCAGATTTCTTGTTCTGTCACATTTTGCAAATATAATTATTGCATTGTAATACCACATTGTTACTGTTTTTATTACTGTTCATTTCCATCTCCCAGATCCATGCTCTGCTTCATTTCCAACATACTCTCGAGTCTTCTAGTCAACTCTCATGCTTCCTTCTTTCTCTCCGACACTTTCCTTTGAAACATTGGAAAAGCATTCACAGGTGCAGTCACTCTGTGGTCTTTATTACCAGAAGAACAAGAAGCAGGAGGATCTCCTTCTGTTTCACAGCTCACTTTTGGTAGACAAACATTTTTATTTCCTCCTTAGCATGTACTTCTTCAAAAAATGATTTTGTCCTGCCACAGAAGAATACATTGAAGCCAGCTGGGTACAGTAATTTGAATCTGACACCTGCATCTCAACTTTCCCTGAATAGTGGAAAACATTTACTCCTCATCTGCCTGGTGTGCAATGAATAATCATTCTTTACAAACACTCTGCTGTCACCTACTTTTAGTATTTTGTCCTTCTCCCACAGTTTTGTCTGAGTCAACTCCCTCTGCTGGTAATATTGCATCTTTTCTATGAAAGGCCTAGGTTGCTTTCTCATAGCCAGTTTTGGAGCATACACATAATGTACCCTTTCAACTAACAACTCCTGCTGTGGAATACCAGTTTAGTTGCTTATTTGTGCTTTCATAAAATTAATGCAGTCTGTTCCTTCCAGCTTCACTGGTATAGTTGAATATCTCGGGTTTCCCTACATGCTCAGTTTTAAACATCTCTTCCTGATCAGTCTGATATTCAGCCAGCCTTTTCTTCATTTCAGCCTCTGATTTTGGCAGCTTTATCACCTCATCTGAATATCTGCTTAAAACTTCTTTCATTTTTTCCAGTCTTTTGTTGTTTGTGTTGATATACTCCATCAGTGATTTGTTTATTCTAACCAGGTCTGTGTGCAGTTGTCTTATATCTTCCTGTAGGTTACTGGAAGTCATGTCTGGAGGTTGCATTGCTTTTTGCTGAACAGCTGCAGAACTTTACAGAATCAGATTCTTCCTCACTTTTTGTAGTGGATTTTTTTTCCAGGTCCTCTGTATTTCTTTTTTTCCTGGTATCCAGGCAGTATACTTACTACCCATAAACACAAAAGTTTACTGGCCTTCTCTGTTGAGTTTATGCTTTCAAATTGAGAGAGGTAGAATTTTACTCAATGTCTCTCTTCCCAATCCTTTCTAACCTCCTCTGATAGATTCTTATAGTTATCATATAATATTTTATATGCTCTACTAATTATGTCTTTCATAACTTTAGCTTCTGTTCTAGATTCAACTAAAACCTCTACCAGTGCTAGTCTTTCATTTAGAGCCCCCTTATTTCTTCCTCTTTGTCTACACTCTGATAGCAATCCTTGATAGGGAAGGCAATCTTTAACCTGCAGTCCAAATAAGTTTTTGGTGTCTTCCCATTCTATTACCTTTCCCACTCCAGTTATTTGCTCCTAGTACCTTGGTTCCTTTACCAATTTTCTCCAATAAATCCCAGCCCCCTCTTGCCTATTGTCTGTATCCCTAATTGCAGTCATACCCTATCGGCAGAATCTCCTTTCTCCATTCCCGTGTTGGCTTAGTTCTTACAATACTTTCTCCTACTTTATGAATATAATATTCTGTATGATTATTGTTACTGTCATTAAAAGTCTGCTTCCAAAATTCCAGTCTCTACTTGTTTTTTGAGCTCCTCCCCCATTCTATCATCATCTTTTTTCAATTGGAATTATAGTTTTCTGCTTGTGCAATGTGTAGGAGCCTTAACTGTGTTGCACTGAAATACCCCTTCAAATTGGGTAATCTCAGTCTGCCCTGTTCTACTGGAAAAATAAGCTCATCCCCCTTGATTCTTCTCCTAGATAAATTCTATCAGCTCTTTATTAATTACTATCCACAACTTCTCCTCTGGTTGATAAATGTATGCCTGACCTATGTATAAGACTAAAGGTACAAAAAAACATAAAATGAAGTGCAGTAAGCCAAAGAATGCCGAAAAATCCGTATATTCTTTTTCGAAAGGTTTTAATGAATGTTCCAAACTCCACAGACTTTCACATTAACGCACTTCTAACAACACAGTTACAAAGCGTTACTATAGTACTAAAGGTACAAAAAACATTTTAACTGCGTGTATCTTACTATCAATACCCGTATAACAGGGCTTCCATTTTTTCAGTTTTTGTATTATCTTTTGTTTAGTCTCTTCCCACATATCGTTAGCTGCCACACCAGAATCCTTTTTAATACATACTCCTAAATACATCATTTTATCATGTCCCATAAATGTGGATATTGCTGAACCAATTCATCTGTGGGTACATAATTTACTGCTATTGCCTTTGTTTTAGTTTCATTAATTTTATATCCTGAAAAGATATGATACTGTCTCAAAATGTTCCACAACACTGTAGTGTCCCTTTCTGGTTTTGTCAGGTATAAAATAATATCATCTGCAGACAGAGCCAGCTTTTCTTGACTCCCGTACCAATTATATCCTTGAATTTCTGAGTCCCTTGTTTTCTTTGCCAGTGGTACTAAATATAATGCAAATAACAAAGGGGAAAGAGGACACTCCTCCCTGGTTCCTTTGCTCAAGCAGAAATTATCAGAGGACCCCGCCCACTTTAATTTTCACCTAAGATCCCTCATATATCCTCCCAATCAACCTCATAATTTTATCAGGGAATGCAAATGCTTCCATTGCTCTGCTCATAGATTCCCAGCTTACACTGTCAAATGCTTCCTCTGCATTAAGAGCCACCAACAACAATGGTATTGTCTTACATTCTGCTTCCCGCTGGATCATCAGTGCTCTGTTAATATTCTCAAATGTTTAACTCCCCTCCACAAAACCACATTCATCCATATCTATCAAATTTTGTATCATTTTTGCCATTCTTTTAGCCATTATAAACATAAACACTTTATAATCATGATTTATTATTGAAATGGGCCTCTATGAAGCTGGATCTGATGGATCTTTACCCACTTTAGGTATAACAGTTACCAATGCTTTCTTCCAGGATGCTGATACTTCTCCTCCTCTTGTAATACCATTAAACAAATCCCTCCAGATCTTTATCTTTTTTTCCCTCCTAGCTTCCAAACTTCCACAGGAATACCATCTATTCCTGGAGACTTTCCTGTAGATTGGTTATGCATCACCATTTTTATCTCATCTCCTCCTATTCTGTTAGTAATTGAGCTTCCTGTACCTCTAGCCTTGGCATATTTAATTCTTCCATAAACATTTCCATTTGTACCTTTTCTTGACTTCCATATTAAGCTGCTTTATACAGACTTTCATAGAATTTCTAAAATATTTCTAATACTTCTACATGATCCCTTGTTATAGGGTCCCTAAGCTTCGTGACAGCCCTTTCTACTTTCAGTTGCCTGAGTCATTGTGCTAAACATTTGTGTGCTCTAGAGTTATTATCAAAAGACAATTGCTTAACAGCAATCTTTCTAAACCCATGCATATTATCGAGGTAGTCCCTTGTTTTATGTTTAACATTCTGGAGTTGCTCCTGTTCTTGTTCTGTGAGATTCCCTCTTTTGTGCCATACTTTAACATTTTTCAATCCCTCTAAATCATTGTTGTTACTTTGTAACCATATCTCCTTTTCTTTTAATTCCACCACTGTTAAGCAACCATTTTTGATAACTACAGAGCACAAAAACTTTTAGCACAACAACTTTGGCAACATAAAATAGAAAGGGTTGTCACCAGATTTAGGGAGGCTACAACAAGAATAATAACCAGCAATCCCATAGTGCTATTAGAGATATTTCAGAAAGTTTATGAAACTTTCTATAAAGCAGAGAAATGTGGAAATAAAGAAAGAGTAGGAATGAAAATATCTAAGAAAGATTTAATTATATGAAGGCTAGAGGTAGAAGAGGCTTAATAACTAACAGTTAAGACAGGATAATATAAAATAAAAATGGTGATGTATAATCAATTTTCAGGAAAGTTTGCAGGAACAGGTGGTATTCTGTGGAAGTTTGGAAGTTAGAAGGGAAGAAAGTGCTAAAGATCTGGAATATTTTATATATCAGTATTTTAAAAGGAGGGGAGTACCGATATATTCAGAGAAAGTTGTGGGGGTTGTATTACCTATAGATGGTAAAGACCAATCAGATCCAATTTCATATGGGCCCATTTCAATTCTAAACCACGATTATAAAGCGTTTATGCCTATACTACCTAAAAGAATGTCAAAGGTGTTGCTAAAGTTGATAGATATGGATCAGTGTGGTTTTGTTGAGGGTGAGGGGGCAAATATTTGACAAAATTAACAGAATAGTGATGACCCAAAGGGAAACAGAATGTAAAAAAATACTGCTGCTGTTAGTAAGCTTGATGCAGAGAAAACATTTGATAGAGTAAGCTGGGATTTTATGAGTAGAGCAATGGAAGCATTTACATTCATAGAAAAAAATAATATGGTTAAATAGGAGGATATATGAATAGTTGGAGGCGAGAATGAAAGTGGGATGGTTCCCTCTGATAAGCTGTGTTTGAGTAGAGGAACCAGGAAGGGATGGCCTCCTTCCCCTTTGTTATTTGCATTATATTTGGGGCCACTGACAAAGAAAACAATGGTGTCAGAAATTCAAAGATATAATTGTATAATTGGTACTGTAATCAAGAAAAGTTGGCTTTATTTGTTGATGATATTATATTGTACTTGACAAATCCAGAAAAGGACATGACATCTCAGTGTTATGGAACATTCTGAGACAAATTTTCAATATATAAAATTAATGAAGATAAAGGCTGTAGATGTAAATTATGCACCTACTCACAAATTGGTTCAGCAATACCAATATTTATGGGGACACAATAAGACGAGAAATTGTGGACAATAATTAATAAAGAGTTGAAGGAATTTATCTTGGAGGGGAAGAAGGCAAGAGTTAAGTGGTATAAGTTGATCCTTCCAATAGAACAAGGTAAGGATTACCTGATTTGAATAAATGTTTTAGAACTACACAGTTAAAGCTCATATACATAACACAAGCAGAAGGTTATAATTCAAAATGGAAAGGTATGATGATGAAGTAAGGTGCAAGTTCAAGAAATAGAGAGTGTGATTTTGGATGTATATCCTTAAGGAGAATAATAATAACCATGCAGAATATTATATTCATGAATTAGCAGAAAGCATTATAAGAATGAAGCCAGCATAAGAATAGAGAAAGGAGATTTTTCCAATAAGGATGACTGAAAGTAGAAGTACAGAAAATAGGCAGGAGGGGTCTGGAATTTACTGGAGAACATTGGCAAAGGAATTAACTAACATAAATAATTAGAGGGAAAGAAAACTGAGTGGGATGAGGCCAAAAAGATATTTGAACTGCAGGGTAGAGACTGCCTTCTGTACCAAGGATTGATATCAGAGCATAGTCAAAAAGAAAGGGATAGGGAAATCTTAAGCGAAAGACTTGCTGTGGTAGAGGTTTTTAGTTGAAAATGGAACAGAAGCTGCTATTGAAAAGAGATAATTAGGGCATATAAAATATTGCATGGTAGCTATAAGAATCAATCAGAGGAGGTTAGAGAAGAATTGTGAAGAGAAACTGGAAAAGCAATTTACAAGAGAAAATGGGTATATATATATATATATATATATATATATATATATATATATATTCTCTATGGCTTCCAAGTATGCAACAAAGTCCAGAAAGTTATGTGCCCACTCACAAATTGCTTAAGCAATACCAATATTTATGGGGACATGATAAGAGGAGAAGTTGTGGACAATAATCAATAAAGAGTTGAAAGAATTTATCTTGGAGGGGAGAGGGCAAAAGTTAAGTGATATAAGTTGATCCTTCCAATAGAACAAGGTTAATATACATGATTTGAATGGATATTTTAGAGCTACACAGTTAAGGCTCATATACATCAGGAGGTGGAGGAGACGGGAGTTTTACCAGAAGACAGGTTCTTTGCTTGAAAGTATTTGCATTGGTATTTTTATAGCACATGCAGAATTTAAAGATTTTTTTTCTCAGTTAGACAGCAAATGTTAGAGGTGTGATGGGGAAGAAAGAGATAACTAGGAACATGTCTTTTAGGAGTGTAATGATTTGGCAGATTAAAAATATCCCTATAGAATGCTGTATCAGAGATATTGGGTGAACAAATGGCTGTAATTAAGGAAATGATTCTTTTTGAGTTGGGACACAGGATCTGGCCCACCTTGTTAAGTTCAATTCTGTTGGCTGCCAAAAAAGCAATTACTAGAAAATGGCAATCTAATTCTGAAGCAAGTATATTTGAAGTATTGAATATTGTACAAGAGGTAAAAGAACTGGAACAGGGGCCTTTACAAAAGGGAAGGAGCAAATTAGATAGAAATACATGGAAATTGTGGGAGCAATACATGTAGAATAATGATCAGGAGGTGGAGGAGATGGGAGTTTTATGGGAAGACAGGAATTCAGCAATTTATGTAATTTTGGAATGGTAATAATTTCAAAGAAAATATACAGAATGTATGATGCATGTAGATGGATACAAATGTTAATATTGTTTGTTTTTATTTCTGTAAATGTATGTTTGCCTGTGTCTCAAGTGACAATTTAATAATGGTGTTTACAAAAAAAATAACTGTAGCAATTACAGTAAAAAGCAACAATCCAGAGGCATATGAGTCTAACATTCCACTCCTCCCAGGTAGCCTAGCCAACAGCCATGAAAGCATCATAATACAAACTCTGAATGACACCTAGATACAGCAGGTATTTAGATAAAGTTAAGTTCTGTAAGAAAGAAGTTCATGCATTTATTGTTGCTGTGTCCCACAATGTGATTTAATTCCAAGGGTATTATCCTCTGCAGAAACTAGCACTGGATGAAAGGATGGTATCTTAGCAGCAGGTGGACACACATGCATGTACCAAAGCTAAATATGAGGTAAATTTGGCTTTCTAGGCTAAGGAAAACCACAAAATATTATTTAGCACTGTTTTCAACCTCAAAGGCAATACACAGTTGTGTGCAGAGTACATTGTTAATGAAGCTACCTATACTGAGCCAAAATATATAACAAATCTACTGGCAGAAAATTCAGCTCTAAATTTATCCCTGTCTCCCCTCAGCCTACCTTCAGGAAATAGCATCAGATATAACTCTGTCTACTATTAATAGGGAACAAGCCCTCAATGCTTTCTCTAAGGCCAAGACAGTATCATAGGATGCCTTCTAAATAGCATGAAACATGGCCTGTCAGGCCCTCTGGCATTGCTAAACAAAGGTTTGACACTGAGGTCCAAAGGGGTCATTGTTCCACTGTATTCAGCACTCATCATACCTATAATTGAGTACACTGCCCCCTTTGGTACATGCTTAATCATACACATCCAAAAATTGTAACTTCCACAGAGGTTGCTCAATAAAAGAATACAAGGAGTAAGCAGCATTTCCTGTGCAGACTGCCTCAAAGCCCTATCTCTGTATTTTGTCTCCTATAGGATGTTGAGGGAAGATGTATACCTTGCATACGAGGCATTGTCAGACCCCACCCTGATGGATCTCTTGCATATCTGCAAAACAAACAGCACCATAATTACCAATTCTAAAAACTTAACCCTTGCCTGTGATAGAAATAGGGCTTGTTGGAAAGACAGAGACTAGCCCTACCCTGGAACAGGCTCCCCATCCATACGAAGCAGGGTTTCTTCCTAACTCAATTCAAGAGTAACTTGGACAACAGGATGGGGAACAGGAAATTCATCCCTGGTTTGACACCTGTGTCTCTAATGAGCACAGGTAGCCTGTAAATGTTTAATCTCCTAGGCCCCTGCTTGAAAATCTTTCATCTCCCAACATCCTGCTTACACCTATCAAGGGTACAAGAACTTTTCAGAGCTTTGGGATGGATGGCTAGGCTTAAAAAAGCCCTTGTAGTTGTTAGCATAATGCACACCTATGAACCTATGGAGAAGGTGTGATAATGCTGAATGATACTAGGAGCAGTGCACACCTGTGGAGTACAGTAATATGAGCAGAATCTGCTGCAAGGTTTAGAACAGCAACTGCTAGTGGTGTAACAGTGCTGCATGTACCTACATCAGCTCACTTACAAGATTTGGGAGCCCATGCATCTCATCACACACACATGATTTATTGCTGCTTTTCCCATGAAACTGCTGCTGCAGGGCAGGCCACTGTTGTGCCATCTGGACAACTTGTCCCTGAGGCCATGAATGAAACTCCTGTACCAGTCAATCCACATTGTGGTAATGTCTCTGTAATACTGCGGCACTATGCCACAGTTCCACACCGTGGTCAGTTATCTATGCCTGTTAAAATTCTGAGGAACAGAGCTGTGATCCTTGGAGTAATGGATGTGAAAGTGTGTGACTGGGGGATTACATATTAAATATGAAGATGAAGTACCTCAGAGTATCCCCCTATTGGGATAAGTAGCAGGAGGTCCGTGGGGCACAACTGTCCATGTCAAAATGCTTTAAAGGTGCAATGATGAGCTTTGGAAATTGCTGTTTTTTTTTTAATTGCATTTTTTAAGTTCCTAAGGGTCATGATTCACAACACTGTGTTAAATTTCAAAATGTCAGGATAGGAAGGTGTAGGTCTCACACTTCTGGCACGGAGTCTTGCTGTATACACATATCAGCATCCCCCCACTCTCAGAGCCTAAAGCACTAGAAGAAGAATTGGGCTCATGTTTCACCCCCACCCTGGTCAGTCTAAACAGGAAACTTCAGTCCAGTTACACCAGCAGCTTCTGCTGAGGAGCTTAAGGTGCCATGATGCACAGTTTGTTGACCCAAGCCAAACCTGAACTTGGTACCTGCATCTGATAACCACATCAAAGCCTGCTGACCAGAAATAGACCTTACACCTAAACAGGCTATGAAATCATACCACTTTTTGCAAACTCAACCAATATGACAGTTACAGTAGCATTATCAGCTTTATAGACAGGAGATGTAACAGAACCATTGTTGCTGGGGCCAAGCTTATTTTCAGTCTGTAATCCTCCCTCCTGCTTATGCCTGCTGTGGAACACCACCTGAGCTTAATATTAAAACACCTTAAAGAGAAAGATAGTGTCAGACTACCTTATGTGCCACTCTAAATTTTTAGAATCAACATCAAGTTGACACACAAGGCACCTAAGGTACCTGTGCTGTCAACTGAGGCTTGGGCATGCTGGTCAACACTAGTGGATGCCATCATATCAGCCCAAAACCATGACCACCCATGAAGTGCATCACTGTTGTGAGGCACATATGCAGAAAGACAGTAAAACTATAACAAGGGTGTGGCAAAGGAGAGCAGCTGATCTATATGCAAACTGTTGGGGGTGAGGATGATCAGAAAGCCAATTAGTCCTTGCAAGCAGTGTTGCCACTCATTTAAACAACCAAGATATTTACAGCTGCTTAAACGATAGTCAGTATTTGTGTGTTAGTACCTATGGCAGGAAGACAGCATAGCGCTTTAACACAAACAAGGAACTATTCACACATGAATGGCTCTTTCATTAGCGGATGACATTTTTTTTTTTTTGTGAGGATTTTTTTTCATGTTTGGTTGTTTTTGGCCTTCAACTTTGAACTGTAGGATATTACCTTCGACACAAACTAGCCAAGCTACAGCTCTGATAAGCAGAGACAACTAAAAGACACAGTGTCCTGGATCTATAGGGTGCACCCACATATATGATTTCAGTAATATCACAGATGGCACTTGTGAAACACAACTGAAGAGGAGCTACTCATATCTGCTGTAAGTACCATGGCCCCACATGCCTCAGTCTGTCCAGTTTCTTCTTGGCTATATGTGTCTTAGGTTTTTGTCTTGACATGGTTCTTTATTTCACTGTCTATCCTGCACTCCCTACTGAGCCTACCATCTGCATCCCCTGTGTTGATATTGCTTGCCACTTCAGCCAACCTATGATCCCTTAGTTTTTTATTCTCTTCATGGTCCCTTTGGAAATCACCACGAGCACATAGAGCATTAAGAAAGACTTAATTCTCATTCTCTGTAAAAATTTGTTTTCTCTTCCTTCCAATTAACTGCACATAGAATATTTACAAAATTAGTAAAAAAGTGATATGCTGAGATGTGGATCACTAAAAAGAGCTTTGCATATTATAACAGTGAAGTAATGCAGACATTTTTTGTTTTTATTTTTCATTTTACAGTTTGTTAAACAGATTAGTTCCTTGAGGCTTGCAGCCTCCTTTCAGGGGAGGCAAAACAAACAAATGAGTGTACTGTGGTATCACTATAGAGATACCTCAGTGTGCACTCTAGTATCAATATAATACACTAATAGTCTAATGAGATGTAAATAATTTTCTTTGCACAGGCATATGTACTCACTAATGTTGCAGTCATTTTAATGAATTCTGCCCCATCATGAGTATTTATTAGCAGCTTATAAAGGATATTACACAAGCACAACCGGGCTGTTGCATGGCCTCCATGTATTGTACAATCTTGAATACCAGAAATGGACCAGAAATGTACTCCCCTAAACAGCATAATAAAGTCTTCCTATGCCATCATTCAAAATAATACAGTCCAGTCATTAGCAGGAGCAGCACCACTTGAGTGCACAATACAGCAATCTAAATGTAATAAGTGACACACTGTACGCAGCCATTAATCTTCACTAAATATCACGGTTGATGGGGATCTACCATTTGGTGGATTATAACTTCAGAAATGCTATCTTCCCACTCACAGCTCCCAGAAATTGCAACTTCCTGAATGATTTTACTTATGTTAGTTATACTATAGGACTGAAGTCGTAAGAGCCATTTTTTCATCTTTATGAGGAATTTCTGTATTTCCTCAAGTATATACATCCATGGAGTTAGTATATATAAGTAAGGAAGGTGTATGGGCAAAGTCCCTTCACATGAGGGGTGGAGGATCATGCCTTCCTGCAAAAAAATGCTTTAATATAAATGTCACTTGCAGTTTTGGTGGGTGTCTGTTTCATCAAATTTGACTTGCCCTGTTTCCTGTTGGTAGTTATGATTGCAAAACTTATAGTGGAACCATGACAGGGTCACATTTCAGTGGCATAATAGCCACACACATTGTTAGCAGGAGGCAAGAAGGAGAGAGATAAATTTATGTGTGGGCCATGTAATGCACTACCATCAGATTCTGTTTGACTTATATAATCATTGCTATGGGGTGCACAAGATTAGATATATAGCCAGTATAGTTTGGTACCTACTAGTCGACACTCATAAAACCAGGAACATGGAACACTGTCAGCACAAGTGGCCCAACCTCATCTAGCACCAGCCAGACCATTTATAAAGATTGCATCAGCAACCTTTACCTGTACTCAGGCACATGCCACATGGTAACTATCTACTGTTACGCACTCATTACAGCATAAGTGCTAAACAGCTGTCATTTTTTTATTTCTGTGTGGGACTTACCTAATGACTCCATTCTCTGTGTCTTATCAGCTTGTTTATTCCTTTCAGGGGTGACAGACAGGTAACCCAAGTATAGGACAGAGTCCTGTGACACATTTGTTCCCATGTAGGGGGCTTTATCAGCCCATTTGTTCCGTGGAAGGTGAGAATCCGGTGTTAGGAAGCAGACCAGATACTATTTCTGTAGAGGTCCTCACTTTATTCCCACCTAACCCCTCAACATCAGGTATTTGAGGATTCACAGAGGCTGCTTGACTGGGCAGAAAAGTGAGTGCTCCCACACATTTCTGTCTGCCTATATCAAATTAAACAGCGGAAGACTTCCTGGCCTCTTACACAAGTGATCATCTACCCACCAGTAGGAGTACCTCATATGGTGGGCTCAGCCCCCACCCCCAGGATTGGTGAGCTGGTATCTGCCACTCAAGCTAATCCTCCACAGCCTGGTCCATTCTACACCAGTGCCAACTAATCAAACTTGGGACAACTGGGTTATAGTCAGGGCTTCATCCCTGTATGTGATGGGCCAGGCTTAATAGCTCTCACATCTTTCAGAACCTGGGGTTATTGCTGTCGACTAGTGAGTTTTGCAGTTTAGGCATCAACACTTAAAGAGAAGACTCATTTAGCAACTAGAATTTAGAGAGTATAAAAATGCATATCAGTATGTGCCATAACTTAGTTCATAGCTGTATCCCCGTCTACGAGTGCCTCATGAATCCTTAGCACTTCCCTTGCTACCTCCTTGCTGCCTGACCACCGTATTCTTGGATTAGTAGTTCATGAAGGGCACAGTGTATCTTCACAGAGTAATCACTTGCACAGCCATGCATAATGCCTACTAATTCACAGAGAATGCAATTTGTTTCCATACTGCATCAGTATGATCAGTCTATTAATGTAAATATCCCCGATAAGAGAGTAATAATTCCATATGGACACACAGTTTTATGTAGAGGATGTGGAAAGTATGTTGTTTGATGGCAGTAAATTTAAGATCAGCACACATTTTCTTATTTATGGATATGACTATGTATGACTTTTTTTTGCATGCTCCTTCAGGTTTATGTATAGGTAAGTTTATTCAACATCTGTGTGGGTACAATTATCTTTTACTTTTATTAGGATTTGTCAGTCTTATGTCAGACTATAGCTATCAAAGCTACAATTTAGCTACTCATATTTTCAGTTCTCTATAGTCCTTATTTTGCTTTATATGTTTTAATTTTTGTGCTTATCTCAGTTCAACCTCGTGTGACGGACAATGTTTCCATTGTTATGCGTGTTAGTGTGTCATGGATTCCATTTGTTGTTGTCAGAGCAATGTTCAGATGCCTCACTGTCTTGCTTATTTCACCGTCAGCAATCAGCATGGTACATTCTTCCATAACTTCAAAGCTTTGTAAATGACACATTTGTGAATGTTTGCACCAGTACGGTCCTGGTGAGTTTTGGTACATGTACTGTGCCACTGGTTAGGAATCCCTTAGTCTGTAGGGTTCAGCTGATTAATGCCTGCTTTTATTACATTTTCCATCAATTCATTTTGTGTAAATGATTTTGTATGTATGTGAATGTTTGTACGGTTTATCGTGCATATAACTTATAAGTAATTTCAGTGGTAAATTGCAATGGTTTTCTCCCAGGAATTAAAGTTATGTATGTATTTTTTAATTATTTTGTTTTGTTGGCATTTAACTATTTGTTATATGAAATTCCAGATTTGATTTCTTTCTTTCTCGGAAATGATTTGCTGTATTTTGATTTTAATGGATTAAAAAGAGGTAAAAAGTATTAACTCCAAGGATTAGGGGAGTAGAAATCTAGAAAGTCACGACAATCAGAGATATTACCCATTGCTGCAAGACATTCCATATACAATAACTAAAAATGCATCTTCAGTTTAAGAAAAGTGTATGGTTGAATGTTTACTAACATATAGCATTTCCATAAGATGATTATAACACTACTAACTGGGTAATCTGTCCTGATAAAATAACTCCTGTTCCTTGGTATCACCTTGATAAAGTGAACCCTCTGTGGGTACTAGTTCAAGAAATTTACTTTAGGTGTGCAAAATATAGAAAGCTGTAATGGAGGATAGACATGCTGATTACAATGACCTGTCTATCTACAGGCAGAAGAAGAGCTGTAGTGATATTATTTAGAAAAGGCACTGTGTCACAGGTAAAGAATGAGTCTAGTGACCTAGATGACACCTACACCCTGGCCAGAGTCAAATTTTTCAGGAACACATTTAGATACTATGCATGTCTCCCTTTGCCCACAATGTAGGGGATCAGAGAGTTTTGGGACTCAGTGTGCCAGAGGCTCTGCAGAGGAGGGGGCCAACACCAGATCTGAGGCAACCCAGTGATACATGGGGTCTGTTCCTGAATTCACCCTCGGATTTTGCATTTTTTTCTAACATCCCTAAGATCAGAGAACTAACCATGGAAGTAAGCTGGAGTGTAACACTTTGTATTTCATGCATCTTTTGATAGTTACATGACTGTATCAGAGCTGCTTTACTTTATCACCGATGAACGAACCTTTTGATCGTCTCTTATTTCATCAAGTTCCACTGCTAGATATGAATTATGCAGCAGAGAAATTGATAAGCCACTCAATGTGACTTTTTCCTCACTACAAAAAGTAATACTTATAGTTTCAGTATTGCTTCATGCTGGTAATATCCTAGACCTGTAAATCTAGTGACTTTCATGTGGAAGTCTTTCCATACAATTTCCACATACTCAGTAAGATGTTTGTGTACTAGTGCTCTTTTGTTTTTATACTTTACCTTCTCAGAGGTTTCCCTTTCAGTCCTGACATCTGGCCACTACTCCTATATTCAGTGTCTTCCACTGCAGTTACTTACCACCGCTACCTGTATTAATTTCTTTACAGCTGACAGCCTTTTGAAATATGCTCTCTGGATAACAGAAACCTTCCTTGCGTGATGACAGGAAAACTGACATAGAGAGTCCCATTTAATGCAAGATTTATCCCTCCTGCACTGCCTGTCTTTATAATATCTAAAGTCTGTTCCTGAAACTCTGCAGCATCAGTAAGCTAGGCACTGCTCCGTCCTTACCAAACGAAGATACCCAAATTTACTTTGAATTAAAGATACTGATCTTATTTAAGTATTTATATATTTGTGGCATCCTGAGGATACCAGTCAGGATAAGGTACAGAAGTGCATTTTGCAGTTACAGGAATACTGGCGGAGAGACATCACACAGTGCAGAGTTATCTGTGTTTTGATTACACCTGGGAACCTGAAAGGTATGGTATTTACAGAGTAGATGACAAATTGGAAGTGCACTGTATCATATTCTATTGCAACATATTTGTTACAAATGTCCAGATATTGCTCAAGGTCACTGGTACATGGTAAGTAGTGAGGTCAGTTATGTTATTCTTTGCCCTGAAATGCATCTCTCTAGAATGCATGTTCTTTACCTATAGTGATCAGAAAAACATGCTTTTGATGAGCACAGATCACTAAACCTGCCTTCAGTAAGCAACACTGCCTGGACATCTTATAGGTTCATAGGTTGGTACTGGGCTATCTGCCCGAAGGCATATATTAGCCCAGCCATGTTGTGCGGTATTCACCGCCCCTTTAGTAGTTCCCTAGACCCTTTTACTAGCAGCTAGTACCCTTGGCCCCTATCTAGTAGTGCTGTTGGTGTGATCCCCAGTGTGAACTTTCTGTTACCCATCCACTCATCAAGGTTCCTCTTGAAGAGTGATAGTGAGGGGCTCTGTCTTATGTAGATCGGGACCCTGTTCCATAGTAAGGGAAGTCTCTGCGAAGGGAATTTATCCCTCCAGCATGTTCTATTCATTGTTGTGTTGAGGTTTATATCCCTAGAGCGTGTAGCTCGAGTAGATTTGGTTTTGCTAAGATGGAGCATGTTCAACAATTCTGGGTTGGACATGGCTCTGTACGTTAGACAGAGATCGCCTCTGAGAAAGCAGTATGCAACAGAGAACAGTCTTAGCTTTTTCAATCGTGCTGCATAGGGCAACTGTTTGAGGCCAGTAATCCTCTTGGTTAGGTACCTCTGTGGTCTCTCCAGCTGCTGGAGATGTCTAGCCAGGTACATTCCAATTGGTGCATTGTACTCAATAATGGGTCTAATGAGGGAAGAGTAGAGGGGCACCATTACATCCTTAGATCTTGATGCAAACCCTTTCGTGATCAGATGGGTCACATAGAAGGATTTTCTAACCACTTTGGCAACATGGTTATCAAAGGAAAGCTGACTATCTACTTGGGTCCCTAGATCCCTTATTTCTTCTTCATATTTCAGGGGATTACCTCCTATATTGTAGTTTGCGGGTACTCTGTTTTTTCCAAAGGGGATTACTACGCACTTTTTTGCATTTAGCTTGAGACCATGGCTTTGACACCATGCATCAGTCTCATTTAGGCCCTTCTGGAGGATCTCCATGTCGGCCAGAGACTCTATTATAGCACCCAGTTTGCAGTCGTCCGCACACTTAGTCAGCCACAGCCCTTCCATGCTTGCCAATACTTCTGAGAAGTATATGCCAAACAGGAGGGGCCCCAGGACAGAGCCCTGAGGCACACCACTCGTTACTGGTCTGGATTCGGGCATAGATCTTCTTTAGGGAATGCACAGTACTGGATCTTACTGCTCTGCAAGCTCAATTACATTGCAGCAGTACTTGTGCTGTAGGTCTGTACTAAAAGACTTAAACAGAAAACATTTAGGAGGCGGCTTTGTAACTCCCACATTTGTCAAAGAATCTATCATATTTTGAAAGTGTAACTTTCAGTAGTAGTAAAAAATGGTAGACTGAGTGCATTGCAGTTCTAGTTAATTTTAAGCATTTGCCTTACACAAGAGCTAGCTTTAAGTGAGAAAAAACACTTGCAGAATTAATTTCATTGTATTTTACCTATTTGTTAGCCAAATAAGTGAACTGGTCCTCTCTCTCTCTTTTAGGCTACAATTCAGGCCACATAGTTAGGGTATATGTAACATATGTGGATGGTTTAGAGCAGCCAATCAACCACCATGTGTTGGGATGAAGACAGATCACTCAGAGAAAATTTGCACAGATACAGGGTTTACATGCAAATGCTTATGGACCAAGACTAAAGATCAGGATTGAACCCCTGACCTTTAAGGCAGAAACCTTAACTTTTAAGCTGTTGCACTTTTTCTACCACTTACAGCTGATCTTCATGAGAATCCTGTCTGCTAAGTTGGCAGATTTGTGCAACACCTATGCAGACATTATCATTACACTAGACTGCCCACAGCAGATGCAAACCCAGCTTACTCAAGACTATAATGCCTTTTTGTATACTTCTGAATTACACCCATACCTCCTTATGGAGTCCAGAAAATTTTTTAGGTCTAGCTTTTTTAACTAAATGACTTACCAGCTAATAATAGACAATATTAGAAGGGGCAAGGAGTTATTAACAAAATTACACTAAGATTATTAGTATAGGATGTCCTGCAGTGGAGAAATGAATCTTTTCCACTTATTATTCATATTTTCATTTGTATGTTCATATATTCATAACTGAGAGACTTATATTTTATAGAGGTGTATGTTGTGAAACACCAATGTTGGAGATAGGACAATTCGCTGAAGATGCTGGTTTATATCACACTATACTGAGACATTGCTAGTTGTTAATAATCATGAAAGTAAGTAATATTTCCATGTGTACTTAATACTTCAAAAACAAGTGAATTACAAACTGTTGCATGACATTAGGTTCATAGGTTCATAGGTAGGTACTAGGCTATTGGCTCTAGGGCCTATATAAGCCTAGCCAAAAGGTACCCTGGCTTTTGCCACCCAAGAAAATTATTTTCCTGTGCCACTGTCGAGCAGAGCCACAGAAGTGATCCCCGGGGTGAATTTCCTATCTCCCATCCAATCATCAAAATTTTTCTTGAAGAGTGCTAATGAGGAGCTTTGTCTGATATAGATAGGTAGTTTGTTCCAGAGTATGGGAAGTCTCTGGGACAGGAATCTATCCCTCCAACATGTTCTGTTTATTGTGGTGACAAGGTTTAGGTCCCTAGAGCATGTAGCTCGCAGGGATTGGGATTTCTTTAAGTGGAGTATGTCCAAAAGCTCTGGATTTGACATAGCTTTGTATGTTAGGCAGCGATCGCCTCTGACTAGGCGATATGCGACAGAGTAAAGCTGCAGTTTTTTTTGAGATGGTCTGCATAGGGCATCTGTTTGAGACTGGTAATCCTCTTTGTGAGCTATTTCTGCGGCCTTTCCAGTTGTTGTAGATGTCTTGTGAGGTGCATAGGAAAAGGGGCGTTGTACTCTATAATGGGTCTAATGAGTGACTAGTAGAGAGGAACAATGACCTTTTTTTTCCTGGATGAGAAACCCTTTGTGATGAGGTGTGCCTCGTAGAAGGATTTCCTGACTACTGTGGCGATGTGATTATCAAAGGAGAGACTACTGTCCACCTGTGTTCCAAGGTCTCTTATCACACTTTCGGTGTTAAGTAGACTACCGCCTATGTGGTAGTTCATGGGTGCAGAGTTTTTACCAAAAGGAATGACAATGCACTTTTTGGCATTGAGCTTGAGGCCATGGCTTTGACACCAGGCATCTGTCTCAACGAGGCCCTTTTGTAGGATGTCCACATCGTTTGAAGTTTTGATTATGGCTCCTAGTTTGCAGTCATCTGTGAACTTCATAAGCCAAATACCTTCTGTGTTAGCCTGTACTTCAGTGAAGTAGATACCAAACAGGAGCAGACCCAGGAGTGAACCCTGTGGTACTCCACTTGTCACTGGTCTGAAGCTGGATTTGGAGTCTGCTACTTTCACAGTGTGGGTTCTGTCAGTGAGCCAGTTGGCAACCCATCTTGTAACATAGGGATTTATACCTAGTTTAGTGAGTTTATCTATAATTCCAGAGTGGAGGATGGTGTCAAATGCCTTGGCGAGATCTAGATAGGCTGTGTGAACCACCTTACCCTCATTTACGGCTTTGGTGACTGCTTCAAAGAAGTCTATCAGGTTTAGGAGACATGATCTGCCTTTTACAAACCCGAACTGGGTGGGGTTCAGAGTTTGGAGATTACCAATGTCATTGTTTATAAGTTCCATAGCCTTGCAGACCAGGCTCGTCAGGCTAATGGGGCGGTAGTTCCCGGGGTCCGTGGTGGCTCCCCCCCTTTGTGGAGTGGGATAACCATTGCTGTGCACCATTCAGTGGGCACATAGCCTGAGGTGAGGCTATGATTGAACATGGTACTTAGGTGGGGTGCCAGTTCGTTCTGTAGTTCATGTAGAATGCAGCTTGGGATGTTGTCAAGTCCTATGGATGCTGTGTTCTTGGCTTTGGAGAGTGTGTTTTTTACATGTGCAGCCATGATTACAGGAACTTTGCATTCTTCTGGTATAGAGATGGGCCCTTTAGGGGATGAGAGGGGGGTAAAGTTAGCACTGAACCTATCTGCCAGGATGTTGGCAATATCAGCTGGTTCTGTATATTTAGTGCCATTGTGCTGTAACTCAGAGCAGATCTGAGTGTTGCCATTGAGATTCTTGACATAGCTATAGAATGCTTTGCGGTTGTCTTTAGAGTCAGCATCAATTTTGTTTTCGTAACTAGCTTTGGAGGATTTTATGAGGGATCTCAACTTCTTACTGAGGCTGACCAGGAACTTCCTCCAATCATGGGATTTTACGCTTTTTTGCAACAATTTCTTTCTTCTGTTGTAGAGTTTGTTTATGGCAGGGGACCACCAGATTGGCTTCCTTTTTTTGGAGGATAGCATCTTGGTTCTGTTAGGGATTGCACAATCCATGCACTATTGTAAATGCTTATAAAGTGCATTTGCATAGGATTCAGCAGTTATACCTCTATTGTCCGTCAGCATGGGTGTCGTGAAGTTTGCCACTTCTGTCTTAAGAAGCGTGAAGTTGGCGTTGGAGAATTTTTTACAGTGGTTTCCCTGATGGGGGGTGGGGGTGGGATGTGGATGTCTAGGGTGATTAGCTTGTGGTCGGATCTGACCAACGAAGAATTGACCTCTGGTGTGGAGCACCGGTTGCCCATGTTGGTAATGACCAGGTCTAGGATATTGCTGCCCCTGGTGGGGATGTGGATAAGTTGATCCAAGGCATATGAATTCCAGAAAACGTTGAGCACAAGAGTTGGTACATGAGTAGTTTTCCCAGTTAATGGTGGGGTAGTTGAAATAACCCATTATTAGAGTTTTAGGTTGTACCCTATATTTTCCAGTGTATCAAGAAATGAGGAGTGGGAATCCTGGGGCACAGTGGGGGATCTGTAGTAAGCTATAATTTGGATTGCGGTCTTGCCCAGAGTTAGTTGCACTTGGATAATCTTGGATGCATTATGCTGAGCAACTAGCCTGGAGGTGTGGATATCCTTAATGAATATGGACATGCCTCTGCCTTTATTGTTTTGGTCCAGGCTAGGTGGCCATAGATGTTGCTGAAGAAAGCTATCTTTGATTTTGCAGTCTAAGTTGCACATCTTGAGAGGTATCCAGTATTATTTGTATTGCTAATTATACAATTAAACATAAGTTTTCATATTTCTGTGAATATCTCAATAAACATGCACTTGTAGAGGACTTTCTTGCTGTCTTGTGAAAGTTTAGGCCTGGTTAACAAAAATGTTCCAACAGTGTATGTCTTGGTTGTATAGTTTTTGAGATATGAAAGTTTGTTTCTGGAGGTTTAAAAAATATAATTTGGTGTTTGTGTGCATTATATACAGTATTTATGGAAAAAAAAAACTATTAATGCACTGGCTATTAGCACTGTAAACAACACTTCTTACTGATAACATTGCTATTTGTACAGGTTTTATAGCTTTTATTATTCACAATATTTATACTTCTTTATCTTATGCTTTTTAAGTTTATTTTTCAGAAAATGGTCTGGAATGTAGGTTGTGTATAGGCTACTAGAGATGTGACATTCTATACCACGTATGTGTTAAAGAGTTAAGTTTAACACAGCAACCTGTATCATATGCCAGTACCATTGCCACTGGCAACTCAATGATACAGCGCACAGATGCTGTTCAAACTAAGTTGGATAAGGAATGAGTTATGGATACGTGCTGACACAAAACCAAAATAAGGGATGTGTCCCAGACACTACAAAAATGCAGGTTCTAGGGAGGATGTTGGCCTAACCACTGTTCATGTGAGAATGAATACCGTAGGGTGCTTTACTCTAACGGAGATGCAGAGTGATACGGTAACATTCTTCAAAGCCCTGTTTGATGTAAGAAAGGCTCTTGCTTTGAGTGGATTCTGCAATCACCCAAGATGGTACCCTATTTTAGAGAAAAGATAAACGAGTTAAAACGACTTTATTAACTGTTTTTGGTAGATTGTGCCTGTCAAAGGGAATTCAGTGTCTAAGAGTGCATTCACATGGGAAGAGGTACAGGTTCATCATCACACCCTACAGATGATAGCCTTTGGCTCTGGTCTCACATATATGCAACCTGAATAAGAAATCTACTGACCAGGTACCACAGGTGTGCATCCTGTACTGCTGATTTGCTGTGCCCAGCCTATGCCTTTTATACACAGAGTAAAATTAATGGCCATCCTAAATTAGCAGCTAATAAGAATAATAAAGTAAAAGTGTCTCTCTCTCTATAATGTCCACAGCCTATATAAGATGTGCAATCTTCAGGATATTGTGACTCTGGAGAGTTTGGGGTATCTGTGCTATTACTGAAGCCTGGTATATAGACATGTACAACATCCAAATTCCAGGGTATAACACCTTCTACTCTTTAAGTACCTGTGGGTCTGGCATGGATGAATCCAGCTACACCCATAACAATCTTAGCTTAAGGCCATTTAAAATAAACTACGAAAAACATGAAATAGAAACTCTTCAAACTGTCAGTACCGGTGAGTATCATATAAATGATAGCTATCACACTCCTCTCTGGCCTTGAAAGAACAATAGCAGTACCTCAATGACCTCTTTTTGCCAACAGTTCTGAAAATAGAATCAATAAAACCAGACGTTTTAGCAAAAAAGAAAAAGACAAAGCAGTGACATTAATGATTCATATAGCTACACCCAGTGACCATAGTACTTTATGTACCGAGATGGGTCTACTTCTAAATTTCAAAGTTTCAAAATGTTGAATTTCCTATAGATGAGACCATAAGATGAAAGTTTTGAAACTTCGAAATGTAAATAATAAATAAATAAATAAATAAAATCTTTTCTTATTGCACCCCCCACACCCCCTACTAATTAAATATACCAACTCCAAGATCATACTACAGCGAGGAAAATGGTAAATATACCGTTCCTCATTGTACTGCAATCTGCATTTAAATGGTTCGAAGTTTCAAAACTTCGATCCTATGGTCTCGACCATAAGAAATTCAAAATTTTGAAACTTCAAAATTTAGAAGTAGACCCACTGTGATACATTAAATTATACAATATCAAGACATGCAAGCAGAAAGTAGAGCAATCTGGAATTAGGACATCCAGATTAGCCCAGAACAGCTGGGCTAATAAAAATAATTTGTAAGCATACTTAAATATGCCATTAATGGAGGTAACTCCATAAGAACTGTGGAAAAAGAATTATTGGTGCAGCTCCAGCTGCTGGGAACACTCCCTCTGTGTAGTCATGATAGACTCAAGCAAAACTGATTTTATGAACTTTAACTATACCTGACTTATAAATAGTGTTCATTCCTGTTGTATTTTTTTTTTAAAAGTAAACATTTGGAAAAATTAAAAATATAGACAAACTACTAATCAACATAATGCAATCGTTATGAATAACATTAACTACCCTGTTGTTGGACTAGGTCAATGACACTTCAGATAATGAATATGCACAGTTCCTTCTTGATTTCTTACTACCTGCATGGAACAACTGATGAAAAATGCAACTAAGAAAAAAAAGCATCTAGATATTATGTTAACCAACATAACCATCTCCTATCCTCACCCCTTCTGTTGTCAAATCAGATCAAGGAACAATGATGTTTTCCAGCAAAACAAAGAGCTTGCCTCAGGTGCATTATTTCCATATGTAGAGATTTTCCATAGGTTCATAGGTAGGTACTAGGCTATCGGCCCTAGGGCCCATACAACCCTAGCCAAAAAATGTACCCTGGCTTTCGCCACCCAAAAAATGTATTTTCCTGTGCCCCTGTCGAGCAGAGCCACAGAAGTGATCCCAGGGGTGAATTTCCCATTTCCCATCCAATCATCAAGATTTTTCTTGAAGAGTGCTAATGAGGAGCTCTGTTTGACATAGATAGGTAGTCTGTTCCAGAGTATGGGAAGTCTCTGGGACAGGAATCTATCCCTCCAGCATGTTCTGTTTATTGTGGTGACAAGGTTTAGGTCGCTAGAGCGTGTAGCTCGGAGGGACTGGGATTTCTTTAAGTGGAGCATGCCCAACAGCTCTGGGTTTGACATAGCTTTGTATGTTAGGCAGAGATCGCCCCTGAGTAGACGATATGCGATGGAGTAAAGCTGTAGTTTTTTGAGACGGTCTGCATAGGGCATCTGTTTGAGGCCAGTAATCCTCTTTGTGAGGTATTTCTGTGGTCTTTCCAGTTGTTGTAGATGTCTTGTGAGGTACATACCAAAAGGGGCGTTGTACTCTATAATGTATATAATCTATAATGTCCATATAGTGTTTGTCATATGATTAATGATATCCTGACCAAAACTGACTTAAGACTTCCAATATGTAAGCCACTGAGACTTTCAAACAAATTCTATAAATTCCTGGATAGCTGTGTCATAAATCATATTCCATTAGTCACATATATACTGGGATAGTTAAGAAACAATATTATAGTGGGACTATTGGTTTTCTAAAATATTTTGAGTCACATAGTTGCATCTCATCAAAAGTTCAGAAACGTAGACTTACTTTGTTTTTTTTTTGTTTTTTTTTGAAAGGTGTAAAATTTAGCCCCAAACACCCCTTGCCACTATGTATGCTACATCTGAGATTGCTACACCTCACAACTAGGGCAAAAAATAAACTAAAAGAAGTCTGATTTTCACACTTTTGATGAGTCTGAGTTGTATGACTGGAAATTACAATGGGGTCCAAACTATAGGAAAGAGAAACTGTGAAGTAGGAAGAAAGGGTCTATATTACCAAATCAAAGGTTTAAATAGGCGAATACCACAACATCAACACATAATGATTGAAGTAGCAAAAGTATGAATGGTCACTTCAGCAAATTTTTTCCCAAGGAAAAAAAATTGCTTGGCCGTCATCGGAAATATGCCCTTTTCTCTACTGTAGAGCAATCCCGGAGTTGGTATATTTAGTTGGGGGTGTGTGTAGGATTTGATAGTTTGTTTTGGCTTTGGTCGGCTGAGCGATTTTTTTCCCTGGGAAAAAAAATCACTGAAGTGGCCATTCGTACTTTTGCTACTTCGATCATTACGTGTCGATGCTGTGGTATTCACCTATTTAATGCTTCGATTTGGTAATATAGACCTGGAAGAAAACACTCAACAATGGCTCAACCCAGCCTTACTCAAAATGTACTAACACGGGCAATCTGCTTAATCAAGGTCTACTATGAGTTGACCTTTTCAAATAAAATGTAAGAAAATAACAAAGTGTGTGTGACTACATGAGGAAACATATCGGTAATAATTAGGAATATAGTGCCCTAAAAATCAGTTATACTGTATATTATAAACCATAAGATACCTCTGATATCCTAGTGAAAGAAAATTCTAGTTTCAGACCCTGACAAATAAAGCCACAACTATACTAGGCTTATTGGTGACCCCCTAATCATATATCCTCATCATATTGAAGCAGCCATAGGCAAAATCAAAAGCAACAGTTCCATGGACATTGGCACCATTGCAGAGCATTTAGTAACCCTCCTTCGCATCATATTAAATAAAAAGCTCTCCACAGACTTTACCCTAAATGACGGCAGTAATCCAGTATTTACAAGGCAGGATCTACAGTAGACCACAGGAACTACAAATCATTCATTATCACCAGTACCCTGTACAAGGTTATGGAAAAGACTGTTACAGAACTTATTCAGAAAAATGTAAGTCATCTTCTTTTAGATAAGAATCAATGTAAGTTTAAAGGAAGGTCATGTACACTATGTTTGGTTACATTTCTGGGGAGCTTACCTTGTATGAGGAATTAAGTATACACATGCACACACACAATAGACACTACTTTGATCTCATAATGGCCTTAAACAGTAGCTTTCATGAAATAATTATAAAGAAACCCCTTTGAGTTCAGGGTCAATGCGTGCTAACTCCACTGGACTAACAGTTGGCTTTCTAGTGGGACCCATGTGGTAAAGGGAAGAGCTCAACTCTACTCATTATATAAGAAAACCAGTGGGGGTACCACAGGGCTCAGTTCTTTGCCCACTTCTCTTTGGCAACTTCTTTGCAGATGCAGGGGTTCAAAAAAATAACATCTGCTTCATTATGTTTTCTGATGATGTCAAATGTAATAACATTGTCCTCTCCTCTCAGATGCAACAGTTTTCAAGAAAGAGGTGGATACAATCTGTAACTGGTGCAAAAATGATGACTTGGCCTTTAAGAGTAGTTAACCTTTAGAAAGGTCTTTTTCACTATAATCTACTGCACTAAGGGAAATCTACTCACATTGATTCAGTTTTCAAAGACCTAGGTACAGTCATTGTACTAAAAAAGGCCTTCACTGTGACCCATATGATATTCAAGGGGATTATTAGCCAGTCCAAAATGTCATTATTCCTCTGTATACTCCACTTGGTTGGCCATTCACAGAGGGTAATATTCCCTTCCGCTGTCTCTTGACCAAACATCTGGTCTAGCTTGATAGATAGGATTAGCAGTTTTGGTTACTCAGACTTCAGATGCTTTTCCCCTTCTCAGTGTCATCCTACATCTGGATGGGGGAATCTCTGCTTTGTTTTTCTGGCCATGAAAGACCATCTTCTCTTTGACATTCTCCGTAATATACCATTTGATGGAAAATACCTACAGGCAACCTTAAAAGTCCTATTGACGATAGTAAACATTACAAATGTATCATTCAACAAATCCCTTGTCTTTGGAACAAACTTATCCTGCTGTTAAAACAATGCCATCCCTTCAGAGTTTTAAAGGTGACCTCAAAGTCTACATCAATACACATATTTTTGGCTCAGGGCAACATCTATCAAGTATCTAGAAGGTAATTAGGCTGCATACTTGTTACTGAACCTAGGAACCTATTCTTCTGTTTTGCTGAGGTCTATGTTAGATGTCCTGAAATTTGCTGTATGACTTTATAGCTAAAACAGTGTGCCATCTTGTATGCTTCACACTGTTATTTTTGATCACATATCACAAAACATGTAGGGAGAACTAAGCTTCATTCAGACATCCATTTTGATATAGTCAGCAACAGGCAGCCTTGTGGGCAACATCTGGGTAGCAAAATATTCAGACTGTATATTCAGTTTGTGATGGTGCTTAGTGGCTGCAGTTTTGAAGGTGTGACCCAGATAAAAAAGATGCATTCACTAAGATCTACCATTGTGGTAAGCATGTAATTGTTCTTTCTGTTCAGATGGACATTATCCTCCCCAGCACTTCCTGAATTCAGTTTCTCTTGCCGCCTTTTATAGATATTCTTAGCATTTGTCAAATGTTTCTGCTTATCCTTTTCATGACTTTAGTAGAACTCCTAGATACATACTATAATCCCAGAGTGCACTGCACAACTGTACCAGGAATGCACCCAGTAACTTTTTCCTGATCTGGAAAATGAGCATTATGACCACTAGCATGCACACTAACCTTGGATGTTTAGGTTGTTGCACAGATAAAGCAAGGACTCCAGGATGTATTACATGGAACACATAAGGAAGTAAATTAGTTAAGAAGCTAGTGAACATCTCAGTTTAAAAAGACAGACAAGACCTACCAAGGAACTGATGTCTAGAACTGAATTTAAACATTGTTATATTAGAGACTACTTAGTGGGCCAGGATTTTTTTTCAGTTTTTTTTTTTTTGGGGGGGGGATCATATATCATTTCTGGACATAATAGATCAGCTAAAAGTTACTGTACATGCCAAAAATGCTAAGATCATGCCACAGCTGAAATTTAGGGAATAATGCATGCTAACAAAAAGGTTTTCATGTAACTATGTCAGATTAGATTGTAGCATATATTCTCTTTACCTCCACCCCAACCTGCTGTTTTATTTAACCACTTGGTACTGATCTGTTTATAGAAATATCTCATCTCAATGCTAGATTTAAAATGCCTTAAAAATAAATCTGAAAGCCAGTTGAACTTGAAGAGCAATATTAATCTTTACTTGTGAAACATATAGCTCTGTAATAGTTATAAATATCATGTAATATCACTTGTTTTAGGAAGACTAAAACAATTTTTAAAACTTGCTGAGACTCTACAGTAGTAAAAACAATTAATACATTGATGTACTAAAATAAAAGAGTAAGGAACACAGATAATCAATGAAATTATAAGTTATTTATTTGAAAATATCATAAAACCCGCTTCATATAAGAAAGCACAGAGGTAAGGTTCAGAGTTTCTGAAAAAAAAAAGTTCTATGCACCTCTCTCCAGTTGTGACCCCCTTACCACCCCTCCAGGAAAATCCTCATGATGACAATGATGTTGTTGAAATGGTTTAAGTCCTTTGATTTTTGTTACAAGGCTGCTAACATCAGTTTACTTTCCTTCTTTCTTCCTTCTATCCCTCATTCCCGTATCTTGTACACGCACACAAACATGGGTTCTGCAGGTTTCCCAGTCTGTGGGGTAAAAACCTGGCATAATGTTCTTGGGCTGGAAGAAGCTGTGAACTATAGGATGCAAATTCCACTCCTGAGTCTTTGGTAATAAATTATAGACAAAAAATACAAGATCCTCCTCAGTGAGGCAACAGAAATACTTCAGTATAAATTCAGGGAGAGGGAGAGTCTCCTCTGCAGAGCCCTCATCTAAGGAACAGAGATACTGCTGCATAACTGAACTAATTCCACACTACTGCACATAATTTTAAATAAATAAGCATCCATAACAATTCAGAGTACATCACATTGATTTACCCTCCCCAAAGCTTATAACATTTTAATACACTTCTTTGCAATGTCTGTTATTCAACAATAGTGCAACAGGCACTCAGCTTCTCATTCCCCAATATATAATGAGACGACAAACGGCGACATGGACACAGCTTTCAATTTTACAGCGTTCAAGCTTTTGGGCGACTGTGAAAGGTCCTTCAATTTTGAGAAAGCATTTGTGAGGTGTACAACGACATGAGATCAGACCATACAGAAACACGCACGCGCACACACACACGCACACATGCGCACACACACACACACACACACACACACACACACACACACACACACACACACACACAATAATGAAGACTAAAATCTAAGATGTAATCCTCACGTTCACCTGCAAATATCCGTCAGGGAATTACTGTTTTCAATTGTGTTTTTTTTTCTCTTAAAGATCTATGTATTTTGCACAATATCTGCAGGTGAGCTTAAGAATGGACAGAAGCAGCTGGAAGAGCTGAAAGCAAGCAGATTGTTGTGTTCCCAAGGTGTCCGTCTTCTGTGTTTCTGTTGGTTGTCGATTCTCTTGGATGAAGATACCTTATTTATGGGGTTTTATTTTGTGCACAGATAGGTGAAGCTCTGCAAGTGCCTCATTGACTCTAAAAATTAAAATGTTACAATCCCAATTTCCAGCGAGCTTTTGTTGTTTCTTTACTGTTTTATTTGTATGCCAATTCAGGTACTGCAATGAATAAAAAAAAATGTGTTAGAAGCTAAATAGTGGAGCAGTCAAGAGTTATTGTAGAATATTGTGTATTTCAAAAAAAGCTGACCCAGAGGACAGAGATGAATTGCAGCACCCTTAAGTAATGTTCATTATATTATACATAAAGAAGATATAATGTGAGTCAAAGACCACAAATGTATATTAAATAACACTGCAGACTCCCCGTACCACATTTCTTAACCCAGCCCTACTACCCATATGATTCCTAACTGACATAGGTATCTAAATAGTCATCTGAAACTTCTGATCCCTTATAAGGGTGTAATTCATTTCAGATCTAGAGTAAGAAGACACTAAATTCAATGCAGATGTTAACCAACCCCTCCCCAACAAACAAACAAGCATAAATCATCAAATAAACAGTCATGGGTACCTGCACATAGCAATGAAAATGTGCTCTTGGTGACATGGAGTAAAGTTTTAAAAGCATCATAGATTTAACTCAGCATACATTTCATATATTTTTCCTCCATTATTCATTAAAAAGGGCATGTCCTTGAATGTAGGACATTTCTGATAAATTCTTCAACTGACTTTTAACAACAGCCCTGCATGAGATCATCTCTGATCTCATGTTTGGTTACTGTGTGAGTAAAGTATGATGCAACAGCTAGTGCGCTTTGATCTCTGGTATGCAGAAGTTAACATATAAATGTGAACTCCTCCGAAATAAAAATCCAACATGAGTCTATAATAAGTAACATGGCAAAGAATATGTGGCTTCAGGATGAATGTAACATGAAATGCTCCATTTTACAAAATGCCTTTAGAAGACATAAATACTGTTTAAGAGAATACCATACCTGGAGTGGTAAACGTGTTGCCAGTCGCAGACTCCCCAGAAACTAATATTAACAAGATGTAATCCCACATTATAGAATATAACGCACCCATGCAGTTAAATGAAGATCACTCATTTGTAATAAAGGCAGAGATCCCAGAAAACAACACCAACAACAAAGAATAACGGATCATTGCTTCCTTTTTTGGTACAATTGCTTTTGGAACTGAAGCTGTAGCACTGCTTGAAGCACAGATGCTGGTAAAGCAGCAGCAACAGACTTATGGTAGCACAGATTACAATACTCTGCAAATACTTTACCTTTCCTGTCATCAGTAGAAGGACAAACCAATCCTTGCAAGTCTGCAGCAAGATAAGGTCCCCATCCTGGTGATGGCAAACCAGCAACAAAGTATACCTATATCATTATGTGTTACCTTTTTTGAAGCATGCTTGGGATTTACTGCTCTTTTATGTCTTCAGCAGTACATTTTTCAGTCCCTGCACTAATGCAGCACTAATAATATAATGCAGCATATACGTGCATAAAGAAAGTGTGCAATACTTTTCTGGGCTATTGCTAATTCTGCAGATATGGCTGAAACACAGCAGTGCAAAATGTTGCATGGGATACTCTACCTGAACTCATACAGTTTTCTCTCAGTGTTGCAGGGCCCTTGCATTCCCATAACATAAGCATTACTTCCTAGTTGTGAAGATTTCTTCATGCACTTCCATAATGTAACACAAGTTACATAACCCTGTCTCACTGCTACAGGTTCCTGGATTATAAATTATATAACATCATTGTATGGAAGATATCAAATATTATAGTTTTGTCTTGGTGCTGTAAGTTCCCAGATACATTGCTGTAATAAAACATGCTGAACAGTCCTGTCTCAGTGCTGTTGGCTCCCAGATACTTTGCTGTAGTATACCTGGTACTATTGTCTTGACTCGGTACTTTAGGTTCCAGATGCTCTGTTATAACAAAACGCATAACACGGTCCCCTGCCAGAGTTGTAAATCCTTGTTTTTTTTTCAGCTGCTGTAAGGTATCAGTCCTGTTCACAGGTAAGTGCAATGCAGTATATCTGCAGGCCTTTACAAGTCTAGTCAGTAAACCATATTCACAAGTTCTCTCCAGCCTAATTAAAATGTTTCAGAGCTGGGGATTCTGAGTACTGTGTAATAAAGCAAATGCAAGTGCTTCCTGTAGTTTACTGGACAGAAGGTTTGTTGTAATAAAGCCTAATTTCAAATAGTGAAATGCACATTAAACATCCTTCTGCAATACATTGTCTTGTGGTGGTTGTCTCTAGTATCAAAGGGATACTCCAACCTCTTATTCACAGAGAAACTGCACTTTCAGTGACTGCAGAGAGTGCTGACTCTAGAGCCGGATGTCTGAGACATAAGTTTTAATAAATGCTGGGTTGTATCTGGCCAAGAGGTGAAATCAGGCTGAAAAGTCAGCAGATATTTCGCAAGCTAAGTGTGAATGTCATTAGCTGAAGCAGTGCTTTGGCTGTTTTATTTCTGCCCTCTTCTGACATAAGCTGTTAAAAAGTCTGCATCCACCAAGGATGAGCTTGCCCTTTTCAGTTTGATTAACGCTGGCTGACATATTTAGGCAGGCACTAAAAATGTAGAGTATCGGGCAGTCAATGACGAATTTACTTGAAAATGGCGGCATTTGAGGTTCAGCTCTTGACCTTCTGTTCCTTTCTCCTCCTACTGCATGAAGGCACACATGAGAATCACACATTTTGTCATTGCTGAACACAGAATCTGTTCCCGTGGAGACTCCTGAACCAGGAAATTCCCAGCCATTACATGCAAATCCTGCTGGAGAAAGGGGGGTCTTTTCCTGACTACACTGCTGGTGACTTGAGTTTCAGAAATGGCCAAGGTTCAGGGGAGCTGGCCACAGGATTTGCTTAAAGAATAAAATAAGTCAAGCTTTTCTATATTTGTGAAAGAAGGAGGTTCTGAGTCTCATAGCTGTACGCCAGATTTGTAGGGGAGGCTGATGGGCAACGTGGCCATATTGCTACAAGATCTGCATAATAAGTGCTGATGCTAACAGAGTTCTGAGTAGCAGTACAGATGCATATCTTCAGGTCACTGTATAATGTTACTGCATGTTAAGCATTGACTATGGCCTAGTTATAGTGAAAGCGAGGAACATCCTCCCTTTACCCTGAAGGCTATGGCTGGTGCCCTATGAAATCCTAATGTCCTTTCTTAACATAAATGAAGAACAGTTAATACAGACAGCACTCTGAACTAGGTGGAAAAAAGGGTCAGGAGCTCCAGGAATGAGGTACCCATGGGGTTAAAAAGTTAGATGAAACCAAAAAAAAAAAAATCCCTGTTATGAGAATGCAAAAATAGTTAAAGGCTGTGATAGCACCACTTTTTGTGTACCATATACAGAGATGTTGTTTTCGATAGATGTAGTTCTGGTTATAGTGAGACAGACTGTCATACATTTGGAGATTTTCGTATAACTAGCCTAATCCTACCACCTTGCTGACAAATGTAGCCATCGTCAGTTCTAAAGGGTTCATCTAAGCTTCCCTGTAATATTATTCACATAAAAATCTGGGATTGTGATTTCTTTAATGTTTTCTGTAGATTTCACTTTCGTGTAATATCCTCCCCAAAAGAGATGCAAGAGTCATAGGCAAGTCTAGTGTGGATACATGTGACTCTCATTCCAAATTTGGTGCAGCTTTCCAAATATGGCATAGTTATATGTGACTGTCTTTCCAAATTTGGCTATCATGCTCTGTCAAAGTCTGGCAGAAGCCCAGAGGACATAGTCTGCTGTATGCATGCCCTATTACTATACTGTGTGCAACAGAATCATTGGCTTTTTGGAGACCAATGCCTGTTATAAAGGTGCTGACTTTGTATAAACCATCTGCAGTGCAAGTGTTGGCTTGTGTAGATCACTCTATGCTGTACAAGCAATGGATTTATAAATACCACTATCTGCTGTACAAATGGTGACATTGTAGAGACTCCTCTGTGCTATACAAGCACTGACTTTTTGGGGACTCTTGTCTGCTATACAGGTGCTGGATTTGTACAAGAGCTGTGTTTGTGGTTAATAGTGTCACCTTTGCAAAGACCACTCAAGACTACTGCCTGTGGTTCACATAATGGCTGTGTGGAGATTGTATTCTGTGGTATAAGTGTCAAGACTATGGCAGTCACTGTCACTAGCTCCACAAGACACTGTGTTCTCCTCTGCTGAACTGATCCTCCCGCTATCTCTGCCATCTGACCACTGTGGCAATGTTAGGCTGCAGCAGAAGAAACAGACTAAATTAATGCAGAATATGGTTTCTTAAGGGAGACATCCTCATTCAAGGATGTTTTCAGCAACTAGAGGGAAACCTACATGCTTTGAAACTGTTCTGGTTTATGTTTAGTGTCTTGTAAAATCAATGACATTTATAACAACTAACTTTTTATATTCAAAAGCACAGAGTTAATCTTCTTCAAAATGTCAGTGTAGGCATTAACAGCCTATCATTTCACAATGAAGCAGAATTCCACTAAAATCAGAATTAGTTTCAAGTAAAGGCATATGGCTGTGTCTTGCAGAACTTATTCTTCTTCTGTTAAACTTTTGGAATTGGGCCCTAGACAGACGACTAATGCAAATGGATAAGCAGAGGTTGTGAACACTTTAAGAGCAATGGTAAACACCTGCCCCTTGGTAATCAAAAAAGGCATGTGATTTTCTCACCAGAAATAAAATAAAGAAAGCAGTGACATAATCTGAATATTATACCTAGTAATGTTTTGGTCCAAGACTCTTTTTTTTTTTACCTGCTGACAAATGTAACATGAGACCATGCAAGTAAAGCCAATAGGCGTAAAGCAGGAAATGCAAGCTGCATGTGCGTAAAAAGCGCTAATGATGAACAGTGGGATAATGGGTTACCTTAAGGCAGCAGTGAGAAATTGGAGATGAAATGAATTTATACTACAAGGAAAATAAAAAGAAACAGTTAATGATTATGAAAACACAATGACTGCAAGGTTAGGTGTGAACAAATTAATATCGAAAATGACTGGAGGTCATTCTGTCTTAATGTAAAACAGGCTACTGGTAAACCATGGAGCTCATAATGACAAATACTAATATAATTCTGCATTCAAGTTTGTATATGTGGAAACCTGTCCAGTTCCTTGTAAGATTTCTAGGTAATCACCTCAGATATATACTG
This sequence comes from Protopterus annectens, assembly GCF_019279795.1. Taxonomy (NCBI): domain Eukaryota; kingdom Metazoa; phylum Chordata; order Ceratodontiformes; family Protopteridae; genus Protopterus; species Protopterus annectens. The sequence continues at coordinate 1,751,761,568 of NC_056744.1, read as the reverse complement.
TAACTGATAAAATTGCATTGTAAACTGGCAGTGCTCGAGATTATCTCTTTGTAAACGTGTTTTATACCATTGCAAATGTTTGGAATTTTACCTTGTATTTGTAGATATACTGAGATTGACCACCTACCACTGTAAATATGTGGTTGAAAGGATGTTTTTTTTGTAAATGGTATTAGTTACTGCTGTCATAAATATGTATGTTTCTGGAAACACAAGAGAAACCTGACATGATACCCATTCTGTATGTGGATTCTGACACTATCTGTGTGCAGACTAACACAATGTCCCTGTAAGATGTTAGAAAATGGACCAGTAACAATGTGATGGACAGCAGAATGCTTCTCACTGTGAATAAAGTGTAGTCACCTCACAAACCATGTCTGTGGGTGGACATGGGGTTCATT